>NC_134862.1:89379437-89702122 GCF_049852395.1 Peromyscus maniculatus bairdii
CCAGGCTGACCTCGAACTCACAGAGATCCGCCTGCCTCTGCCTCCCGAGTGCTGGGATCAAAGGCGTGCGCCACCACCGCCCAGCTTAGGTTCTTACGTTTATGGTGATGATCCAAACTCAGGTCCCCATGCTTGAACAGAAAGCACTTTGGCCACCAAACTGAGAACATAAACAAATTTTATGTTCTGACGGCTATTTCTCATCTATAAACATATATTAAATAGTAATTCTTTCATATTAATTTCTCCATGGGAAATATAAAGAATCCTTCTTCTTAATAAATATCTTTAAATTAGCTGGGCACACACCTTTAATCTTAGCAAGGGGGCCAGAAGCAGACAGGTCTCTGTGAGTTCAAGGCCAGCCTGGTCTGCAGAGTGGGTTCCAGGACAGCCAAGGCTACATAGTAAGACCCTGTCTCAAAACAAAAACCAACAAAATAATCTTTAAATTACACACACACACACACACACACACACACACACACAGTGTGTGTGTGTGTGTGTCTGTGTGTCTGTGTGTCTGTGGAGAGAGAGAGAGAGAGAAAGAGAGAGAGAGAGAGAGAGAGAGAGAGAGAGAGAGAGAGAGAGAGAGAGAGAGTTGTTTCATAAATAGATACATCGGGAAGTTTAAAGCTCCATAAAGGACCTTGATAGGAAGACACAGGCCAGTACCCGGGTTGCTGAATAGCAGATTGAAGTCCAAGGCTAGTTCAGACAGCCATAGCTAAGATTAGGGTCTGGGTTTGCCCTCTCCAACCCCAGGGCCAACTCATATGACGAGATGTGCTAAATGTTTTGGGTCACTGTTCATATTTGGTGTTGATAACATCTGTTGAAACAGACACAGGTGAGGACTAGGTCATATAGAAAGCCATCCTCAGACCCGCCTGTGCCATGGGGGAAGACCTGGCTCCCCAGAGCCACAGCCAGGCTGGGACAGACAAGACCACTTGTTGCAACCTCTTCTGCGTCTTCCATGTTTCCCCTGACCTTTTCCATCCCCAACACCCAAATATCAGAGGCCTGCGTTTCCTCCCCAAGTGCTAAGTGCCCTCTCCCCGCTGGCTCTTTGTTGTTGAGGTTGGGCCCTCTTCCTGGGCTGCCCAGGACCTGGTGGAGGAGCCCCCGGTGTTTATTAAAGGGGAAACCAGGAAAAGGCAGCCCAGGGGAGCCGATGGCTACCCCCCCCTCCAGATCTCAGGGGCTCTTTGTCCCTTTGATCCTGGCCTCACTGTGATTTCCTCTGCTCCGCTCCCCACCTTCAGTTTCTGAAGTTTATTTCACAGTCAGTGGTTACAATAGACAGAGACAGTGCCCTTCCGAAAGGCTGACGTGGCAAGCCATTAGAAGCCTTTCTGGGTTCTCCGGGAGGGAGGCATGAATTCATACGACTGACTGACGCAGCATCACTTTTGATCCTGGCATGGGGAATCTTCAAAAAGAATGGCACCTTTTCTTCTCGCAGGTATTTGTGCCAGTGCTTCTGGGTAGGAAGGGCTCCTCTGGGAAGTCTTTTATGAACTGTGATTTATGCGGCCCACCAATAAGGTGGAAAGCAGCAGAGAAAGGAAACACTGGAAATGAAGATCTGAAAGAACTGTCAGGATGCTTGAAGCCAGGTGTGGTAGGGCACATCTCAGCAAGACCCTGCGTCGAAGTTTCAACAAGAAAGAATATTTGGTTCTTGAATCCATCGTCTGACATCAAGATGTAACTCTCTGGAACACGCCTACCGAGCCCTCGAGTGGCTGGATGGCTTACACCACACCTGCGCAGCCCACGTGACTCACCTCCTCCTTGGAGATCTCCCCTAACTCTGACTCAACCCGCTCCTATTAAGAGCCCCAAATATACTTTCACTTTGTCTCATTACTTTTACAAACAGTGCCACTTGTTTGTTTGGGAGTTAATTAAGCTCATTAGCACTGAGTCTTTGGTTGCTAGCTACCATTTCCCATTAAAAGGGGGGGAAAAACACTCCTTGGAAAAACAGCCCCTTCTAAGGCTGAAACAGCAAATATTTTAGATACAGATGAAAATGAGAAAGAGAAGCAAGCTATGGAGGCGCAGGTACTCTAAAGAAATAATCTGGGCATGGGGCAGGTAAAAGAGATTTGCTGCCGAGGAGAAAGCTGGTTCCTGCAAACTGTCCTCTACAGATGGGATGAACACACACACACACACACACACACACACACACACACACACACACACACACACACGAAATGCAATAACAACAACAAAAATTTTTTTTTTAGAGAATTAGCTGGTTTGGCCTGGAATCGCTTGCCTAGCATAGATGAGACCCTGGCCTAAGTCCTCAGAGCCATAAAGAGGAGGAGGAAGCAGAGAAGGAGGAAGAGGGAGAAGGGGAGAGGAAGAAGAGGAGGGGGCAGCAGTGCTGGGGTCGTGACGCAGTAGTAGAGCACTTACCCACTTGTGTTGGGGACATGGGCTCCATCCCCAAGGATTACAGCAACAACAGAAGTCGGTGCATTTGAAATAAGTGGAGACAAGGAGGCCGAAATGGCTCAGACAGGAGCAGGTTTTGTTGAGCTTCGTTTGCTGCGTCCAGGGGAGCACCACCCCCAAGAGCGCTGGTTGCTGGTAGGGGGCAGCTCTGCCTGTGGAGGGAAGGCTCCAGGAGATGGGGAGGACAGGGGCTGAGTCTGGTGCCGGGGCAGGCGGGTTGTGAGGAACAACAGCAGACGGACACACACCAAGGTGCAGAGGCGTGCGTGCCAGACCTGTGCCGACACACCTGTGAGGAGCTGACGCGGCCCCGGACAGAGACCGGGGACCAGGGCTCTGCATCCTGAGGATGTAGAAGGAGTAAGTTGCTTACCTGCAGAAAGGACAGCGGGCGGGCTCTTCTTCCACTGCCCCAGAGATGCTTGTCTCTCCAGGAAACCATTTTCCCCACCTCGGCTGTCTGGTAGACATCTGGGCTATCGCTATGGACTTCCTGTATTGTTACATTTCCCTCATGAGAATTAGCTCGGGAAGGCCCAGCAGAGGACCAGATCAGAACTGTTCAGTGTGTGTGTGTGTGTGTGTGTGTGTTGTACCACAGTGTGCAAATCAAGCTCAGAGGCCAACAGCTTGCCAGAATCGGTTCTCGCCTTTCTTCCGTCATGTGGACCAAAGGGATCAAACTCAGTTCGTCAAGCTTTGAGGCATCCACATGTACCTGCTGAGTTATCTCACTGGCCCTTTTTTGAGTTTTTGAGATAGGGTCTTACAATGTTGCCTAGGCTGTCGGTGACTTTTGTTTTGTTTTTTAAAACACAGTTCAGTGTCCAGAACATGAGCAGGCCTGTCTGTCTCTGTTTCTTGCTGCACTAGGCATTGAACCCAGGGCTTCACCACTGCTAGACAAATCCTCTGCCACTGAACTGTATCCCTAACCTCACAGCAAATCATATTCAAGCAGCAACATACCATGTCCCCAGTGTGCCTAGGATACTATAAAATCTGTAATAAGACTCTCAATGTTTATTTGATTTGTTAATTGAAAAAATTTCTGAGCCAGGAGGTGGTGGTGAATGCGTTTAATCCCAGCACACAGGAGACAGAGGCAGGTGGATTTCTGAGTTCCAGCCTATCCTGGTCTAAAGAACAAGTTCTAGGACAGCCAGGACTACATGAAACATACACACAAAGAAAGAAAGAAAGAAAGAAAGAAAGAAAGAAAGAAAGAAAGAAAGAAAGAAAGAAAGAAAGAAAGAAAGAAAGAAAAGAAAGAAAGAAAAGAAAGAAAAGAAAGAAAAGAAAGAAAAGAAAAGAAAGAAAGAAAGAAAGAAAGAAAGAAAGAAAGAAAGAAAGAAAGAAAGAAAGAAAGAAAGAAAGAAAGAAAGAAAAAGGAAAAAATTCTGAGTGCACAATACATCGTCTGTATGTTTGCAGATCTTCAGGGGAGAAGGGGCCTGAGTGAGGGCAGGCATATTCCTAACTTTACTTACTTTACTAACTTTACTTACATACTTTTGAAGTACTGAAGACAGCAATTGTCCCTGAAACTCTTAGGATCTTTGGTGTATTCTAGATTTGAAAGGACTGGGCTATGCCAGTGAAATGGACCTGGACCAGGAGGTATTTGGGAAGACCCTGCATTACCAAGGCAAGTCCTGCTTTGGAATTGTCAGCCACTGAATCAGGTGGGAGAGCAGTGTGAGTTCACTCCAGCAGGTCTGTAGGCAAGGGCCACCTGTCTTGATCCATTGATACAACCTGGGAAATCTAGGATGAGAATTAGGTTGAAAGAAGCACATGGTGCCGGGCAGTGGCAGCATATGCCTTTAATCCCAGCACTCGGGAGCCTGGCACTCAGGAGGCAGAGGCAGTGGATCTGAGTTCGAGGCCAGCCTGGTCTATAGAGTGAGTTCCAGGACAGCCAGGGTTACACAGAGAAACCTTGTCTGGAAAAACAAACAAACAAACAAATGCATGGCTTGGGGACAGGTGTGTGTTGGTTTCTTGGTGCTCTTTGAGAACTGGAGGAGTCCAAGGACTGAGGGGCAGGGACAGCCAGGGTCCAGGCAAGTCTACTGGGAACCTCCACCCCACTCTAAGGTTTCTCCCCGCTATCAGCCTGCAGCTCCATCCTCACCTGTGTGTAGGTATCCTTTCCCAGTCTGGAACCTGCTCCATCCCAGTGATCCCCCCCCCCACACACATTCTATACAGTCACTCACCAGAGTTCTTGACCTTGCTTGGGATTCTGTCCCGAAGGAAGTGAAGGCGTGCGAACTCTCAAAAGAAACCCTTTTCCCAACAGCAGGTCATTGTCCTCTGCCGGGTACTTGGTCTTCGACCTATACTGATGTCACTAGGGTAGGATTCCTTGTTCACAGAACCCACCAGAATCTGCTCCTGACTTGTTCACTGTACCTCAAGGTTAGCCTGGAATGTGCTGGTCCACAGTAAAGGTTCAGTCAGTGTCAGAAAGGGACATTTGAAGGGGTCAGGTGCCACTGCTGCTGGCCTATAAATGACCCCAGACACTCCCGTGCCTCCAGATCAGGACTCCATAACATGGGCATCACAGAGATTGCAATTGGTCTTCACGTTGTTCCTTATCGGTTGACAGCCCTCGAGCAAGTCCCTTGACCTCTGCCAGCTTTGCTTTCCCTGGGTATACCGGCACAGTACACCCTGGAGGAGCAGAGAAGCTTGCCTTTGGCACTTTTTAAGCTCTCTGACTTCCCGGGCCTTCATCCTGGTGCAAGGCGTTGCTCACATGTTCCAACATGCAGCTTACGGTGTTCCTTGTTGCCCTCTGCGTGTGAGAGCCGGTCCTGGTACAGAGTGAGGCTGCAGACTGAGGGACCCCGGGGGAGTGGTTCACATTTACTTTAGCTCTGCCTTCAGCCCCGCCACCTACCCTGACTGCCACCTGGCCAGGCCCCTGGCAAGGCACCCACCCAGCCCACCCAAGTCTGTCACATCTCATGTAGGAAGCCCCACTACTTTGCAAAGTAGGTGTTTTTCTCACGTGTGCTGGGTTTGGCTTCCGTCTGGTCTGTGAGATCCTGGTGGGCAGGCCTTAGGGGATCTCGGGGCAGCTCTGGTGGTGGATGTTGAGACTGTGTTTCTATGAGGCTCTGGGGCCTCAAACTCACGAGGAAGGGACTCAAGCACCCACTCAGCCGCTACAGCACACGGGGTGCCGACAGAGTTCATCTGAAAATGAGACTCTGGATGGGCAGTGGTGGCCCACACCTTTAATCCCAGCACTCTGCCCAGGAGGCAGAGGCTGGGGGATTTCTGTGAGTTTAAGGCCAGCCTGGTCTACAGAGCGAATTCCAGGATAGCCAGGGCTATCCCGAAGAAAGAGACTCTGGTTTGCCATTTTCCTAGAAGGCACAGAGGGCTTCCCTCGGTCTTGCAGACGTCTCTCAACTAGTCTGTCTCCAGAGGAACTAGACACCCAGCTAAGGGTTGGCAGCTCTGCAGCTTGCCTCACTGGACAGCGCAATGGACAGCGACTCTTAAAGTCGTGGGGCAAATATACCTGTTTCCCTCTCTTCTTCGCTGGGAGCTTTGGTAGCTGAAACTTTTCCCTTTCTTTAAAAGGCTCAGATGAAAGGCTGTGTTGGGATGAAAGGCTCTCTGGGCCCTGACAGAGGATGTGCTCAGCTGACGGGTAGTTGCGAAGCCACCTGGAGAGGTGCCGGTGGAGAATTAGCATGCCATCAGCCACACCTAGGGTGTGAGGGCGCTGAAGCCCGAGGGGCCCTTATCAAGAATGAAATCTGTCATTTCCCTGAGAAGGGGGCCTGAGTCCAAGGCTTGGGGACCAGAAAGGTGGTCCTGAGTGAGCCCCACATTCATCCATGAGCCTTGGTTTCCAGACACAGGAGAGACTGAACACAGCTGTCCCCAAACTCAGAGGCATGTTGAGGTCATGAAACGTGTGTGTGTGTGTGTGTGTGTGTGTGTGTGTGTGTGTGTGTGTGTGTGTGTGTGTGTGTGTGACATGATGGACAAAGTTTTTACTACAGAACCACACACCCAGCCCTAGAGCACAGTGATTATTTCCATCAATCTCTAAACCACGCTTTAGAAGGCAAAGCAAGACAGACCTGAAAGTCATGGATGTCAGCTTCCTACTCGTTCTTAGTCTATATTCATTCATCTCCTTTGCTCAGCTATTAAACAACCACAGAGCTTGGCCAAGGAGATGGCTCACTGGGTAAAGTCCTTGCGTTGCCATCCACCCTGACAACCTGAGTTAGATCTATGCAATCCATGTGCAAACCTGGATAACAATAACCTTGGCACTCCCAGGTGAGAAACAGAGAGAGGAAAACCACCTCATGGATGTTAGCCTGGAGGATCTGCCCAAGCAGCAGAAACAAGAGAGACCCTGCCTCAAACAAGATAGGAGGGGAGAGCTAACTCCTGAAAGTTGTCCTCTGACCTCCATACATACTCCCTGGCACCACTGAGTAGTCTGAGCTACTGTAAGGCTGAGACGTGAGGGTCAATGGAGCTGGGGGTTCAAGACTAGCCTGGGCACATAGTGAAAACCTGTCTTGAAAAAATGAATAGCAAGTAGATGATCTCATCACACTGTTTTCCAGGAGTGGCAAAGCTTGTCCACAGAGTCTCAGATTGTCTCAAATGGAGAGGTTTAAGGCCTGAAAGGCTGGCCCCTCTCCTCCCATCACCCTCCCTCCCTCAGCTCTATCAGTAAGGGACTGGAACAACCCTGCTTTCAGATCTCATCAAGACCTGTGAGGAGGCTCTCAATCTGCCCTGGGGACCCAGGTGGCGAGAAGGGACCTACAGACACATAGACTCCTCCAGAAAAGAGATGACCTTCAAGCCCATAGATTTGGCTGGTGCTGTGTTCAAAGTTGCTGGTACAGAGGGTTCAGATTGCCAAACTCCTATTGGGTTTTCATTTATATAAAGTTCCTCGGTACTCAGCCTCTCCTTTTGTTAGGATGGATGCTTGTCCTCCTCCACAGTGTTCTAGGGCTTTGGGGAGACCCTGAGTTCTCCCCTGGTTGAATGTCCTATCATGTGCAGTAGGAAGTAGCCCTCAGCTGCCCATGCAGCACTGTTCTTGCTCTCTGTGGAGAGATACAGGCTTATTGTTCTCTAATCCTTTCCATGGAGTCTGGCCAACCACCCACTTCACATGGACCCAGGTACAGCTGTAGGCAGAGTTTTCTGTCCCACCAGCCAGTTCCCAAATAACCACACAAAGGCTTATTATTAATTATAAATGCTCGGCCTATAGCTTATACTTGTTTTTAACTAGCTCTTATAACTGAAATCAACTCCTCTGACTTTGCCCTCCTTCTTCCCAGCATTCTTTCTGCCCTGAAAATCCTGCCTATCAATCAATCAATCAATCGGCTTTTTATTAACAATGAGAGCAACACATCTTCACAGTGTGCAAAAGGATTATTTCACAGCATACAACTATGCTTAAGGGTCTTAGCGCTCTCTCTCTCTCTCTCTCTCTCTCTCTCTCTCTCTCTCTCACACACACACACACACACACACACACACACACACACACACACAGAAACAGGTGGTGACTGGAGACAGCTCCTGACAGAGCCCACAGACTGAACCTGTTGAAAGGAGGAAGCAGGGCAGTGCCAGACACGTTTCTCAAGAGGCTATGACTGGCCAGCCACAGCCCGCTCTCATCACGTGCCATTCCTCCCAGTGATCTGTGGGGGGGATCCACTCACACTTCCAAACTCTACTCAGTCTTCGGACTCCAATGTCTCGGGGATGAGTAAAGCCAGAGCTGCCGACCTCAGGACTCTGCCTCCTTGCTATCACACAGGAGCATCAGGAATCAGTCCGCATCCTTTCTGAGAACCCCCAATGAGTGGAGTCTTGAGGTAACGATCCTGTCTTCCGACAACCAGTCCAGGGACAAAGGGGACAGGTGCTTGTTCCCTGCTGTGCAGTGGCCAGGGTGTCCTCTGCCACACCCTCTCCCAGCACTCCTAAACAAGACCTCAGTCCCCATTAAAAACTTCATGTTTTATTATTATTATTGTGTACGTGATGTATGTGGAGGGGGCCCGCCATGCCACGGCTTGCGTGAGGATGTCCAAGGATAACTTTGTGGAGATGATTCTCTCCTAAAGGGAACCTCCACTAGCCAGTGACTCCCCACTCCTCCCGGGAACCACCAATTAGTACGTCCTGTCTCTACAGGGGGTATCACTATTTTTCAAATGAAGATATTGATACACTGGGGATGGGACTAAATAGCTGACCTCAGACTTGATTAGCTAAGCTGTTTAGTGTGCAAGGCTGGACTTGAGCTCAGGTCTGCCTTAGACTACACTATTGTCTAATTTCTCTGTCACAATACCCCAATGCTCTTAGTGTGTGTGTGTGTGTGTGTGTGTGTGTGTGTGTGTGTGTGTGTGTCTGTATGCCACATGTGTACAGGTATCCTTGGAGCCCAGAAGAGGACTTCGGATCCCCTCGAGCTGGAGTGACAGGCCGTTATGAACCATCTACTGAAAGTGCTGGGAACTAAACTCAGGTACCCTAAGAGCAACAAGCACTCTTAACAGCCAAGCTCTCCCCAGCCCCCTTACCAAGGCGTCCAGGGATCTCCTTTTCACCTGCGTTTTAGAGCATTTTCGTAGGCCCTTCCATGCGCTTCCTTGTAAAAACCCCTTTGCAGAACACTGTAAAGTCACTTTAATAAGAACCTCCGACCCTTGATGTCTGAACTTCTTGGATATTTGTTTTGGTGTGGATCTGAAATGACCCCTAGGGGCTTGTGTGTTGACAGCCTGGGCCCCTGGTACAGCAATGTCCAGAGGTGAGTCTCCTGGGAAGTGGATGAATCACAAGAGCTCTCACCTCGACAATGGTGAATCCTTTGACTGGTTTGTAACTTGGTGGGTGGTTAGGAAGCGATGGAAACTTGGAAGCAGATGGAGCTGAGTTAAGGGAGGGCAGAGAGGCGCGCCCTCAGGAGTAACTCTTGTTCTCTCTCTCCTCCACCCTCTTTCTCTGTTTTTCTCTCCCCACACCCCACAATGGCCAGGAGGGAAGTAGCTTTGCCCCGTCACACTCTTACATCATGAGGCCCTGCTTCACCAGAGTTCTAGAAGCAAGGGAGCCCACGGGGAGAGATGGCTCAGTGGTTAGGAGCACTGGGTATCCCTCTAGAGGACCTGGGTTCAATTCCCAGTACTCACATGGTGACTCACAACTGTCTGTGACTCCAGTTCCGGTGGATCCACAGCACCAGGCATGCACATGGTGTACATATATATGCATGCAGGCAAAGTATCCATATATATAAAATAAAATATCTTTAAAAAAAAAAAAAGAAAAAACAAAAAAAACCCCAAGGGATCCAGTGATTATGAACTGTAAGTGAAACTTTGATTTTTTTTTTTCCTTTGAGACAGGGTCCTTCTACATGGCCTTGGCTGTCCTAGAACTCACTATGTAGGCCAGGTTGACCTCAAACTCAGAGATCTGTAGTGAGTCCCTTTCTGTCCCACCAACTAGCTCCCAAATAATGACATGGAGACTTATTATTAATTATGAAAGCTTGGCCGTTAGCTTAGGCTTGTCTCAACTAGCTCTTATAACTTCAATTAACCCATATTTTTTAATCTATGTTCTACCACATGGTGTTACCTCCCTTTCATCTTGCACCTCCTGTTTCTTCTCTGTGTCTGGCTGGTACCTGTGGTATTGTATTCCCCCAAATATTGTGCATGCTAATAAAATTATCTGGGGTCAGAGACAGAGCAGCCACAATATTAAATATAAAGGATAGGCCGTGGTAGCACACGCCTTTAATCCTAGCATTCCAGAGGCAGAAATCCATGTGTTCAAGGATACAGACCAGGCATGGTGACTCATCACGCCTTTAATCCCAGGGAGTGGTGGTAGAAAGCAGAAAGGTATATAAGGCGTGAGGACCAGAAACTAGAAGCATTTGGCTGGTTAAGCATTTGGCTGGTTAGGCTTTCAGGCTTCTAGCAGCAATTTAGCTGAGACCCATTCTGGATGAGGACTCAGAGGGCTCCAGTCTAAGGAGACAAGACCAGCTGAGAAGTTGGCCAGGTGAGGTTAGTTGTGGCTTGTTCTGGTTCTCTGATTTTCCAGCGTTCACCCCAATACCTGCCTGGGTTTGATTTTATTAATAAGACTCTCTAAGATTCATGCTACAGGTACCTCCTTCTGTCTTCCCAGAATCTTCCTCTATGTCTCTAGAAGTCCCATCCAACCTCTTCCTGCCTAGCTATTGGCCACTCCGCTCTTTATTAAACCAATCAGAAGGTGCCTTGGCAAAGAAACATCTTCACAGTGTAAACAAATATTCCACAACACTTCCCCCTTTTTGTCTAAATAAAAAGGAAAGGGTTTAACTCTAACACAGTAAAATATAATAAGAACAGTTATCAGGTAAGAATTACATTTACAATGTCCAGTTCATTTGTATTTGGCAATTTTGGAAAAAAAAACACTCTATTAACCATTCTACCTTGATGAATCCAAAGTTTTATACCTAAACCATTGTCTATCATAACTTGTATTACCATCCCCAAACTATCTTTTAGACCTTAAAACATTCTCCTAGATAAACAATTTAAGCTTTATGTTGCTCAACCTTATACACTTCATACCTCTTTTGTGAATTTCTTTTCTGAATTTGGTAACAAGGAAAACTGTAACTGTAACTATTTTGTCTTTAGCTCCATCAAAGACCCAAGAAGACTATGGTACCTGAGTAAACAGGAAGTCCAGAGAAAACAACTTCCAAAACCATAGAAATAACATAGACATCTGACTGTCTGGATAGTTACCCAAGGTTCCTCTGCAATGTTGGAGCATTCATCTTCAGCCTACAGGCCTAGACTATCTGACAGACTTTTCTGTGAAGCAGGAATTTTGAAGGACTGTCCCTCCTTGTCTTGGCAAAGTTTGGCAGTCTTTTTCCTTTGTGTCCTGCTTGTCCAGTTTATACAGTATACAAGGGTAGTTTCTTTCCCAAATGGCTAGCTTTGTCACAATGAAAGCAAACTCCATGTGGAGATTCATCAATGCCCATCATCCTTTTATGAAGTAGCTTGGTGCTGCCAGGAGCAGATGTGTCTCACTGTCATGAAAAACCTTAGGTTGTTAAACAGCTTAAATGCCATATTCTGTAGTTCTCTGAAGCATTTGGATATCACCTATCTATCTAAAATATATCCGTGTTTAACTTTGAAAATATACCTAACATAACTACAAGTTTAATTATTATAAATGACTAACTACTAACCTGTATTTCTTAATTATTCATTACATTTTTAAATGAGCTGCACAGGTAAAATACCTTCAACAAGAGTAGAAACATACATACAGTATAACAAAAATAACCTTAAATTTCTATCAGTATACCAAAATAACTTAAAGAAGAGTAGAAATATATACAGAGTATGCTCTTACAAAAATAACCTTAAATTTGGATCAATATACAAAAATGCCTTAAACAAGAGTAGGAACATATATAGAGTATGTTTTAACAAAAACAACCTTAAATTTGTTTCAATATACAAAAATCCATACCAATGTAAAATATTCTAGATTAATAGTTGCTTTTTAGTTTAAAGTAGATTCAGTAATCTACCCTTTATCCCGTCCTTTCCATATCCTCCTTTTTCTTTTCAGAAAGAGATCCTTGAATCCAACCTCCTTGCTTAGTTTCCTCTCTTACCATAACCAGTAACAATTTGCAACCAACCCCCCCTAAATGATGACAAACATCTATAATCCAACAAATGACCAAAAACTACCCACCCCACCTCTTGGGAATATGGTTGTTGTATTCTTAAAATTACTTCCTGTTGTCTGGGGGCAATGCCATCTTTAGAGGACCTTGAGAAAATTGAGATAATGGTCAAGTCCTGGGAAAACTAGCTGTAACATTGGTTGTCCAGGCTCTGTGTAATGGGAAAGTACAGGGCTTATCTGAAGTCTTGGCTGGATAATCTGTGAGACTGGCCCATCTAGGCTAGCAGCTTTGAAGCTGTTCTGGATGCAGAATTTTGAGGAAACTGCAACAGAGGCATTTTGGGAGGCTGGATCATCTGGGCTACTTATCTTTATTGGTGTCTGGTCCTTTTGTTCTTAAAACATATGAACTTTTAAAGGTAACATATATATCTGTATTGACACGGGTATGAAATGTGTGATGTGCACAAGTCAGCTAAAGATGATTTTTTGTTTTATGTTTGAGCAGGTAAAAGACATTTGTCAACTTTATAAGTCCGTTTGAACTGCATAATGAAACCGTCATAAGGACTCCGTAGCCAACAAGATTTATCATGTCTCATCCAGTCTCAGAGCTGTTCCCACAGTAGAGGGATCAGCATACATGTCACTGTCCGTAGTCTTTCTTGTTTCTTTTCTTCATGTCTGTAGGCAAGATTTTAAGGAGGTCTCCCCCAGTCAAATCTGATCTTTATTCATTTTGAAGAGAACCATAATTTTTTTGTTTCCTATGGTAACAAAAGCATAACCTCTCCCCCAACGCAACATATTTTTTTTTTTAACTTTCATTCTGAAGTTAAGACCGAGATGGCTCAGAGGTTAAAAGCACTGACTGCTCTTCCAGAGGTCCTGAGTTCAATTCCCAGCAACCACATGGTGGCTCACAGCCATCTGTGATGAGATCTGGTGCCCTCATCTGGCCTGTAGTCATACATGCTGTAGACATTCTTAAAATATATAGGTTGGTTTATCAGTTTCCATCATCCAATGTCTCTCAGCAGCTATTATTTTTTATTAGCATTAAAAAAATCAAGTCAACAAAGCACCATACAGGATCCAGATGCCCTCTGTATTTCCTGTCCTTACATGGCTTATTCTTTTTTGTTGTAGAATATTAGTTAAAGATGTGTTACATTTGTTTATGCTGTGGAACATTTGTTTAATGATGTAAAGATGTGTTGCATTGTTTAACTCTGTGAAGCTGTGTTACTTTGCCTGTCTAAAATACCTGAATGGTCTAATAAAGAGTTTAACAGCCACCAAGTGACGGTGGCACATGCCTTTAATCCCAGCACTGGGGAGGCAGAGCCAGGCGGATCTCTGTGAGTTCTGAGGCCAGCCTGGTGTACAGAGTGAGATCCAGGACAGGCACCAAAACTACACAGAGAAACCCTGTCTTGAAAAAACAAGGGGAAAAAAAGAAAAGAAAAAGAGTTGAACAGCCAATAGTTGGCAGGAGAAAGGATAGGTGGAGCTGGTGGGCAGAGAGAATAAATAGGAGGAGGAGTAGAAGAGGAGGACTCCAGGGGCCAGCCACCCAGCTACACAGCAAGCCACGGGGTAAGAACTAAAGAAAAGTATATAGAATAGAGAAAGATAAAAGCCCAGAGGCAAAAGACAAACGGGATAATTTAAGGAAAGCTGGCCGGGCATTCATAAGAAAGAATAAACCTCCGTGTGATTTATTTGGGAACTGGGTGGAGGGCCCCTCAAAGAGCCCAAAGAATAAAGAGCAAAATAGTAAAGAGTAAAAACAACCAACTACACTTTTCATATTACTTTACTCTTTCTTTAAAGACTTAGGGGTTGTTTTTGTTTTTGTTTTTGTTTTTGTTTTTGTTTTTCGAGACAGGGTTTCTCTGTAGCTTTGTGCCTTTTCCTGGAACTCACTTGGTAGACCAGGTTGGCCTCGAACTCACAGAGATCCGCCTGCCTCTGCCTCCCGAGTGCTGGGATTAAAGGCGTGCGCCACCACCGCCCGGCTAGGACTTAGTTATTTTTAAACTTTTTTTTTATTATTATTATATATATATATTTTTTTATTTTACAATACCATTCAGTTCTACATATCAGCCATGGGTTCCCCTATTCTCCCCCCTCCTACTCCCTCCCCTTACCCCCAGCCTACCCCCCATTCCCACCTCCTCCAGGACAAATCCTCCCCCGAGGACTGCGATCAACCTGGTAGACTCAGTCCAGGGAGGTCCAGTCCCTTCCTCCCAGACTGAGCCAAGTGTCCCTGCATAAGCTCCAGGTTTCAAAGAGCCAACTCATGCACTGAGCACAGGACCTGGTACCACTGCCTGGTTGCCTCCCAAACTGATCAAGCCAATCAACTGTCTCACCTATTCAGAGGGCCTGATCCAGCTGTGGGCCCCTCAGCCTTTGGTTCTGTGACTGTCTATACCCATTTTTTAAAACTGTATCTGTTATTTAAAGGGTTTCTTTGTTTTGTTTTGGTTTGGTTTGGTTTTTTTGGTTTTTTTCCGGTTGAGACCACTTACTGCATGTCTGCAACCTTCTCTCACTCCTTGAGCTAAGCCTTGAATCTGCCACATAGATCTGCACACGGCACTGGCTGGCTCAAACCTGCAGATAGCAGCCAGGAGCCATGTCTCTGTATGCCACAGCCTGCCTGGTAGACTGCAACACTAGGAAGCTGTGTTTGGAACTTCTTTTTAAGCTTTCTCAGGTCCTGTGTGGAAATACATGCCTCTACATTGGACGCCACGTTATGAATCTTTCTCTGTTTGGCCAGCCAGCTCCCAAATAATGACGCAGATCTGGACTTTCATAAATTATAAAAGCTCAGCCTATAGCTTAGGCTTGTTCCTAACTAGCTCTTATATCTTAAATTAACCCATATTTTTACATCTATGTTCTACCACATGGCCTTTTATCTTTCTTTAATTCTGTACCTCCGACTTATTGTGCATCTCCTGGCATTTCCTGTGCACCTAGATTCACCCAGAAGTCCCACCTACACCTCCTGCCTAGCTATTGGTCATTCAGCTCTTTTCTAAACCAATCAGAAGGTGCCTTGGTAAAGACACATCTTCACAGTGTAAGCAAATATTCCACAACAGAGATCTGCCTGCCTCTGCCTCCTGAGCACTGGCACTAAGGGTATGCACCACCATGCCTGGCTAAAACGTCACTTTCTTTAATAAACTGATTTTTTTTTTTTTTTAGGCATTTTGTCACAGCAGAAGAAAATGATACTCAGTTCTTTCCATCCACCAGATGGTGTCTGTTCATCCTGGTCCATCTCCAGCAAGAACCCAGTTTGGTCAGTTCAGAATCCCCTTGACCCTCAGTGCTCCCTCTGCTGGTGCTCCACCCACTGCCTCCATTCTGCTCCACGACTGCCCATTCACACTTGGCCCTGGTTATTTGGCATTGAGCCCTAAGTCTCCTAAGCCCTAAGGAGACCCCATAGCAGTCTTCTTAACTTCACGATGGGTCCCCTGCCCTAACAGGCATCACTGAACTTTTTAAAAAAAACATCCAGCACAATCACCTTTTGTGACATGGCCTGTGCCCATTCCCAGGTGTGTCTGGGAGTCCTCTCTGCTTAGGTGAGTCCATATGCCTGTCTGGTGTTGGCCAGGATATTTCACAGGGTGTAAGCGCCCTCTTGGAAACTTGGTGAAATAAACTGGCCTATGTTAATTCAAAGAGTATTTAGACTCCACAAAGAGACTGTGCTTTTTTTTTTTTTTCTTTTCTTTCTTTTTCTTTTTTGGTTTTTCGAGGCAGGATTTCTCTGTGTAGCTTTGCGCCTTTCCTGGAACTCACTTGGTAGCCCAGGCTGGCCTCAGACTCACAGAGATCCGCCTGGCTCTGCCTCCCGAGTGCTGGGATTAAAGGCGTGCGCCGCCGCCACCGCCCGGCTTCTTTTCTTTTTTTTAATAAATCATTTTTTATTAGGTGTTCCACCTGTATGTATGCCTGCACACCAGAAGAGGGCAATAGATCTCATTATAGATGGTTGTGAGCTATCGTGTGGTTGCTGGGAATTGAACTCAGGACCTCTGGAAGAGCAGTCAGTGCTCTTAACCTCTGAGCCACCTCTCCAACCCAAGACTGTGCTTTTCGATGTACTATTCCAAGAAGTGAGATGAAGAGTGAGCTGCCACGCAGGGTGGACAGTGCTTTTGTGGGGCTGGAGAGACGGCTTAGTGGTTAAGAGGACTTGAGCTCATTCCTAACACTCACATCAGACACCTGACAACTGACTAATTCTCCAGTTCCAGGGAATCCCATGCCCTCTTCTGACCTCGGCAACACATAATTAAAAACTGAAATTTGGTGGGAGATTTAGCTCAGTGGTAGAGCGCTTGCCTAGCAAGTGCAAGGCCCTGGGTTCAGTCCTCAGAGCCAGAGGAAAAACAAAACAAAACAAAACAAAACAAAAAAAAACCCTGAAACTAAAAATAAACTCTTTAAAGGCATAAGTAGGGAGAAAGTCCATTGATATGCTCTAAGAAAAGAGTTTAAACTAGGTGTGGTGGTGCATGCCTCTAACCTCAGACACTGAGTAGACTGAAGAAAGGGGATTTGGATTTGGGGTCCAGTCTGAGCTACCTTAGGAGACTTTGTCTCAAAAACTGAGTAAGAGACGGATAAGATGTGGGGGAGGATGTATAAGGAAGAAGATTCCTTGGGCCCAGGGTTTGGAGGCCAGGCTGGGTAATCTAATGAGACTCTATTTATAGAAAAGAATGAGGATGGAGAAGAGGAAGAGGAGGGAGAGGAGGAAGAAGAAGGGGAGAGAAGATGAAAGCAGCAGGGCATGATGGCTTATGCCTCTGATCCTAGCACTTGGGAAGCTGAGGCAGGAGGATTGCTATGAGTTTGAGGCCAGGCTGGCTATGTAGAGAGTACCAGGTCCACCAAAGCTATGTAGCAGACCCTGCCTTAAAACTGCAAATGACTGGGCTGGCTGGGGATGTAGGTAGAATGCTTGCCCAGCACGTGTGAGGTCCTGGGCTGGATCATACAGCACCATATAAAACCAGGCCTGGGGACACAAGCCTATAATCTGGGTACTTGGGAGGTAGATGGAGGAAGAGCAGAAGTTTGAGGAATGTATAAAATTGTCAAAGAAAAAATTTAAGTAATAAAATATTAAATTAGAAAGTGTGAGGTCATCTTTGGCTTCATAGTCAGTTCAAGGCCAGCCTGGTGAGACCTTGTCTAAAATATCACTTTTTAAAACATGAATAGATGCAACTTGACAGGCAAGACTGTGCCCGGGGGAAGCCCGGTGGCCTGTGCCTTCAGTCCTTGCTATAAGGTCTTTTATACCGGAGGCTCTGTTAGCGCCTCCGTATCTGCCTCAGCCGGAATCCTGCTGTCTGACACCTGGGAGGCCGACACGCTGGCCTGGCTTCAGCTTGCACACCACATTTCCCTGATGTCTGACTCCTGCTGCTAGGAGATATGCAGGGAGACAGCAGCCAGACCAGCCGCAACCTCCCGCTCTCCCTCCGCTCCCCTAGCATAATCAGGGAGTGTTCCCTAGAGGGAGAAGCCTCTGTGGTGGCTCAGTCCTGGGGGTGCACCAGCTGGCTCACCCACCATGCTCTTAATGTTCACTAAAATTTCCAGTGAAGGGTCAACCATAGAAACTAATTTTTTTTTCCGAGACAGGGTTTCTTTGTGTAGCTTTGGAGTCTGTCCTGGAACTCACTCTGTAGCCCAGGCTGGCCTCGAACTCACAGAGATCCACCTGCCTCTGCCTCCTGAGTGCTGGGATTAAAGGTGTGCGCCACCACTGCCCGGCATAAACTAATTTTTTTTTCTTAGAATTTGTTTATAATTTAAAAGATCGTATCTCTGGGCTAGGGTACAGTGGTACAGCACTTGCCGAGCGTGGGTGAAGCTGGGTTTCATTCCTAGCACCACAGAACCCAAACAGAAAAACGAAACTCAAGCGACACCCACAAACACACCACTCACTGCTATCCGCATACATCTGTGGCAGAAGTTTCCTCGATGTTTCCATGGAGAAAGGCAAGTATCTCTCCTCTTCACTGTGCTCGGAGGGGTCATGCTCCAATATTCACAGTTCTATTAGGTGCTTTCCCCATGTTTCTCTTTTATATCGCCATCAGGACACGTCCAAAGTCACTGTGTAAATACGCTTTTGGATGGATGAGTTTCCTTGAGTTAGTAAAAACGCTACTGAAAAATGATCTGCTTGACAAAGAAGCTGTGGGAAATGTTCTCTGGAGGAAAATGACCTGAATATCATGTTTGCTTAAACCACAACAAATGTTTATTCAGCATCGAACGTGTCGGGCAGCAGGGGGCGTCACAGCCGTAGACTTTGACAGAAGATAAGAAGCCAGGTGGTGTCCAGGCGGCGGGCACCTTTAGTCCCAGCATTCGGGAGACAGCGGCAGGCAGATCATGGAGGGTTCAAGGCAGAGTCCAGCATTCGGGACACCAGACAGAAGGATCTCCAGCAGAAGGCCAGCCTAGTTTGGGTGTACAACCAGGGACATTGAGGAGTAAATACCGCAGTCTCTGCACCTTTTTCTTTCTTTGTGTTGACAGGATCTTATTCTGCAGCCCTGTCTGCCTCTAAACTCATGGTAATTCCACTGTCTCGGCACCTCCAGTGCTGGCATTACTGCACTTGAATTTGTGAAAAGTGCTCAAACATTTGTTGAATGAATGCTTCCTCCAGGGAATAATAAATTAAAAAAAAAAAAGCAAGATCAGTCCCCTGCCCACCTCTGTCTTCCTGTCTTGCCATGGAGTCCCTGGCACTGGCATGTGTGCTGACTTTGATGCCACCCTCTCTGTGGAGACAGCACCAAAGGGGCCCTCACCAGAGGCCAGACAGACAGGACCACTGATTCTGGACTTTCAGCTTCCCAAACTGCAAAGAGTACCCCATACCTCCTATTCCCTACCCCACACCCCACACCCCCTATCCCTACTCCCTACCCCATACCCCACACCCCATACCCCCTACTCCCTACCCCATACCCCACACCCCATACCACATACCCCCTTTCTAAATAAAGTGCAACTTCAGGCATTTGTTGTAACAACAACAACAACAAAAATAACCATATCAAGTTGATGAGAGAAGATGGTGGCTGTACTTTCAAGAAGGAAGGCTAAAATCTTTTTAGATTATGTATTAGCCTATAGAAAAATGTCTGTTGTAAATCAAACAGTGAAGGGGAAGATGAATAGGAATCTCACTTGCACAACTTAAGTAAAACATAGCTCTCTGAACAGATGAAGATAGGTTTCTTCTGTATCACAGAATCTAATCAGTTTTTATATGTATAATTCAGCTACTATTTGGCTTAAAAGGGCTTATTGGGAAATGTTATCATTTTTACTATTTTCTACAGAGAAAATATTTTCCAGTTTCAAATAACCCTGGACTTTTGAACTATAACCTGCTTTTATGTTCAAAAAAAAAAAAAAAAAAGTCTGTATGAAAAAAAAAAAAAAACACGCCTGGAAGAAGGAGAAAAAAAAAAGAAGAAAGAAAGCCTGTCTAGAAAAACAAACCCAAAGGGGGTGGGGAAGGGATTAAATTGTATTTGTTTATTTAGTGTGGGGGAGGGGAGGGGTGCCCTGGTGTGAATTGTGGAAGGAAAGGCACACCTCTAAGGAACAGATCCTTTCCCACTTGTGGGCCCCAGAAATCCGACCAGCTGGTTTGGCTTCCTGGCAAGCGCCTTTACCATTGCAGCTGTCTCCTTCCCCGGCTCCCGTGGGAGGTTAAAATCGTCACACAAACAGAACAGTCATAATGACAATAATTATATTTACTTTGTTCACTAAAGCAAATAATTGGAATCAACCTAATTGGCCGTTAATAGATGAATGGATAACAGAAAAAAATATAGATAGGTGACATATATATATATATATATATATATATATATATATATATATATATGTATGTAATATTACTTAACTCTAAAGAAAAATGAGGTGCTGGAGAGATGGCTCAGTGGTTAAGAGCACTGACTTCTCTTCCAGAAGTTCCAAGTTCAATTTCCAGCAACCACATGGTGGCTTACAACCACCCATAATGACATCTGGTGCCCTCTTCTGGCCCGCAAGGACACATGCAGGCAGAATACTGCATACATAATAAATACATAAATCTTAAAAAAAAAAAAAAAAAAAAAAAAAAAGAAAGAAAAATTTATAGGAAAATGGTAAACTTAGAATGTACAATATTGTTTAAGGTTGGGGGATGGAGAGATGGTTAAGAATACTTGTTCTTGGGCTGGAGAGATGGCTCAGAGGTCACCTGGGCAAAAGTGTAAAATTTCATATGAAACTTCACAGCTTCCATTTCAGATGCCAATTCTAACTGTATAGTTCAAACATTGGGTCTGGTTAATTCTGGTGTGTAATGTTTTTATTTACCTGCAAGGTTTTTTTTTAGTAACAAAGTTTATAAAATAGAAATATAGAACAATTACAACAATATATTGTAATCAAAGTTACATAGCTGTGCCCTCCCAGTCTTACTGTGTGTGCTGTGTTCACTCTTCTTTCTTTTCTTCTTCCTTTTTTTTTTTTTGGTTTTTTCGAACCAAACACATGGTTTCTCTGTGTAGCTTTGCACCTTTCCTGGATCTCGCTCTGTAGACCATGCTGGCCTTGAACTCACAGAGATCCGCCTGCCTCTGCCTCCGGAGTGCTGGGATTAAAGGTGTGCACCACCACCGCCCGGCTCTTCTTTCAATGACAGATGAAACAGTCCCTGTGTGAGGATGAAGGTACTGAGACACAGCACCAGCTACCATGTAAGTGCTACCCACCACAGCCCCACTGTGTCAGGATTCTGCTAGCGGAGAGAGCTAAGTGCCTCACGAGCAAACGATTATGTCCTGGCCGGACTGACCGGATAGCACATTCCATCTTGCTACTAAGAACAGTGTGAAATTTAAAACTTATGAATTATTTATTCTTGAATCTTTCCATTTACTATTTTTGGACTGCAGTTGACCACCAGCACTTGAAACCACAGAAAGTGACAGCCAGGATTTGGGGACTAGTGTGTAAGATCAGAACACTCAAACACCAGAGTCATGGTGTACACCTGTAATCCCAGTACTCAGAAGGCAGAGACAAGAAGGTCGTGAGTTCGAGGCCAAGCTGGACTACACAGTGAGATTCTGTCTCAAAAAAAAAGGGGGGGGTGGCTAGAGAGATGGCTCAGAGGTTAAGAGCACTGGCTGTTCTTCCAGAGGTCCTGAGTTCAATGCCCAGCAACCATATGGTGGCTCACCACCATCTGTTATTGAGATCTGGTGCCCTCTTCTGGCATGCAGGCAGAGATACAGGCAGAACACTGTATATATATATTAAATCTTTGCCGGGCGGTGGTGGCACACGCCTTTAATCCCAGCACTCGGGAGGCAGAGCCAGGCGGATCTCTGTGAGTTCGAGGCCAGCCTGGGCTACCAAGTGAGCTCCAGGAAAGGCGCAAAGCTACACAGAGAAACCCTGTCTCGAAAAAACAAAACAAAACAAAAAGCCAGCAACATTAAATAGTACAGAAAAGCAGAAAATAGCAGGTCAAACCTCCCTCACTGGTCCCATCTATTGTGTATACACATGTGGAGGTCAGAGGTCAACTTCAGATGCCATTTCTCAGGAGCCATCCATCTTGGTTTTTTATTTGTTTGTTTGTTTGTTTGTTTGTTTGAGGCAGGGTCTCTCACTGGAGCATGGGACCTATTGACTAGGCCAGGCTAGCTGGCCAGTAAGCCCCCCAATCCTCTTGTCTCCACCTCCCAAGGGCTGGGATTACAAGTGTACATCACCACACCCGGCTTTTTACATGGGTTCTAGGACCAAATTCAGGTCCTCATGGAATCATTTTACCAACTGAGACATCTCCCCAGCCACACGCCATCCCTTATATTCTTGTCTCTTAAATCTACATAAGTGTTTTAGCCCAAGAGAACTGTTTGTACTGTGACCTGGGTGAGTTGGCACACAGCTGGAATCCCAGCAGTGAAGAGACTGCAGCGTAAGGATTGAAGCAAGTTTGAAATGAACCCGCTGCCTGTGGAATTCCAGGCCAGCCAGGCTACATAGCAAGACCTTGATTCAAAAAAAAATGAAACCCAACAATAACAAAAAGAATGATTCTATAAAACCACACTGTGCCTTCATGTATCTGGAGACTTTCCAGGCTCCCTGCATCCTTAGAGCAATTAGAACATCACTGAACAGAAGTTCCACAGTGCACGTCACTTGGCTCTTATGAATAACACTCACTGGTTCCTATATTTTGTGTCTCTCTCTTTGCACAATTCTGAGAGCTGTCTGCATAAAATCTCCAAGAGATGGGATTTTAATGGTGTCCTCTCTGGCAGCCCCAGGCAGAGAGAGGAGTGGCCTCTGTTTCTCAACTGCCACCTCTGCTGGCTGGACGGCTCATCAAAAATCACCTCAACAGCATTGACAGAACCTGTAATTGACGGAAGCTCTCCGGTGGCAAAACCCTATGGGATTGTTTCTTTGTATTTTCCTATGTTAAAATACCTTCTATGCCAAAAAAACCTTACATGTATAGTAAAAAGACCTGGATAAAATATGAAGTGTGGGGCTGGAGAGATGACTCGGGGTTCAGGAGCGCTTCCTCTTGCGGAGGACCAGCTCCTAGCACCGTGTCAGAGCTCACAACGTCCTATAACTCCAGTTCCGAAGGATCTGATGCCCCCTTCTGGTCTCCAAGGGCATCTGCACTTATTCAGTGAACATAAACTCATGCAGGTGTACACACGTATACATAAATAAAAAATAAAATCTTTTTTAAAAATATGAAGTATATAGCACATACTAGAGAGAAATAGGAATGCTTGCTTTTTCTTTCTTTCTGGGTTTTTGTTGTTGTTTGTTTTTTGAGACAGAGTTTTCTCTGTGTAACAATCCTGGAACCACTCTGTAGACCAAGTTGGCCTCGAACTCACAGAGATCCACCTGCCTCTGCCTCCCGAGTGCTGGAATTAAAGGCGAGCGCCACTACGCCCAGTTCTGTCATTTGTATTTAAAGGGAGGATGTCACTATGTAACTCTGGCTGGCCTGAAACTTGCTGCATGTGGAGCAGGCTAACCTTGAACTCACAGAAATACATCTGCCTCTGCTTCTGCCTTGTAAGCACTGGGGTGAAGGGCATCACTATCATACCTCACAAAAACTTGCTTTCTTGCACAGGGCCCTGGGGCTGTTCCTGCAGAAGGCCACACCCAGAGCAGAGGCTGGGCTGTTTGGGTCTGGAGATTTGGTATTAGGATCTTTCTCATCCTCTTGTTGACTCAAGACTCTGGGAGGGTTCTGTAAAAACAGTAACAGTGCTGACACTGAGGGAAAGTCCGCCATGCTGGCCATTCTTCTAAGTGGGGCTGCATGTGTCGAGTACTGTTTGTTCTGTGTTCTGATTAGGATCTGTAGATACCGTTCCATTTTGTAGATGTAGAAACTGAGGCACGGAGTGGCTATGTACCATGCCCCAAATCACACAGCTAGGATAGTGGTGGGACTGCCTCTAAAGCTGCGCGAACCAGCTCACCTCTCTGCTATTGATGTTCTGTTGTTATAGACCTCCTTTTCTGTTCACTTCCATAGAAGGAAGCCCTAACACCTATCTAAAGAGATTTGTTCTGTTTTGTCTGAGACAGGGCTTTGTGCTCAGGTAGCCCAGACTGGCCTCAAACTCACTATATAGCCAAGGTGACCTTGGATTCCCTATCCTCCTGCCTCTACCTCCAGAGAGGTGGGATTGCAGCTATGTGCTACATGGGACTGAGAGATGGCGAGATGGTAAAAACATTGTTAATGTGCAAATGTGCTACGTTCAAGTGCCTAGCATCCACATGAAGCCCAGGGCAGGTCTATAATCCTAGAGCTCTTACGAGGGGATAAGAGGATAGGTCAGGTTTGTGCTACCATACCCAGCTGGAGAGAAGTTTTTGAGTAGGAAGTTAGATCAAGCATGTCAGAGTAAGTGTGAAATAAACCTACTAACCATTACTAACATTCTGAGAGCTCCCGTCGGTGGTGTGGCGTGGGAGTGTGTGTGGGTATCCAGAAGTGCATTGTGTATAGACCCTGACCTTGCAAGGACAGAGCCCCTTGAAGAATGTTCTCCTTAAAGGCCTGTCACAGTAGCCAATAGGAGAGTGCTTGCTTCACAGGTCTGAGGCTCTAGGCTTAACTTCAAGTACTTTCAAAACGAGAATGCTTTTATTCATGAGAGATGGTTCATTGGGTAAGAGTTTGGACTCCAGCAACTCCAACACCACATTAAAAAAAAAAAAAAAGCTGAGGACCAGACATAGTGGTTACACACCTTTAATCCAAGCTCTTGGGTGCAGACAAAGGCAGAGTTCTTGTGAGTTCAAGGCCAGCCTGGTCTAGTCTAATATAGAGAGTCCCAGGCCAGTCAGGGCTGCACAGTGAGACCTGTCTTAAAAAACAAAAAAGCTGTGTGTGGCCATGCACTCCCATAATCCCAGCCCCAGCACTGCTGTGGGTGTTGTGGGGATGATCCAGAAAGAACTGGGGCTTCAGTGTTAGACCCTGTCTCAAAGGAGTAAGGTAATCAGTGATAGAAGAGGGTACTCAGTGCTCTTCTCTGGCTTCCCGGAGTACACTCCTCACTCATATCTATGCATGCTACACACATATGCACACATACATACATGCAAATACATACACATGAACATATGTGCACACACACTCAGATACATACATGCATATGCACATATACACATGAAGACACACATATAATGAAGTTTAAATCATTTGACCATGTCCTGTTGAACTTTAGTTCTTTTTTAATTTTTTTATTTTCTTATTTCTTTTCGATACAGGGTTTCTCTGTGTAGCCCTGGCTGTCCTGCAACTCACTCTGTAGACCAGGCTGGCCTTGAACTCACAAGGATCCGCCTGCCTCTGCTGGGATCTGCCTGCTCCAAGTGCTGGGATTAAAGGTGTTCGCCCCCCACCGACCGGCTGAACTTTAGTGCTTATTAGGAACATTTAGAAAAATTTTGTCCTCCGTAGAATACTACCTGGGGCCGACCAGCCCTTGACTGGCTCCCAGGCATGTCCACAGCACAGTGCTTCACCTCCCCTCGCGGGCTTCCCCCTCTTCTCCCACCAGGAGTGGACAGAGTAGCTACAGCCCCATTCTGCCCAGCACTGCCGTCAGCTGGGCAGCAGGTGGCGCAGAGGGACCTTGAAGCTTAAGTTTGGGCCTTGGACTGTCTTGAATGGCTCCCTGGAAAAGAAGCCTTTACACCTCCTCCTCACCTTCCCTTCCCCTCTCCTCCCTTCCTTCTTCCTCTTCCTTTTGTGATTTTGTTTTTGCTATTTGTTTGAGACCCGGTCTCACTCTGCAGACCAGGCTGGCTTTGAACTCACAGAGATCTGCCTCCTCTGCCTCCCAAGTGCTGGGATTAAAAGCCACCATGGCTGGGCCAAAAAAGAATGTTTTGAGCCAAGTGGAGTGATACACATCTGTTGTCCCTGCTACTGGGGAGGCAGAGGAAAGATGATGACCTGACCCCAGAAGTTTGAAGCCATCCTGGATAATGCAAATGAGACCTTGTTTCCAGAAAGAGAAAAACTGAATTTTTAAAACACTTTCTGTTAACCCAATACTCGGGAGGTAGAGGGAAGAGGATCTAGTGTTGAGTGCTGGGCCAGTGAGACGGGCCAGTGGGTAAAGGCTATGCTGCCAGGCCTGAGAACCTAAGCTGGATCACTAAGCCCCACGTGGTGGAAGGAGAGAACAAGTTCTTCCCTGACCCTGACAGGCTCCCTGTTGTGCGCAAATGAATAAAATAACAGTTCAATGTCATGCTGCAGTAAATAGCAATTTTAGACCAGACTGGGCTACATGTGACTCTGTCTCAGAAAGCAAGCAGGAAAGAGGGGGGGAGAGGGAGGGAGGGGACAAATGCCACGTGCGGTGTGGTAGCACACACCTGTAACATCAGCACTCAGCAGGCTGAGGCAGGAGGATTGCCTAATTTGAGACCAGCTTGGGCTACACAGTGAGTGTGAGGCCAGTTTGAGATACTAAGAAAGCTGTCTCAAATATAAGAGAGAGAGGATGTTCTGTGCACGCAGGCAGAGGAACGGCGACAGCTACTGGAAATTCCATCTTATCGCTCACCTTGTAGAGCTTCTGGAACGCTTTTGAAGAGAAAACCTAACCCTACTAACACTGCACGATAAAACCGGAGAAGAAACGAGTCCTGCCCCTTCTAGATATAGAGATAGCGGCGTAGTGTGGTGTGTGGGTGTGTGGGTGTGTGGGTGTGGGCGTGTATGTTTCAGGGAGCCCAGGCTGGCCTTAAATTCAGTTTGTAGCAGAGGATCATCTTAAAGGTTTTGTTGTTGTTTTTCAATGTATAGTTTATGTGCATTGGTATTTTGCTTCCATGTAGGTCTGTCTGTGTGAGGATGTCAGAAGCCCTGAAACCATAGTTACGGACAGTTGTGAGCTGCCATGTGGGTGCTGGGAATTGAACCCAGGTCCTCTGGAAGACCTCTCAACCGCTGAGCCATCTCTCCAGCCCAGCCTTAAACTCTCGATCCTTCTACCTTCATCTCCACATGCTGGGATGACAGCTATTTTCGGCAATGTCCAGCCTCTTCTTCTGTATAAACACACACACACTGCTGTGCTGTTGCAGACTGAATGTCATGTTCCCCCAAATTCATATGTTAAAATCTAACCTGATGTAATGGCACTGTAAGGAAGAGCATTGGGGAGGTGATTGGTCACAAGGGTATCACCCGCATAAGATAATCATCCTTCGTTAGAGGCCCCAAAGAGCTGTCCTGCTCCTCCTACCATGAGAGAATACAGCAAGACCTGGATGCCTGGGGAGCAGAAAGTGGGCCCTTACCAGTGTGTCTGACAAAGCCTTTCCTGGGAAGATGCACCACACAGGTCTACTCACCCCTGATATGGAGCCCATGGCAGACAAAGCACGGATACCACCAAAGTCCAACTTGGTGAACCGTAAGTTTTATTGAAGTTACTTACAGGAATATGGGGCAAAAACGACTCAAAGACAGCTGTATCACCAGGGCCCACCCCAGGGCGGGGGACAGCTCACAAAGACGGGACCCTGCAGCCCACTGCACAGTCTGCGGGCAGCTCAGCAGGCGGAAGAGGGTCCCTCCCGGTGCCTCAGTTGCTCTAAACCTCTTCCAGGCAGGACGGCTGGTTTTCTCGGCAGCTTGGTTTGTCTGAGACTTTACAGCACAGCTCTCTAGATCTGAGGGGTATTTCAGCTTTAACTGTATACTCGGGCAGGGAGGGGCCTCGTGAATCTGGTCAGTTCCCGGGACTTTGGAAGCTGTTTTGAGTTGTTCACCTTCCTGCTTAAGGAGCTTCCTGCAGGATGGACTGTTTTAATCTTGGAGGAAACTATTACACAACAACCAGCCTTCTAGATAGCCAGGGTCTTGATCTTGAACTTCTCAGCCGTCAGAACTGTGAGAAACAGGCTGAGAGAAGTGACTGGACAGATAACATCCTCGATCTCTCATTTTACGTGGCCTGTGATAGATAACAGCCTGGACAGTGTCTTGTCACAGGGGACAGGAATGGCTGTGAACTTAGAACACACCTCAGAACCTCTTCACAGCACCAGCTAGTATCAGTAAGCACCAGTGTTAGCCCCACAGACACGAGAATGATTAATTTTATATCAGATAGGTTCACGAGTCCAGTCTTCTCAACAAAGAGGTGGAGGATGTGCTTATTTCCATCTTCCAAGGCAAGAGACAAGTTAGGGAACCTGCTCAAAGTCAGAGGCAGTCATACCTTCCAGCAGCCTGGTCCTACTACAGTGCTCTGGCATGGGCTCACCTCCTGGACCATGATGCCTTGGGGCTGGACACCACAACTACTCACCTTTGTATTTCCCACAGTACCTGATACACAAGGTAGTCTTTAAATGTCAGTGTTGACCTGAACCGATACTGCCTGTAATTGAAGTGTGCCTTCATTCAGTGTATGATACATGAAAAACTTACAATTTTTCATCTTTAGTGATTGGGAGACTCTACCAAGGAACAAACAAACAAACAAAAAGGTCGGGCACACCTTCAACGACAACACTCTGGGTGGGCAGAGACAGGTGGATCTCTGGGTTCAAGGCCAGTCTGGTCTGGTCTACATAGTGAGTTCCAGGACAGCCAGAGTTATGTAGCTCTGGACCCTGTCTCAGAAACAAAACCAGTCGGGCACACCCCTTTAATCCCAGTACTCGAGGTGGACGCAGGCGGATCTGAGTTCTAGGATAGTCAGAGAGACCTTGTCATGAAAAGCCAAAACCAAACCAAACCAAAAAACAAAACAAAACAAAAAACAAAAAACAAAAAAAAAGCCCACCAAAAACCAGAAGAGACTGCTATGTACTCTCAAGACTGCTTCTCCTTAACTACCTTGGTCCTTTCCTGTACCCGACACTGCATGGATTCTGTCCTCTGGCCCTACCCTTTTGTGGCCCGGGTAAGCTGAATGAATTGGCCTCACACGGCCCTTAGTGCTGGTCCCAGTGGTGTGCACCTGGCGTCAAAACACGTGGGAGGTTGAAGCAGGAGGCTAGACTTGAGTTACAGAGGGAGTTCAAGGGCAGACACTCCTGAGCGACACGGCAAATACGCAGTCAAACGCAGTTAAGGGAGGGTGAGAACGAACACTCTGGGGGAGGAGAACCCTGCTTCCCACTTAGGAATAAAATCTGCCATTTGCCCGGCATCTCCTCGAAGTCTTCGTGGAGACGACCAGAAACTGGCGGGCAGAGAGCCCTGCCCAGAGCGACTCTGCACAGACGTCCCCTGCAGGGTCGGTCGGACGTGCGCTCGGCCACCGCCCGGAGCACGGCGTGCCCTGCCCCTCCCGCGCCCCCGACCCACGCGGGAACCCTGGGGACGCCGCTGCGGGACAGGCGCCGGGGCCGAGGAGAGGGGCGTGGGGTCCCGATCGAGCCGGAGACGCGGTCGGGGCGCGACCCAGACGCCCCGGGGGCGGGGCACCAGGCGCCTCCCCACCCCGGCCGCCTCGGCAGCGGAAGTTCCGGTGTCGGCGGGCGGAGGTGAGAGGTCAGCAGGAAGTCGATACGTGGCCGCCGCCTGTCCCCGCCGAGGAGGCGCTGCGAGCGGAGATGGCGGCGCCGCTGAACGTAGAGCAGCTCGAAGTGTCGCTCGACGGCCTCACGCTGAGCCCGGACTCGGAGGAGCGGCCCGGCGCGGAGGGGGCTCCGCTGCTGCCCTCGCCGCCGCCGCCGTCCTCGCCCCCCGCGGCCGCCCGGGGCCCAGACGCCGCGGGGCCGCCGCCGGAGCCCGGGGAGGCGGCGGCCGCCGAGGGCGCGGCCGAGGAGGCGCGGCGGATGGAGCAGCACTGGGGCTTCGGCCTGGAGGAGCTGTACGGCCTGGCGCTGCGCTTCTTCAAAAGTGAGCGGGTCCCTCGCCCCTGCCGGGCCGCCCGGGCCCGCCCCACCCACCCACCAAGGCCGGGGTGACCGGAGCGCCGCGCCGTCCTTGGCGGCACCCAGAGTTGGTCACTGCCGGTCTGTCCTCCCCCGGTCACACCCCTGAGGGGCCTCGAACCCTGGTTTAGCAGCCCGCCTCGCCTGAGGTTGCTGGGGCGTTGTTACCTGGTTTAAGTTCTCCGGTTTCCGTGACCTGGAGTGGAAGGAGCAGCGCGCGCTCCCAGGGGCTCCGGTTCCGGGATGGCTTTCTCCTCTCTGTTGCTCTTTATCCCCCGTTTGTCCGTTTCCCGTGGCTCGCCCCATCAGACCGGTTTTTTTAAAAAAAAACCCTTTTTATCTTAGTGGAAGGAAATTGTCTATGGGTCCCAAACATACCTTTTCTAGCCTTCTTGGAAACTGTGAGCATGTATAGGACAGGACATGATGGTTCGGCGGTAGGGATGTGGCGGAGGAGAAGGTAAAATACTGAGTTCATTTATACCTTTTTGCTTGTGTAAGTAAATAACGGCCACTATGAAATTTCACCTTGTAAGTGAATTCTGAAGAGTAAGGCCCAAAAGTACACCCTCCCTTTCTCCCTCCCTCCCTCCCGTTTCTCCCTCTCCCCCCTCCCCACCACCACAACTAACTTTTTTAAAGCAAAATTCTGGTGTGTCGTGGTTTTCTTCCTTTTTTCTTTAAAAAGCAAAAAACTGGGTGATTCATGTAGTTAACAGTGGAGGTCAGTGGGAAAGAGCTGGACTAAATAACCTGATTCTTAAAGATATTTAGGTCTTGAGTGGGAAAGGAGAGAGAGAGAGAGAGAGAAGGGCAAATGCAACTTTAAAAGTGGTTGCTAGGTTCCACATGCATTCCAGAACAGCATGTTTATGACGGTTTCCCAGAGAGAGTACTTTCAGATTACATATCTTACCAGCTGAAGTTGGGTTATTTATTCATTGTGATCCATGTTAAGGTAGTTTTATTTTTAAATAACTTTAATTGTACAAACTAGTGAAATTCTATGAACATTTCCAGAACATTAAATGGTTCCTGTACATTCATTGTATTTTTTGTTTTTTATTTAAGAAGTTTACCCTTGAACTGTTCACGGCCATTGCACAAGGAGTTGAGCCCTTACTGTGTTCTAGCTGAGGAGTTGGTAATGAGTTTGGAATCACTATCTCTTGAGTCACTGGCTTGATTTTAGAGTTTGTTGTAAATAACTACAAATCCTCTGGTTTCTGTGCAGTTCACATAGCTGTGCTTGCCCTTAAAAGCTCATTTTGGGGCCGGGTGGTAATCCAGCACTTTGGAGGCAGAGGTAGGTGGATCTACAGAGTTCTAAGACTGCCAGGGCTACACAGAGAAACCCTGTCTCAAAAAACAACAACAAACGTTAATTTTTTGCAACTTGCTTTTCAATAGCATAAACTGCAAGAAAGAACCAACTTTATTTTTTTTAAAAAAAACTTAATGGTTCGTGTGTGAGAGAGACAGACAGACTTGGGTGCTGGAAATTGAACAAGGGTCCTTGGGAAGAGCACTAAGCCATTCTTAACCACTGAAATAGGGCTCTAGACCCAGAAAGAACCAACTTCTAATCCTTGATTTTGCTGCATGGGTAACAAAAAAATCAAAACAACAACAACAAAACTGGGTAATTTCATCTGAGCAGGTCTTACTTGAAAATAGCAATATCTGCTTCAAGAGATTAAAATGCTGGACATGGTGTTAAACACCTTTAATCTCAGAACTTGGGAGGCAGAGGCAGGTGGATCTCTGTGAACCTGAGGTCAGCCTGGTCTATCACACACACAAAAGAAGCCCTAAACAAATGAGTTAATTAATTTAAAAAATTGTATAATGGGCAGCAAATTTAGCATTGTTTTGGGTCATGAGCCTCAATTTAAATTGTTGCTATATAAATTCCTAGAAAACTAACTTTACTAGAATCAAGTTCTATATAAAGAAGAAGCTGGATTAGGTGACACTAGATGCTTCACATTTAATTTAGTGGTCTAAACAGATTATTTTAAATTGCCTTTTGAGTGACAAGGGTCTTCAGAGAACCCATATTTGAGGGGCCTAAATTATCAGTCACTTTACAGAAGAAAGTACATTGATAGGGATAGTTTGCTCAATTCCTAAATTAAGTGCTCAAAATTGCTCCAAATTATATCCAAGCATCTAAAGTAGCTACTTAGCAATTCAGAGCACTTTCCTGTGTGAATTATTTGAGATAACAGGAGGGCTGGCAGTGTATCAGGCACTAATTGGAAGAGGGAAAAGGATATAAAAGCAGAATTAACAGAAACGGGGTGAGTCCAGCAATGCTGCCTTTGTTTCTTGTGGGTGTGTATATGTGCACGCCTCTGTGTGTGGAGGTCACAGGACAGCGTTGGGTGTTGGTTCCTGAAGTAGGATCTCCTTTGCTGCTGTGTAGAGCAGCCTAGCTACCCCCATGAGCTTCTGGAAGTTTTCTTGTCTCAGCCTCTCACTGTAGGAGCACTGAATTTATAGATGGGACTACCACGTCGTTCTTGATGTGGATTTAGGGGATCTGAACTCAGGTCTTCAGGCTTGTACATCAAGTGCTCTACCCACTGAGCCATCTCCCCAGCTCAGGCCTTCATTTGAACGTGTGGTTTTCTCCTAGCAAAAGAAGCCTGTGTTTTTATAAGTATTGCAGTTGTAGTATTGCACCAGTGTCTCAGCTTTTTTTTTTTTTTTTTTGAGACAGCATTTCTCTGTGTAACAGCTCTATTTGTCCTGGAACTCACTCTGTAGACCAGGCTGGCCTCAAACTCACCGAGATCCACCTGCCTCTGCCTCCTGAGTGCTGGATTAAAGGTGTGTTCCACAATTACCTGGCTCATAATTTTTTTTAATTATATTTTATCTTCTATGCACTAAGTATGAATCTTGAAAGCAAGATTATCCTCTATTGAAAATAGCTGGAGGGGCCTGGGATGTAGCTCAGTTAGTAGAGTGCTGCTTACCTATCTGGCTTTAGGACCTGGGTTCCATCGCCAGTACCATGTAAGCAAGGTGTGCAAGTCTGTAATCACGGCACTCAGGAGGTGGACCTGAAGTTTAAGGTCATTCATAGCTACATAGTGAGTGCAAGACCACTCTGGGATAGATAGATACATGAGTATACCCCCACACACAAAAAAAGAAAGCAAGGGAAGACAGACAGAGAAAGCAGGCCGTGACAGCAGTATAGCCTGGAATCTGGGACTCTGTGTTCCATACTTGTCATAGTGATGATCATAGGCCAATGATGAGCTTATATCAACGCCTCTCAATTTTTTGATGAAGTGAAAGTGAAATGATGTGGGCTGGGGGTGTAACAGTGATAAAGTGCTTGCTCAGCATTTGTAACATACATAGAAGACTCTGAGTTCTGCCCTAGGTGATGAGGTGTGTATACATCATAGATGAAAATGCCCCTTGTGATGACCTTAAGTTAGTGTTTCACTATCTAAACACCAGGGATGTGTGTGCCCTTACTACGGAGGATAAGGTTTAATATGAGAATTACGACTGTGTGGATGGTACAATGCTCTTTGCTCCTAAGGAGCATGGAGTCAGATGACCTAAAGGTCTAGTTGACAGCTGAGGCACAGGTGAAGGTGGAGGGAACAGCCATTCCAGAAGGGACAGTGGAGAGAGAGGGCATGTGTGTTTGGGAGAGGGCAAATAGGAGGTAGTGTGATGCAGAGAGGAGAAAGTTGAATTCACATCCTGGAAGGACACGGGGAAGTGTAAAACAGCTTAGGCTTTTTGTTAGATGAAGAACCAGTGAAGATTTTTCTGAGTAAATTGCTCTTAATTCTATTTTAGCAAGATTAAACTGGGCTTTCTTAGCTTTTTATGTTAAGGTCCTAAAGAATTCTAAAGCTTTATGTTTCTGGGATGGAGTTAACTTAGGGAATTATGTTTTGTTTTTGTTGAGTTATTCAGGGGCTAGATTTTTCCTTCTCTAATATTAAATGGCTGTATTATGTTAGTCTAATAAATTGGTTACATTAATTTATGGTGGTCAGTAGTTACAGTGCAGATGTTTACTAGATGTTAGGTAAAAGTTGCGTATACGCTATTTTTACTTAATCCTCCCCTGAGACTTCCATGTTATCTACATTTCTTAGTTAAGGGACCTGGCCCAAGCCACTCAATCACTTCTAATAAGAGGCAAGGTTGGGGCCGGGCGGTGGTGGCGCACATCTTTAATTTCAGCACTCAGGAGGCAGAGGCAGGTGGATCTTTGTGAGTTCGAGGCCAGCCTGGTCTACACTGCGAGATCCAGGAAAGGCACAAAGCTACACAGAGAAACCCTGTTTCGAAAAACCAAAAAAACAAAAAAACAAACAAACAAAAAAAAAGAGGCAAGGTTGGATTTCTGTCTGTCTGTAGGAGGTGAAAATAGATAGGACCCCTGCTTTCTGATAAAATACAATGAGGAAAATGATTCAAAAGTACTATCTAGTTACTTTATCACTTGAATATTTTTGGCATGGAAATATTAAAAACTAGTGGAAAGATCCAAGTTAGTTTTGTTTGTTTCAGATTTCTTTTATTTTTATGTCTGTGTGTGTGTGTTTATGTACCACTTGGTGCCTGGTACCTGCAGAGGTCAGAAAAAGGCATCAGATCCCCTGAACTGGAGTTGCAGATGGTTGTGAGCTGCCATGTGGATACTGAGAACCAAACTAGAGTCCTCTGGAGGAGCAGCCAGTGTTCTTTAACCCAGAGCCATCTCTCCAGCCCCCAAATTGGCTTTTAAAGTATTATCATCTTAAGGGAAGTTTTAAATATATGAAAAGAAGTAAATGTGAGCGGGGCTGGAGAGATGCTTAGTAGTTTGTTTACTTTTGAGATAAGATCTTTATTATGGGGGGGGCTGGAGAGATAGTTTAGTGGTTAGGAACACTGACTGTTCTTTAAGAGGACCAGGGTTCAATTCCTAGCACCCACATAGAAGCTTACAACTGTCTGGAATTGTCCAGTTCCAAGGGACCTGACACCCATGTCAAAACATCAATGCACATAAAATAAAAATAAATAAATTTAAAAAAAAGATCTTTATATGTAGTTCTAGCTGTTCTGGAACTCATATGTAGGCCAGACTGACCTCAATTCACAGAGATCCACCTGCCTCTGCCTCTCCAGTGCTACCCCTGGCAAAATGACAATTTTTTAAATTGAGAAATAAGTATGAGAACTCTTGAGTTTTTGCATTAGGTCTCCATGGGGTTGAAATTCTGAGTAAAGGGCAGGTGAGAGGGCTCAGTGGATGAAGTTGCTGCTGCCAGACGTGAGGCCTGAGTCGTCACCTGAGCACACACCACACAAGAGAGTGACCAGCTGCGCAGGGCATCCTCTGACCGCACCCCAATAAACGTGTGCAAGAACAGGTTTGGTTGGGTTTTTTTGAGACAAGGTCTCTCTTGGTAGCGCTGGCTGTCCTAGAACTCCCTTTGTAGGCTAAGCTGACTTCAAACTCAGAAATGTGCCAGCTTTTGTCCCCCAAGCACCTAGAATTAAAACCATGTGCTACCACACCTGGCTAAAATGTTGTTTAAGTTTTGTTCTTGAGACAGGGTCTCATTCTGTAGTCAAAGTTACACTAACATTGCTACTGGTTATGCCCACTTACGGTATGGATAGCATTATACACAAGCAGAGAATTATACTAATGATAGCAGTCATATGGATGGATGAAATAGTTCCGTTTCCTGTCTTTAAACATAAAATTAGCTAGACATGGAGGTATACACCCTTAATCCCAGCACTCAGGAGGCAGAAGCAGGCTGGTCTACATAGCAAGTTCCAGGCCAGCCAGAGATACATAGTGAGGCCCTGTCTGAAAATAAATCATTCATTAAAAAATAAGCATTTATAACAACTTTAACAAATGGCTTAATTAATGTTTTCAAATAATGGATAGCTATAACTTATTAATTAGTAACATATAATTATGTTTCCTGCACTCAGGTGGACTAGCCTCAGACAATTCTAATTGTTGCTCTAGAACTTGTTACAGTTGGAGTTTACTTTTCCCTTTACTAATTAATTGTCTTACTTTAGGCACACAAGTATATAATAATTTAGATACATGTATAGACCTTAAAAATCCTAACCTTCAAGTTCACATTAAATTGGATAGGAACTAAAATGTTGATTTGACTAGACTCAGAAGATGTATAGGTTTTGTTGTTATTGCTGGTTTTTGTTGTTTATTTTTTTGAACAGTTGTGGAGTAAACCCAGGCCTTGCTTGTGCTAGGCCACTGACCGGCTAGTTCTTGGGCTTGGTTTTGTTTTGCACCAAGGCCTTACTGTCTGTCCTTCAACTTTCTGCTTCTGTGGATGGCCTTGAACTTAGGATCCTGCCTCAGCTTCCTGAGTACTGAGGTTTAGGATGTACTACATCTGGCTACGTTTTTTATGTAAACAGTTAAACAGTTTTAACACTTGCCTGATAAATGGGGGGAAATACAGAAATTTCAAGTGTGTTGCTTGAAGAACTTTGACAAGGTGAATAACTTCTGTGGCCGACACCTAGCAGGACACTTGTTACTTCTGAGAGCACCACATTGACTCAGTCAGCACTGCTAGGCGGTTTGTTTGTTTTTTGTTTTCTTTCTTCCATCATTGTTTAAACCTTGAATATTCCTTGTTTGAACTGGGAACTCTTCTTCTTAAATGGTATTAAGGATCCCTCTCTTTCACTGTCTCTTTCAGCAGAGTACCTGACAGTATTCTGTCTACATGTGCTGTTGAAAAAGAGGCAAATAGTTAAATATTGGGTATAACATTAATTGGGGTGGTCCCTTGCAATTTTAAGTCAAAGTATTTCATATTCACTGACTCGAATGCTGTACTGTATTGCTTTCTTACAGTACTATAAGAATTTAAACTGGGTATTCTCAGTACTCAGGAGGATCAGAAGTTCAAGATCATCTCTGCTACAAAGGGAGGTCAGGCAAGCCTGGGCTACTTGAGATAGGATCTCAAGAACAAGTAGTTTAAGGGGTTGCTAATTTTTTCTCAGTACAACTCGGAGATACTTGTTTGTGGTTGCCATTTGAGACAGGATCTCGCTGTGTAGCTCTGACTGTCCTGAAACTTACTGTGTGGTTTGGATTTGCCTGGAACTCACAGAAATCTGCCTGCCTCTGCCTTCTGAGGACTGGGATTAAAGGTGTGTGCCACCATACCTGGCTGGAGATACAGTTTTAGTTTTAATCATCCTGACAGACTATGTTCAGTATATTTTTAGTGAGTCAACAGTGTGATTTAGCTGTGAAAGAAAACCTTTGACCTTGGGCTGCTTTGGAACTACATCGTGTCTGTAGTGAGAAAGAAAGCCCTCCATGTTGTCTTTGTTGAGGCTCATCTTTCAGAGACAATGATGAGATGGAACTCTTTGGGAAGAGAGTGACTTGTGTCAGGTGGGGACTTGAATCCCTCCCACTGCTGTCACTGCTGTCACTGCTGTGGTTGTTGTTTAGTCGGGGTCCGCTCTATGCAGACTCGGAAATGGTTTACTTACAGTGTTCACAAGAGCCTGAAGTATTACCTCTGTTTTGTCGGTGACAAAATTGATGTTGAAAATGTTTAATAACTTTGTGTTTATAGTTTTTATGAAGTAGGATTGGCTAAGCAAGGGTAACTAGCCTAGAACATTGGCCGTGACATGCATGTAGAGATCAGGGACAACTTGCAAGAATCATGTCTCTCCTTCCACCACAGGGTCTGGGATTAAACTCAGCTCGTCAGGCCTGGTGGCAGTGCTGAATTGACCCTCTGCACCATTGCTCTAGCCCTGTTTTTGAACTACCCGTTGTCAGGGTTGGTTTGTTTTGTGGAGAACGATTAATCTGTCAGTTTTGTCCTAAAGGCTGTCTGTCAACAGCTTTGGCTCTTAAAAGGACAAGTCTTAGTGTCTTAGTTAGGGTTTATGGCAGTGAGGAGATGCTGTGACCACAGCGACTCTTATAAAGGAAAACATTTAGCTGGCTTACAGTTTCAGAGGTTCAGTCCATTATGGTCATGGCAGGAAGAAGCATGGCAGCACACGGGCAGACATGGTGCTGGAGAGGTAGCTGAGAGCTCTACATCTTGATCCACAAGCAACAGAAATTGAACTGAGTCCCATGCTGGGTGTAGCTTGACCATTTGAGACCTCAAAGCCTGCCCTCACAGTGACACACTTCCTCCAACAAGGCCACAGCTCCTAAGAGTACTACTCTGTATAGGCCAAGCATTCAAACACATGAGTCTAGGGGTGGCCATACTTATTCAAAAACCACCACACTTAGGCTTATTAGTGTTTATGCAAATGATAATATAAATGTTTGTTTATTTATTTTGTTTTTTTTGAGACAAGATACCACTCTAGCCCAAGCTGTCCTGGGATTCACTGCATATCCCCAGCTGACCTTAAACTCACAGCCTTCATATTGTCTCTGTAAACCCTAAGTATTTTTTTTTAATCTCAATATAATTGGGTAACAACTTGTTTGCAGTTATACATGTGTAAAATATGTATGTCTATTTTTTTTTTTTTTAAGCAGAATCTCACTGTATAGTCCAAACTGTCTTTAAACTCAAAATTTTTCTGCCTCAGCCTCCCAGGAACAGGGAGTACTATGGTGATATTTTATTTGTACTGAAATGTTATTTTAATTTTATGTTAATAAATAAAGTTGCCCTGGGGTCAGAGCTATTAGAGCCATAGCAAGAGCGTGGTGGTTAGAAGAGCTAGGTAGATTTCTGTGTGTTCAAGGATACAGCCAGTATTGGAGACATACGCCTTTAAGACCTGGAGGGCGGTACTTACAGGCAGTGATGAGGCAGTCATGTGGTTGGGTTTACAACCAATGAGAAGGCAGAACAGAAAGACTATTTAACACAGACAAACAGGAAGTAGCTCTCTCTCTCGGGGAAGCTAGGAGCACTGCAGGAGGTAAGATTTTATCTCTGAGCTCTGACCTCTCGGCTTTCTCTTTTACATTGGCTCTGTGTTTCTTATTTTAAAAAGACGATTGGTTACATCTACAGAGTACAAATATGTTTATAAGCCCTGAGGATGTTTCTAGAATCAGTCATTCACTGATTTGCCAAATTACAGGGTGGTTGATTGGGGGTTTTTGTTTGTTGTTTCAATTTTTTTTAAAAGATTTATTTATTTATTATGTATACAGCATGTATGACTGCAGGCCAGAAGAGGGCACCAGATCTCATTACAGATGGTTGTGAGCCACCATGTGGTTGCTGGGAATTGAACTCAGGACCTCTGGAAGAGCAGTCAGTGCTCTTAACCTCTGAGCCATCTCTCCAGCCCTGTTGTTTCAATTTTTAATTTTTTGTTTTTGTTTTTCGAGACAGGGTTTCTCTGTATAGTAGCCCATTTCTGTCCAGGAACTTGCTTTGTAGACCAGGCTGAATTCACAGGGATCTGCCTCCCAAGTACTGGGATTAAAGGCATGCCAGTTTAGAGGTTTTTATTTATTTTGCTTTGCTTTGTTCTTTTGATAGAGGGTCTCAGGTAGTCCAGGCTGGTCTTGAGTTTGCTATGTAGCCAAAGATAAAGTTCCTTCCTGAACCTCCTGAATATTAGAAAAATTACAGGTCTTTAATCAAACTTCAACACTTTATAAACTGTAAGAACAATAAATTGTTGGCATGTAGCACAAAAATAAAATTTGTATTAAGTTGAGCAAATTTTAAAAAGATCTTATGTAGGGTTGAAGAGGAGCTTTGTTGGTAAAGTGTTTGCCAAGCAAGTGCAGAGTACCTGAGTTCAGATCTCTAGCATCCGTGTAAAAGCTGGGCTGGTAGTGTGCCTGTAATCCCAGCACTGGGAAGGCCAAGACAGGAGGCTCTGTGAGGCTTGCTGGCCCTCCAGAAATAAGGTGGAGAATAACAGAGGAAAACACTGGATATTAACTTCTAGCCTCCACATGTGCGTATGTGTGCACATGGACATACATCCACAGACGTCTCAGTAACGAGCACCACTGATTAAAATAACATTGTAAGAGTTGCCCTCGGAGTCTGGAAGAGAGCACTGGAGTTGGAGTTACAGGTGGTTATGAGCTGGGTGGTGGGTGCTGGGAACTGAGCCTAGATCCTTTGGAAGAGTAGCACATGCTCCTAAGCACTGAGCCCTCTCCCTGGTCCCACAGTTTGTCTTTCAGAAGGTATTTGAGTGTGAGTGTGTGTGCAGAAGACGGCTCAGTGATTAAGGATGCAGCACGCAGAGGACCACCAAGAGTGGGCAGCATGCAGCTGCTTATGACTCCAGCTCTCGGGGATCCAGTGCCCTGGCCTCCAGGCACCTGCACTCAAATGCACATACGTCCATGAGCACATGCATGTGTGCACACAAAATTAAAAAAAAAAATCTTTAAAAGCTTTTTTGGGGGGAGTGCTGGGGGCCAATTGAAATGGCTCCACGGCTTGGTGGATAAAAGTTCTTGCTCTGCGTGCCTGGAGACCTGAGTTCCATACCTATATCCTACATAAAGGTAGGAGAGAACACACACATGCACAGAAATACTAAAATTAGTATTTGTTTCAAATGTTGCATAATTTTACTCTTGTTAGAAAAAAATTTCAGTCACATACGGGGAAATTTTGTGAAGTTCCCCTCCAGTTTCATCAGCCCCTTCTCTAGAGGCATCTCCTCTGAAGAGCTATATCCCTCCCGATGTTTTATTATGATAATAAATAGTACAGGGAGTAAATGCTGCTACATTCTCTAGAGGCATCGCCTCCTCCTAGTCCTCATCTCCTTGACACTCATCTCCTTGGTGTGCCTCTTTGAGGTCGTTTGCTTTGCATCCATGTAAGGTGTATTATAAAGCCCAATTTCACTTTAGAGATAACTAAAGACTGTGTGCAATGTGTGCTTGTGTTTGGGAGAGGGTTTAGGACTGATGAAATATTTTTATGGTGATTTTTTTTTTTTAACCACTTGCTTTTTTCTGAAACAAGATCTCAGTGTGTAGCCCCAACTATCCTGGCTCACTACACAGACTAGGCTGGCCCTGAACTCACAGAGATCCTCCTGCCTCTGCCTCACCAATGCTGGAATTAAAGGTGGGTGGCACCAACTTTTTTTTTTTTTACTTTTATGTATGTGGGTGTTTTGTCTGAATTTATATCTCTATACCACATGCATGCCTGATGCCTGCAGAGACCAAAGGAGGGCATTGGATTCCCTGGGACTGGAGTTACAGATGGTTGTGAGTCAGCATGCTGGAAATGGAACCCATGTCCTCTGGAAGAGCAGTCAGTGCTCTTAACTACTGAGCCAGTTCCCCAGCCCTTCTTTTCAACTCTTGATAATGTCTAGCTTTTTAAAAGCTGAATGTGTAGGGATGTGTTGGTATGTAATGGTTTTTTTTTTTTTTTTTTTGGTTTTTCGAGACAGGGTTTCTCTTTGTAGCTTTGCGCCTTTCCTGGAACTCACTTGGTAGCCCAGGCTGGCCTCGAACTCACAGAGATCCGCCTGGCTCTGCCTCCCGAGTGCTGGGATTAAAGGCGTGCGCCACCACCGCCCGGCGGTATGTAATGGTTTTAATTTCAATTTCTTTGATGAGTGAAGTTGAATACCATTTTAGATGTTCGTTGGCAACCTCTGTGTTTCTTCTTCACTAAGCTTCCTGTTCATAATTAACTCATGTTCTTACTCTTCAGTGATTTTATTTTGATCACCACTATGTGTATGGATGAAATTTGTACATGGTTATACTTAATTTTTTTATATTTATGCAGAGGAGGGCAGTTTCATGTGTGTGGTCAGAGGACAATTTGAGGGAGTTGATTCTTTCCTTCCAGTCTGTGGATTCTAGGGATAAAACTCAGCTTGCCAGATTATCTGCTGAGCTGATCTTGCCAGCTGGGGCTTTTGAATTTTGGTAGTCCATTTTTACTAGAACCAACCAAAAAACTATTAGGAACGTTACTATAATGGGGAGGTTATTTAAAGATTTCTCATTTTACCAGGACCCAGGTTTATTACTGTTTTGAATATTAGTAATGGTTAGGTCTTTTTTTTTTTTTTTTTTTTTTTGTCAAACTAACTTAATTCTGCCTTCCTTTTTTGTTTACTTTGTTATTTTATTTATTTTCCAGAGACACAGTCTCACTCTTAGACTGGCCTTGAATTCACTGTGTAGCTTATACTGTCCTCAAACTCAGGGTGATCCTCCTGTCTCAACTGGTGTTAGAGAAACCCAGTTGAGGTTATAGAAACTGGGTTTCTCTGTGTATCCCTGACTCTCCTGGAACTCTGTAGACCAGGCTGGCCTCAAACTGGATCCACCTACCTCTGCCTCCTGAGTGCTGGGATTGAAAGTATGCACCACCATGCCTGGCTGTCTTCTTCCTTAATTGTCCATATGGAAGCCTACCAGAGCCAATGATAAGGAAAACGAATCACACAGTTGATATTAAAAATAATGTACTATTAACCTCTGAAAGTGCAATGTAACCTTCCTTTTATTGATGTCTAAACTAAGAAAGTAACTCATCCAACAGCTCAGAAATGTCTAAGATGAGATTTAAACTCAGTCCATCTGATTCCGAAGGCCCTGCCAAAACATCATACCACCTCATTAGAGTGGTTATACGTTAAACACGGCCTTCCAAAGTATATTATTTTGTTAATGCATGGTCCTGTTCAAAGTGATTAAAATTGTTTTTGTTTTGTGGATTTTTTTTTAATCATTTAAAAAAAATCATTTATCTGGGTGGCAGAAGCAGGCATATCTGAGGTTCTAGCCAGCTTGATTCTACATTGTGAGTTCCAGGCCAGCCAGTGCTACATAATGAGACCAATTCACAAAGGAGGAAACAACAATAAAAATAAGCATCTAAACCAGGTGGTGGTGTATGCCTTTAATTCTAGCACTTGGGAGGCAGAAACAGGCAGATCCCTGTGAGTTCGAGGCCAGCCTGGTCCATAGAGTGAGTTCCAGGACAGAGAAAGGTTCCAAAGCTATACAGAGAAACCTTGTCTTGAAAAAAAAAAAAAAAAAATCTCAGCACTCAGAATGAGTTCCAAGATAGCAAAGGCTACACAGAAAAACCATGGGAGGGAGGGCATTTTTTATGTGTATTTTTTAATGTCTGTCTAGATGTTCAAATGATACTGTTTACAAGCCTGTATGCAGTTTGACAGATGTGTTGCTCTATGGTAACTTTAACATAAATAATGATAGTTGTTCAATAAAAATATAGTTCAAGCTGGATGTAGTGGCACATGCCTGCAATCCCAGTGTTTAGGGGCTGGATCAGGACTGAGTTTGAGGCCTGCTTGGGCTGCATGAAGAGCTAGAAACCACCCTGAGCTATATTAGTAAGACCTGACTTACAGAAAAAAATGAAGTGGGGAGGAAGAAGAGAAAATCTTCTATAAAGGATTTCTATTTTAGGCCCCGACTATTAAAATTTAGTATATAGGGGCTGGAGAGATGGCTCAGAGGTTAAGAGCACTGACTGCTCTTCCAGAGGTCCTGAGTTCAATTCCCAGCAACCACATGGTGGCTCACAACCATCTGTAATGAGATCTGGTGCCCTCTTCTGGCCTGCAGGGACACAATACAGACAAAACACTGTATACATAATAAATAAATAAATCTTTTTAAAAAATTTAGTATATAAAATAACAGTCTTAATATACTGCTTTTATCTGTTATAGGTAATTTGTTTTTTTTTTCCATTTTACATAACAGGCAGTTATTGACTCAATAGCAAACTTCAATACCTTTCCAGTGGGAAAATGTGTATTTTGCCAATGCCAATTATTTTCTTTAACTTTCTCCTCTTTCAGTAAAAGATGGCAAAGCTTTTCATCCAACTTACGAAGAGAAACTGAAGTTTGTGGCACTGCATAAGCAGGTTCTCCTGGGCCCGTATAACCCAGACACTTCCCCTGAGGTTGGATTCTTCGATGTGTTGGGGAATGATAGGAGGTAACAAGTGTTTTTTTGTTTAGTAAATTTAATAATGGTGTTAGAAAGAGGCATGATGTGAGTTGCTTAAGGTGTAAATAGTTAACTTCTTAGTGTAGCATAGCAAATGAGACATTGATTTTGCTCATAATGGGTGAAGTTTACTTAACTGCTTATGAACATAAGGCAAGTACAATTTCATCGGACTCTTCCTAAATAATATTGAAGACAGAGATTTGAAACCTGTACTGCTGTACTAGGGCTGGAGAGATGGCTCATTTGTTAAGAGCTGTTAAGAATCAAACCATCTCTACTTCCAGTTTCAGGGCGTCTGGGGCCCTCTTCTGTCTTCCAGGGGCACCAGGCCTGTGAGGGGTGCACAGGTAAACATGTAGGCCAAACTCCCATCAGCATAAAACTGTAAAATGCATACGATTGACTCCCTTATTGAGACATACATAATTGTGCCAGAAAATGGAGTGTTTTGTTCAGTTCAAGCTAAAATATATAAAGAAAATAAACTATAGGTTGCTTTTTGACAAGTGTGAATAATCAAAATGCATTTGTATTTTGGAATGTTTATGGCATCTTAATATATTAGTATAGGTTTGTTGAAACTTGACATTCTAAACTTTTTGCTTCTAGTAATTGTAGTTGAGTATTCTTCATGTAGGTTTAATTAAATAGATTCTCATTTTGCTAAGGGAAGGTAACTGCTCTTTTTATTCTTTGCAGGAGAGAATGGGCGGCCCTGGGAAACATGTCCAAAGAGGATGCCATGGTCGAGTTTGTGAAGCTTCTAAATAGGTGTTGTCCTCTCCTTTCGGCATATGTTGCTTCCCACAGAATAGAGAAGGAAGAAGAAGAAAAAAGAAGGTGATGTCACAGGGCATGGTAGTGGGCCATTGTGCACTGATGCTTTTGCTCTGTGGAGTATTTGTTCTAGAGCAGGTATCTTTCTTTTCTTCCTCACTTCCACTTCTTGTGGCAGCTTTTCAAAACTTCTGATGTGAGCAGGTTTTCATTAAGTTTGAAGGAAAGGGGCTGCTTCCTTCTGTTACACCGGTTAAAACGAACCTCCATCTACAGCAGCATTGTCTTCTTTTTCCTTCGAGGCAGAGTCTTGCTGTGTAGCCCAGACTGGCCTCCTGAGTGCTGGGATTGCACCTGTGGACTGCCACCCCTGGCTACTTTTGTCTCACTGCAATAAGCTTTTGAACAAGCTCAACCATGAGTTCATCCACTCCTTCCTCCCTATTTTCTGGTCTGACATACCATTTGCTTCTGTCTTCTGGAGTGTTCCTGTTCCATTTCATGGTTTTAACTGTGCTCTGTGGAGGGTTTACATGGACATGTGGGGCTTTGGATCCTAGATAGCTTGTTTGTTATTTCTAGCATTTGGAGTAGATGCTGCTGAGGTCACTGTTTATGTTTCTGAAATTCTCTGTTGTTATGAATTAGATCTTAGCTTGGTGTGGTGGCACACAGCTGTCTTGTGACCCTACCCTGCTGTGGGATGTTCTGTATGGCAAATGTGTTGCTCTGATTGGTCAATAAATAAAATACTGATTGGCCAGTGGCTAGGCAGGAAGTATAGGCGGGACTAACAAAGAGGAGAAAAGAAAGAACAGGAAGGCAGAAGGAGTCACTGCCAGCCACCGCCAGGACAAGCAGCATGTAAAGATGCTGATACGCCATGAGCCACGTGGCAAGGTATAGGTTTGTGGAAATGGATTAATTTAAGCTATAAGAACAGTTAGCAAGAAGCCTGCCACGGCCATACAGTTTGTAAGCAATATAAGTCTCTGTGTTTACTTGGTTGGGTCTGAGCGGCTGTGGGACTGGTGGGTGACAAAGATTTGTCCTGACTGTGGGCAAAGCAGGTAAACTCTAGCTACACTACCCCTGTTATTTTGAGGGTTTGTTGTTGTTTTGTTTTGTTTTTTTTAACAACTTTGATCGTCTGAGTGTCTTCAGTAATGAAATCAGTAAAGAATAACACTGATGTTCCTCAGATTGATATACTTTAGAAATAGCTGGGCCTCTGATTTCCTACTTATTCTAGGTTAGAAATAACCATTTAGGGGGCTGAAGAGATGGTTCAGTGGTCAAGAGAATTAACTGCTCTTCCAGAGGTCCTGGGTTCGATTCTTAGCACCCATGTGGAGGAGACTGACAACTACCTATAACTCCAGTTCCACCCTCTCTTGGCATCTGTGAGTGCCAGGCACACATGTGGTTCACCTGGATATACATATAAGCAAAATACATAAAATAAACACATAAAGTAAAAAGTAAACTAAAAAAATAAAGGAAAAGTAGCCTGACAATGAGTAAATTATAAAAGTGCTGTGCTGGATGTTGCATGCTCTGTAATTCTGGTATTTGGAAGGCAGAGACAGAAGATTACTCAAAATTCAAGACCAGTCTGGTCTGCATAGCAAGTTCCAAGCCAGGAGGGCTACATCATGACACCTTGCCTGAAACAAACAAACCCAGTGATGTAAATTATATTTCATAGATAATCACAGTGAGACGTTTTATACTGCAATGGAAATATTTGCGTTTTCGGGTGTTTTATTTTTTTTTTATTTTATGCGTATGTGTATTTTGCCTGCATTGTTTTTGTGTGTGCAGTATCCTCAGAAGCCAGAAAACAGCATTGGATCACCTGGGACTGGAGTTACAGATGGTTGTGAGTCATCGTGTGGATGCTGGGAACCGGATCCTGGTCTCTTAAAAGAGCAGTATATGCTCCTAACTGCAGAGCTATCTCGCTAGCCCACCCCGCCCCATCTCTTTTTACTGTTTCTTATTTATTTTTCTTTCTTTTTTTTCAAAGCAGGGTTTCTAAGCTGTGTGTAGCTTTTGTTGTCCTAGAACTCACTCTGTAGACAGGCTGGGCTCAAACTCAGAGATGGACTTTCTCTGCCTCCCAAGCACTAGGATTAAAGGCACCACGGCCCAATCCCATTTTTAAAGGGATTTTACTATGTATCTCTAGTTAGCTTAGAACACAGAGATGTGCTTGCCTCTGCCTCCCCAGTGCTGAGAGCCACCATGCCAGACTAAGACTTGATACTTAATGAAAATGAAATACCATAAGAGTTGATTTATATATTATAGTACGTTGTTGAATCAGATGTAATGTCTTTGAAAGTTGCCTTTTTTGATTCTTGCTTACTTTTACTTATTTTGTCATTAAAGACTATGAAAGTACCCATCTAATAATTATTATTGATATACTCATGTATGTTGTGAGATTGACTCCATATTTTAAGTTTCTACTATATAGAAGTTTATGTGTTTGAACTTTTGACAGATTGCTATTCTCTGAAAAGATTTTTGTCTTATTTTTCACTGGGAAGTGAAATTTAAGTGATTTAAAAACAAGATTGACTGCAGAGTTCATTCTCTTTGCTCTGTACCTTGTAGAAAGGCGGAGGAGGAGCGAAGGCAGCGTGAAGAGGAAGAGCGGGAGCGTCTGCAGAAGGAAGAAGAGAAACGGAAGCGGGAAGAGGAGGAGAGGCTTCGACGGGAGGAAGAGGAGAGGAGGCGGATAGAGGAGGAGAGGCTTCGGCTGGAGCAGCAGAAGTGAGTTGTGTGTCTTAGAATGCTCCTGTGACCATGTGCCTGGGAGAGGGAACCCTGTCAGCTCCTTTTCTTTTCTTTTTGGTTTTTCGAGACAGGGTTTCTCTGTGTAGTTTTGGTGCCTGTCCTGGAACGCACTCTGTAGTCAAGACTGGCCTTGAACTCACAGAGATCCACCTGGCTCTGCCTTCTGAGTGCTGGGATTAAAGGCATGTACCACCAGGACCTGGCTACTCCTTTTCATTTTTAACAGTGACTTTTGTTTTTTACCAAAGAATAATGTGTTGAAGAAATTTGGGGTTAGCTTGTAAACCCTGAAGACTAGAAGCAACGATTGAGGTCGCTCAGTTGCTCTGTCTTGAGTCCGATGTCGCTAAGTTCTCAGGACCGCTAGTCTTCTTAGTCATCTCTCTGTTCACTGTTCTCTACAGTTTCTGTTCTTTGTCTTTACAAGGCTGTCTTACCTGGGAATTGTGTCATCTATTTTTTTGTGTATCTGAGAGGCTGGCTAGAATCGGAGTCCCAGATAAACATTGTGAGGACTTAGAACCTGGCTAACCCATGTATACCAGATAGCCATTCCCAGCTCCAGTGCAGAACGTTGGAGCTGACATTTCTTTATTCAGCAAAGGCTGAAAGCAGCTGTCTCAGAAAGGCCTGGCTTTCAAAGGATAGCTGTAGACAAAGAGGTAAACACAGAAAAGGAGGTCTGGGATCCAGGGATGGCGTGGCAGCAAAGGTAAGCCAGAACACTTGAGGTACAGTGAGTTCTCCTCACTGTTTCCAGCTAGTTTCTCGGAAAACCTTCAATGGTAGCTAGCCTCAAAGTGATCCATGGCCTCATTCTACTGTGGAGTGAGGTTTTTAAAGCCATTCTCTTTTGGATTTGGAGTTGAACACCTAAGGTGACCCAGTGTTGTGCATTAGTCAGTTTCTGAAGTTTTTGCTTTATTTATCTGTTTATTTCTTAATAAATAGACTTGAAGTTTTTGGTAAGTGGTCACATAACAGGTTTGAAACTTGTAGTTTTCTCCAAAAGAAAATAAAGAGAATTGTAATAATTCAGTAGAAACTGGTGTTCTCCAAACAAGGTGCAGCAGTACACAGCTTTGATCCCGCACTTCAGAGGCTGAGTTGGGGCCAGCCTGGGCTCTATATAATAGACCCCTTGGAGAGAGGTGGGGAGGAAGAGAGAGATCACTAAACCAAGCAGTATGCCCTGCTCTTATTATCTTCGGTACTTCTTAATAAAGGCACCTTTAAGTCAAGTGCCTATAACATCAATTAGCTCTTCTCCTGCCTTGTGCTGTTCTGGGCTGTTTAGGTAGAGAAACCATAGCCAAAGTCAAACACCCATCTGTGCCCAAATGACAGTCGATCATCTTACAGCATCATGGTGAATGGGTATTGTTTCTGGAGCCAGACCAGCTAGATTTGAGTCCTGGCTCTCGAATCTGGCTTCAGTCAAATCTTGGGCAATTGCTAAACAACCTCACGGTGTCATCAGAGACTAAGTGGGTTGGTACGTGTAAATGCTTTAAACATTGCGGGGCACATCAAAAGAGCACAGTAAGTGTTACTAATTAATGATGTTGACAGTGGTGATGTGCTTAGTCTCTATTCCAACTTTCCTTGAAAAACCTAAGTAAAAAATTAGAGGTCAGTTTTTATCTTAAATATCCTGGGCCTGGAACACATAGTTTTGTTCAACTTCATTAGTTTAGTCATTTTTAAGTTACAAACTGTAAGGATGGACAGGACATTTCATTTTGTCATGAGCAGTCTCCTGTGTTAGACTGGCATGTATTTGTTAATGTTTTAGGCAGCAGATAATGGCAGCTTTAAACTCGCAGACTGCCGTGCAGTTCCAGCAGTACGCAGCCCAGCAGTACCCAGGGAACTACGAACAGCAGCAGATTCTCATCCGCCAGCTACAGGAGCAGCACTATCAGCAGTACATGCAGCAGTTGTACCAAGTTCAGCTCGCACAGCAACAGGTATGGCAGCAGCCGTAGAGAAGGTGGTGTGTTTCCATGGAACCCAGCTTCTTTCCTAACAGTTGCGGATGGGTTTTGCATCAGCTACCTCTAAGGTATAAAGTAACTCTTTAGCTGATCTTTTAGGCAGTCTACTAGCATTGTACTAGCAGTTATGAGAGAAAATACAGGCTCTTGAATCTCAGAGGATGTACCTTTGTATTATAATGATTTTTATGTGTATATCGTGGTGTGGGAGTTGTGTAAGTCTAGTGTCATAACAATGAGTCTGGTATGGATTAGTAGTGCCCTGTAATTAGGAGGACCTGGGTAGCTAGCCTTAGTGTCAGAACATCCTTCAGGCAGAACATGCAGTGTGAGGGTCAGACAGCTTTAAAGGGACGGACTCCCCTCCCATGAGGCCATAGGCTGGTTCCTCAAAGCTGGGCCAGATCCATATAACTCATGACAGCATCTACTCCTTCCCTAGCATCCTATTCCTAAATATCTGCTTCAGCATTTAGAGAGTTTGTGCTGGAGAGATGGCTCAGCTGTTAAAGGCTCACAACCAAAAATATAGAAGGCAGTTTAAGTGAAAGACTTGGTACTTGGATTATGTCCTGATTCTGCCATTATCATTTGATTTTCTGACATGCTACTGTTGCTATGATTACCTGTTTTTTCTCAAGTTCTGTGAAACTGAGACACAAGATCCAGGTTCCTGACCTCACAGGATTATAAAGGGAAGAGAAGATAATAGCTAGGCCTGGTGGTATAAACCTGTAATACTAACCACCCAGGTGGCTGAGAGTTCAGACTAGTCTGGGCAGCTTTAGAAGGACCCTATCTCCAAGTGGGAAAGAGAGAGAGGTGGAGGGGGGTATAGAAAGGTCAATTAATTGATTTATAAATGTTTACCATATTGGGCTGTGACACTTTTTGACAAACAAAATCACACATTATTCATTATATAATAATAAATATTTTTTAGAAAGGTAGAACATTTTTAAATGAAATAACTTTTCTCCCCTAGTTTTAGAAATCAGTGAGATGTTAAAAAGCCTATAGTTTCAGTATAACCCATGAGAGGATCAGAAAGATACTAAACCACAGTTTAATAACATCATTTTTAGAGATGCTTTGCCACCGTCTGTAGCCTGTTTCTGCTTTAGTATTTTACCACCCACCCCTACTCTTGGTTAGTTAATAGGCAGTGAGATAATCAGATAGATTGCCGTTGTATACTTCATGTTCATAGACTGCTATCACTGTATGAGGAAGGAGTCATTCTGGTAGGATAAATCCAAGAAATGGAATTAGAAGTCTCAGAATTAGTGTGATCCAGCTCTAATTGGTTGCTTCTGAGAATAGATAGATACAGTAGGCTGCCTGAGAATTAATCTTACAGTTTTGTTACCACTCAAGTTCTTTTTCTAAGTTACTAATGGATTTTACATCAGAGGAAGGAAGGAAGAACTTCACTACTCTAAAGGGTTAGCCTTTATGAACTGCTCTGCTGGCGTCTGCTCTGCTGTGTTGTTGCTGTACCTTTCTGCTTTTGGTTTTAAGGCAGGATTTTGTGTAGCTGAGGCTGAAACTCAAACCTTAACTCCCAGGTGCTGGGATTACAAAACATGCACTACCAAACCTAGATCTTCCTGTCCTTGTGAACACTTCTCCCAAAGCATGGGGGTGGGGTGAGGAGGGGGATGGATAGATAGATAGACAGGCAGATAGATAGATAGATGGGGGAGCACTACATAAATAATTGCAGCCTACTATATCTATTAGAAGAACGTTCTAGGCCGTGGGATCCAGAGAAGGGAGTTTATTGATTTTACTATAGAGTTTCAAGAAATGATTAGCTCCAAGAATGCCTTCTCCTCCTCCACGATCCTGTAATGTTTTGAATGTACTGACTTGTTTTGGTTGTATGTATTTTTCTAATAGTTGGTGCTTTTTTTTTTTTTAAACTAACCTTGCAAGTGATTGATTTAGAATCTAAGCCTTAGAGTATATTTTAAAATCTTGTATTGGGCAGTGGTGGTGGTGCACACCTTTAATCCCAGCACTCAGGAGGCAGAGCCAGACGGATCTCTGTGAGTTCAAGGCTAGCCTGGTCTATAGAGGGAGATCCAGGACAGGCACCAAAACATGGAGAAACCCTGTCTCAGAAAAAAAAAAATAAAAAAAAATAAATAAAATCTTGTGTTTTGGCTGGGTGATTATGTCACACACCTTTAATCCCAACACTCAGGCGGCAGAGGCAAGTGGATTTCCCTGAGTTTGAGGCTAGCCTGATCTACGAGTGAGTTCCAAGACAGCCAGGGCTACACAGAGAAACTCTTGTCTTGAAACACACACGAAAAGATACCATGTTTTATATAGCAGCAAAGAGAAGTAATTTTCCTTTAGAAATGATTTCTTATGTGATTGCATGTACAGATGGGTCAGCATACATGTCTCTCTTGGTAATCCTATTAACATGCTTACTTATGATTTCATGTTTTTGTTTAAAGAGTAATATCAGTCCTTGGCCTCCTGGCAGAGACCCAGTGTTTAAAAAGCACTTATGCTGTCAACTGATTGCTCCGGCCTTGACCTGACTAGGGCTATGGGAATGAAGAAGTGACCCACATAAGTAACATAAAGCTGGGATTGAGTGATATGCACTCAGATGGAGACGCTCCAGCAGCAGCATAGAAAGTCACTGCATTCATTTACTGCACACAGCAAAATCAGCGCCACAGTCCTTCAGGACTTTATCTGCTCCCCACATACATTCCCAAATGCCAGTGACTAGTTGTATGGGTAAATTCTATATTTTCCCAGTGCAATATCCCCTAGCACTAATAACAAAATACACTTACTTGTGACCCTTATAGATAGGCCTTACAAAGTCATTATTGAGGGGCCAGACATGGTAATGCCTGTCTTTAACCCAGCACTCAAGAGGCAAACGCAGGTGGGTCTCTGAGTTTCAGGCCAGCCATGGTTGCATAGTGGGACCCTCTCTGCCTTTTTATTTAATAAAAAAAAAAAAAAAAATTTGTTTTGTTTTTTTGAGACAGGTTTTCTCGAACTCTGAGAGATCACCTATCACTGCCTCCAGAGGGCTGGGATTAAAGGGGTGAGCCACCACTACCCAGCCATCCCCCCCCCCCTTTTTTACAGCACGTATTATACAATGATTTATATGTGGTTTAAAAGTAGATAAAGCATATCTACAGCTATTAGATCTGAAAACACTGTTAGAGGCAGTGTCTAGAGGAAGGAACTAGAGAGGATTCTGGGGTATAAATAATTTCTTGTTCTAGGTGATGGTTACATAGATACATTTGATAAATGAAAATGGATTAAGCTGTATAATTATGATTTGCACACCTCTAGTTGAAATTGGGTCTCATGTAGCCTAGGCTTGCCCCAAATTTACTGTGCATGCAAGACTGACATTGAACGTCATATCGTCCTGCCTCCACCTCTGGAGTACTGAGCTTCCTTCCAGGCTTAGGTCAGCGCACTGTGTTGGGGCGTGAGTGCCGGACTGCATGCGCAGGCTGTCACTGTTTGTACATCTTTCTGCGTGGATTTGTGATTCACGTTTAGTCCTCCAGAAGTTAATGGGGGCTAGAGAAATGGTTCACTGGATGACAGCATGTACTGATTTTGTAGTTCCCAGTTCCTAGGTCAGGAGGCTCACAAGCTGCCTGTAACTCCAGATCCAGGGGATCCAGCACCCCATCTTGGACCTCTGCGGGCATCCATGTACATACACACATACATACGTACAGTTAGAAATGAAATACACCTTTTTTTAAAAGACAAAAATTATTTAATAGGGTTTTTGTTTTGTTTTGTTTTTGAAATAGTGTTTCTCTGCATAGCCCCGGCTCTTCTTGAACTCACTGTAGACCAGGCTGGCCTGGAACTCAGAAATCTACCTACTCTGCTTCCCCAGTGCTGGGATTAAAGGTGTGCACCACCATGCCCTGCTGACTTAATAGGTTTTGTTGTTTTTTTGTTTTTTGTTGCTGTTTTTGTTTTTCCGGACCAGGTTTCTCTGTGTAGCGTCTCTGGCTGTCCTGGAGCTGGTTTTAAAGTGGCATTGAGAACTGCTGCCATCTTGATTTGGAAATACCCTCACATAGGTGTCCTTAGGTGAAAGGTGTTTTAACTCTCCCCTTGGATTGTTTGTTTTTGGTTCTTCGAGACAGGGTTTCTCTTTGTAGCCCTAGCCATCCTGGAACTCACTCTGTAGACCAGGCTGACCTCAGACTCACAAAGATCCACCTGCCTCTGCCTCCTAAGTGCTGGATTAAAGGTGTACACCTCCACACTCAGCTAACTCTACCATTTTGACTCAGGACATTTTTTTTAAAATGTTACTTATTTTATCTGTGTGTATAAAGAGGACAAAGAAGAACCTGCTGGAGCCAGTTTTCTCTATCATGTGGGTTGGTTCCAGAGATCAAATTTAGGTCAGCCAGCTTGGCAAGCACCCTTATTTGTTACCCTAGATTTGTGTCTGCTGTTGTGATAAAACACCCTGACAAGGTTTAATTTAGGAGAGAAAGGGTTTATTTTAGCTCACAATTCCAGGTTAGAGTCCATCACTTTGGGAAAGTCACAGTGGCCCACAGGAGCTTGAGACAGCTGCTCACGTCACCTCCACAGTTAAGAGCAGAGAGCAGTGAGTGCGCAGATGTTGCTTCAGACCCAAGAGATGGTTGGCTCAGTGGTTAAGAGCATTGGCTGCTGTTCCAGAGGTCTTGAGTTTAGTTCCCAGCAACCACTTGGTGGCTTACAGCCATCTATAATGGGATCTGTTGCTTTCTTTTGGCATACAGATGTACATGCAGATAGAGCACCATATACATAAAATAATAAATTAATCTTTAAAAAAAAAGATACTGCTTTCAGCTGGGTTTTCCCACTCACTCACACAGTTCAAGATCCCTTGCCTGGGGAGTAGTGCTGCCCACAATGCACTGGGACACATCCTCTCACAGACATTCCCACAGGCCAATCCAATATAAACAGCGTTTCATTGAGACCTCCTTCCTAGCAGATTGTAGATTTTATCAAGTTGGCAAAACTAACTTGTAAGGTAAGTCATCTTACCAGCCCTCAGGAAAAAAATTTTTTCTGGAAGATTTATTTATTTTATGTGTATGGGTGTTTTACCTGAATGTATATCTATGCATGTGTACGTGCCTGGTTCCTGCATACACCAGAAGAGGTCATCAGAGCCCTGGAACTAAGTTGTGGACGGTTGTGAGCCACCATGTGAATGCTGGGAACTGAACCTGAGTCTTTTGTAAGAGTAGTCAGTGCTGTTAGCCACCAAACCATCTATCTCTGCAGCTCTTACAATCTAAATACATACTAGCTTGATAGTATACACGCTGAGGAATGGCAGCAGGCAGTGTTATGTCTTTGTTTTCCATACATAAGCCATTTTATTGAAGTACAGAAAACTTTATGTGCAATAAACTGTAATTTATAACAAAATAATATTGAGTTTGAGCCCAAGTGTATCAGGCAGCTCTCATTGGTATTGTATGTCATGACAGCCATGGGCAAAGCGCATGTGTTGTAGGTTGAGAACCAAGGCAGTGTGGAAGTTACCGTGATGCGGCAGAGTCGAGCACCCCTGGGAACACCTCTGTTTTATTATGCTTTGATTCTGAATGAATTTGTAGTCCCGTGCATTCGGAGACCTTGTACTGTTGCCAGATTTTTTGTGGGCGCCCCCCCCCAACATTCAGTTGTGGATTTGTAACAGTTTAAAAAGCCGGGTGCTAGGCAAGTGCTGTAGCACTGAGAGCTATATTCCCAGCCCTCTGTACACTTTGAGACAGGCTTTCACTAAAGTAGCCCTGGTTGGCATAGAACTCATTCGGTATCTCAGCCTGTTCTTGTACTTGTAATCTTCCTGCCTCAGCCTTCTGTCTGGAGTTGCTGGCCCACGCCAGTGAACCTCGCAAACGTCTGTTCATTGTACTTTCTCTGCCTTGATATGTAGATCAGTCTAGCTTCAAGCTTAAGATCCTGCTGCCACAGGCTCCTATGTGCTGGGATTGTGGGCGTGTACCCTTGTACCCAACCCAGTATAAAATGTTAAATGAGGAAATACTTTGACATTTTACATTATTGTAACCCTTAGATTTTAGACCAGTGGTTTTTTGTTTTTGTTTTTTTTTTAACAGTATGATTGATAGTTTTGTTAAATTAGTTTTAAATTGATTGTTTGTTAAATTTTAGTTAAAGCCTGAGGGTATGATTCAGTAGATGAGCACCTACTAAGGCTAATATTAGGCTCTGGGTTTGGTCTCTAACACCCTAAAACCTAAATTTTAAAAAAATTTTAAATTTGTGATCATAATCTTTCTGTGAATATTTATTTCTATCCATAGTAGAATAGTTGTCCATATGAGGGTTTGGTTTGTTACTTTAGACAACTGTTGTATTCACCAACCACAGCTTCTGTTTTTGTGAATCTTCTGTGGCCATTTGTTTCTTTGAAGTTTAATTTCCCACAGTTGAAGGTGAAAATGAGGGGTTCAAGTGGTTTTTCCCCCCCACTTCAGCCTCTGAGTGGTGTGCTGGGTACAAGTGTACTTAGCATATCTAGTCTTGTAGTTTGAAGGACAGACAGGGTTTCAGTTGTATCCCGTGTTGGCCTGGCACTCATTATGTAGACCAGACTAGCCTCAGACTCAGAGATCTGTCTTACTCTGGCTCCTGAGTGCTGGCATTAATGGCATGTGCCATCATACTCTGCATATAGTTGAATTTTATTTTATTTTATGTTGGTTTTTTTCGAGACAAGGTTTCTCTGTGTAGCTTTGGTGCCTGTCCTGGATCTCGCTCTGTAGCCCAGGCTGGCCTCGAACTCACAGAGATCCTCCTGCCTCTGCCTCCGGAGTGCTGGCATTAAAGGTGTACGCCACCACTGTTAAATTTTATTAAAACATAAATAAATAAACATTTTCTTCTACTCAATTTTAAGAATATATATCACTGCTGGGCATAGTGGCACATGCCCTTAATCTCAACACTTGGGAGGCAGCAGCATGTTATTATACTTAATTTTGCCTTTAGTAATTTTATCTGAGATTGATAGTTTAATCATGTTTAGCTATCAGTTGATATTATAGTAATATTTATTACAGAAATGATAAAAACTGGCAAACGTGGATCAAGTTTCTTAGAATGCTTTGGTGTGGAGCCAATGCATGCCGTCAGACTTCACTCCTCGGTAAATGTTAGCCTTTCTGACCAGAGCATCTTCACTTCTTCTCCATTTGTAGGCAGCGTTACAGAAGCAGCAGGAAGTGGTAGTGGCCGGGGCTTCCTTGCCTACATCATCCAAGGTGAATGCAGCTGGAGCGAGTGACATGGTGTCAGTTAATGGGCAGGCCAAAACCCACACTGTCAGTTCTGAAAAGGAAAGTGAGCCGGAAGTGGCAGAAGAAGCCTTGGAAAATGGACCAAAAGGTAGAGTTTAGCATATGTGTTTGTCCAGATACCATTCTCTAGTCCTCATGAAAAGTGGGAATCGGCAAGACAAGCTGACGAGCTTTGAGAGCACTTAGGTGGGTGTGAGTCCAACACAGACAGAAAGAAGATCAGGGCTAGGGATAGTTGCTTAACATTCCCCAAGCCCTGGGTCAGTTCGAAGCACCACATAAAACTGGGTGTGGTGGAACATGCCTGTTACCCTGACAGAAATGTGTTACTTTAGACACCTGTCATACTCATCAATTACCGCTTCTATTTTTGTGAATTATTCTGTAGTAACCATTATTATTCAAAAGTAACCATTTGTTTCTTTGAAGTATAACTTTCCTGATTTAGGAAGGGGGGGGGTGTTCAAGTGGTTTTTGTTGTGTGGTTTTGTTTCTTCACTTCAGCCTCTGAGTGCCGTGCTGGATATAAGCACACTTAGAACAGGGAGACTCCTGGAACCCGTTCTGCTCTCCCTTGACTTTTCAGAGCAAGTAACAGAGAAACAGCTTCAGAAAAGACCTTCTTGGGTCTTACCGAGAGTCTCATGTATGTGTGCACACAAAGAGGTCAGAAGAGAACTTGCCAAATTTTGCTCTCTCCCTCTACCATGTGGATTCTGATGAATAACCAAGCTATCAAGCTTGGTGGCAAGTGTCTTTACCACTGAGGCAGCTCAGTGGCCCTTTTTTGAGACAGGATCTCACTGTGTAGCCCTGGCTCGCCTCCAACTCAGATCTCTCTGCCTCTGCTGCCACCGTGGGTGCTGGGATTAAAGGCGTGCGCCACCACAACTGTTGTTTTGTTTTGAGACAGCTTAGGGTGACCTTAAACTCACCGTGTAGCTGAAGATGACTTTGAACTCTAGGTCTTAGTTTATGTAGTGCTAGTGATTGAACCCAGGATGTGAGTGCCAGGTAAGCACTCACAGTTGAACTACATCCCAGCCTTACCTGGGTTTGCAAAGGGGAGGAAATCTTTTTATAGCACATCTGACTTAACTGAAAGCCTGCTGAGTGCTACAGTACACATGCACATTGCTCAGTAACAAGACATTCGTCCTTTCCATGTAGTTCTGATACTGCCCAGGATTTTCTGTTTCTCTTACTTAGCTCTTTTCAGAAAGGCCCTTAGAAGCTCAGGATGCCTGGAGATTAAGACTTTTCAACAGATAAAATAATATGAAAGCAGAGTGTTAGGAAAAATCACCTGTAAGATTGTGGATTCCATTTTATTGAAGGGATATGATGGCCTCTCAGTACCTGTGACCTTCTTGGATAATATAACCTGAGGGGTGTTTCTATTCCCTCCATCCTTGGTCTGAGCTGTCTGCCGTTGGTGTCAGAACAGAGGTAGCCTTGTGTAGATGTTCCCTGCAGGGGAAGAACCTGTTTTCTTCAGCTTTTGTAAATCCTGTTGCCTTTAGAATCTCTTCCAGTGATTGCAGCTCCATCCATGTGGACAAGACCACAGATCAAAGACTTTAAAGAGAAGATCCGGCAGGATGCAGATTCTGTGATTACAGTCCGCCGAGGAGAAGTAGTCACCGTTCGCGTCCCCACTCATGAAGAAGGCTCGTACCTCTTTTGGGAATTTGCCACAGACAGCTATGACATTGGGTTCGGGGTTTACTTTGAATGGACAGACTCTCCCAACGCAGCTGTCAGTGTGCACGTCAGTGAGTCCAGTGACGAGGAGGAGGAGGAGGAGGGTAAGGCTGTGGTCCATATTCAGTAGCTACTGAGTTGTGTGTGTGACGGCTTTGTCACTTTAGACTTCCTGCTGAACACTTCATGGACAGGGATGCTCTGTTCAGTAGTGGGATGTTGGCTGGAAAGGCTCTGAGAAAGGCCAGTCTCCCAAAGAAGGCCCTGAGCATGAATTTCTCTAAGTGCCAGGACAGTCTGATCGGCAGTGTGTTGTTTTACTGCTTTCTGGGTGTTGTTTTACTTATAGCCTTGTGTATTGACAAGCTAATACAGGAAATCACTTTGAGATTTGTTGTAGTATATTTTGTTTGGTTTTGAGACAAGATCTTGCTTTGTTGCCCAAGCTGTTTTTGAACTAGTGGACTCAACCAGTCCTCTACCTCAGCATTCTTAGTAGCTGGAACCAGCAGTGGAATGCCACCATGCCCCATTTCGAAAACATTTGAAAAAGCAATGTAAGAATTCTTGTTAACAAAGGAATTTATTTGAAAATTGTAATAAAGGAAATTTTAAGGTTATAAGAAAAGAACTGGTAAGAGATAGCTGAGGTCCTTGACCTTAGTGCTCCTGTGTGTCCCTCAAAGGGACAATGGTATTGCCTACCCATATACCATTCCTGGAACTCACTTTGTAGACCAGGCCTGCCTCAGTTTCCCTTGTGCTGGACCACAGGCGTGATCCACTATGTCGGGATCTCCTACCTTTTTTTTTAAAAAGTTGAGTATCATTTTACATTCACAGACAACTTTTTTTGGGCGGATGGGGGTTTCGAGACAGGGTTTCTCTGTAGTTTTGGAGCCTGTCCTGGAACTCACTCCGAAGACCAGGCTGGCCTCAAACTCACAGAGATCCGCCTGCCTTTGTCTCCTGAGTACCGGGATTAAAGGTGTGTGCCTCCACTGCCCAGCTCACAGAAAACTTTTAAAGATGACACAGTATTAGCATATGCCTTTCTCCCAGTTTCCCCTGTTTTTGTGGTTTTTTGTTTTGTTTTGGTTTCTTCAAGACAGGGTTTCTCTATGTAACACCTCTGGCTGTCTTGGAACTCACTCTGTAGACCAGGCTGGTCTCAAAACTCACAGAGATCCACCTGCCTCTGTCTCCTGAGTGCTGGGATTAAAGGTGTGTGCCACCACTGCCTGGCATTTTTAACTTCTTAAATTGTACATTGTATTTTCTTTTTTTAAAAAACATTTATTTATTCATGTGTTTAATGTATATGAGTACCTTGCCTTGTCTGTGTGTACATCTGCACACCAGAAGAGGAAATTGGATCCCATGAGAGATGGTTGTGAGCTACCATGTGGTTTCTGGGAATTGAACTCAAGACCTTTGGAAGAAGAGCCAATGCTGTTCTTAACAGCTAAACCATCTCTCCAGCCCCCAATGTATTTATCTTAATGAACCATTATTGATAATGGTGCTGGTAAATCTGTCTGTATTTATTCATATTTTTTTTAGTTTTTCTAAGGTGCCACGTGATATATAATTGGTCCTATTTCCTTAAATTCCTCTTGAGAGCTTTTCACACTTTTAAAATTCCTGGCTGTGACCATCACATACAATTAGTAGATGTTGCCAGGACTTAAGCTGCCATGTTATAAACCTAAAAGTCTTTTATCTTCTATACTGAAGTGCCCTTGACCTATTTTCTTTTAGGTTGTTTATGTTTAACATCTTAGACTGAGGCAATTTGGCATAATTACCTCGTTCTTACGAGCTTCTAGAAGTGTTTCTTCCCTAACTTGTTATCATTGTATTCCAGAAAACTATTAACAGTGACAGTCTGTGATCAGAGCTGATTTTTTTTTATCCACTTGTATCATCTCTGTGTTCAATAGGCTTAGTGGAAATGTGGTGGTATTGTGTTCCCCAATATATTGTGCACCTTAATAAACTTATCTAGGGTCAGAGAACAGAACAGCTGCTAGGTAGACATAGAGGCCAGAAAATGGTGGCACTCACACCTTTAATCCTAGCATTCTGGAGGCAGAGATCCATGTGGATCTCTAAGTTCAAAGCCACACTGGAAACAGCCAGGCATGGTGACACACACCTTTAATCCCAGGAAGTGGTGGTAAGAAGCAGAAAAGTATATAAGGCTTGAAAACCAGAAACTAGAGCTGTTAAGCTTTTAGGCTTTTGAACAGCAGTTCAGCTGAGATCCATTTGGATGAGGACACAGAGGCTTCCAGTTTGAGGAAACAGGATCAGCTGAGCAATTGGTGAGGTGAGGTGGTGGTGACTTGTTCTGTTTCTCTGATCTTTCAGCGTTCACCCCAATATCTGGCTTTGGGTTTGTTTTTATTAATAAGACCTTCTAACAATTCATGCTACATTTGTGGCTGTCTCTGAATACCTCTCTACTGTGGTTTTTATACAGATAGACAGAAACAATAGTCTGCCTTGGCTCCCCTCCACCATTTCTAAAATGAAGGTGGCCTCATTGTGGAAGAGGTCAGCACAGCATTTTCTTGGTGTTGCATGAGCAAGATTGTTTTATAGAAGGAGTAGTTAGGAACTGGATGGATATGGAGTGCGAAAAAGAGGGCTGGGAAATGTGAGCAGTAGTAACCCCGAGGGTTGTTCCCACTACCCGACGTTTGTCCCTGGGCTCCCAGAGTCCAGCAACTGTGCGTAGTGGTGGTCAGGCATTGAAATGAATGACTAATACATGCCTACGTGCAGAGTTGGAGACTGACTTAAAAGAATTCTAACAAACCATTCTACTACAGAGAATGTAGTTTCATTGCTTGGTGAATGAGGTGGTTCTCCTGGATCTGTCATTTGACCTGTGTCTGTTTTTTTGTCACTTCCTCATAGAAAATGTCACTTCTGAAGAGAAAGCCAAAAAGAATGCCAACAAGCCTCTGCTGGATGAGATTGTGCCAGTGTACCGGCGGGACTGCCACGAGGAAGTATATGCGGGCAGCCACCAGTATCCAGGGAGGGGAGTCTATCTCCTCAAGTTTGACAACTCCTACTCTTTGTGGAGGTCCAAGTCAGTCTACTACAGAGTCTATTACACTAGATAAAGCCCATGTCACAGAGCCTGGAGTCCAAGGTTGGGCAGAAGATGACATTTAATTTCTTTTGACTTTTGTGGCACATTGGAGTCAGTGTTTACCTTCTTGATTTTGTTCTGATGGTTTATGAACTCTTGCTGGGAACCAGGATTTCCTGAGACTCTTAGCATTGATGCTCTGAGGTTAAAAGCCGTTCTGAAGACTCATCTAGCCCTTGGGTGCTGACCAGCAGAGCCACTAGTGGATACTGGAGTTACGTGAGCTACATGTTAAATAGTCAGTATCCAAAATAAACGTCCCAGCGTTGACCCGACCTGGCTGGTGGTTAGTCCATTGCTGTCTGCTCCATGTGTCCTGCCAGAGCCCGCTGTTACAGCTCTAATTGAGAATGCTTCTCTTGTAGTCTGCATCAGCTCCAACTGAATGAAGCTCAGCAGTTTGAAACTTAAAAACTCAAGACTTTACGGATTATAGTAGAAAAAGAAATGGCCTCAACTTGGTTTTACCTGAGTGACCCAGGTTGTTTTTGTTTTGGATACAGCTATTTAGTTAGTTATGTTACAAAGAATTATTTTCTGAGAGAATCTTAAACTTAGAATGTTCCAACTCAGTAGATAATTGACATGTCAAGATACATAGAACACCTCAGCATCCTTCCTACCAGGTCCTCAGCTCTCAGGCCTTTTCTTCCATTTGCCATTCACACTACTGCTAACAAAACTAGTTGATTTTGTTTTGATATAGCTTTGTGAAACATCTCAAATTGAAATTATTTTCTGGAAAAAGCATACAGCCAGGAGTTTTATGAACTCAAATTGGCACCTACTGAATTAAAATATGCAAAATCACTTTAATGTAATTGAGCATTTGAGGAGTACCATTGCACTAATAGAAAATCACTGCCAGGGACAGTCCAAATTTCTTTCTGTGTATTATTAGGGCACAAACTCCACGATCCAGTTTGGAAAGACATACTAGAAGAAATTGGAAATGCATAGGCCCGTGCTTAAATGTTACAGCTTTAATCTGTATTACGACCTACTGGTGGGAAAAGGTACATCTTTGGTTTTCTTATGAAAACAAATCCACATTGATTATTTTCAATTTGTGTGAGTGGTTAAGTATCCAGAGGGAGGGAGATGTAGATAGATAGTGACAGAGACAGTGCACACCTTGTTACTATGTCACTGAAACCGAGACTTCCTTTTCACATCACAGACCACTTCCACAGGGATCCCATTGGCTGGCTGCAGTCTGCACAGTTCACTACACAAGGCTGTTAGAGGTTTTCACATGCTGCATTTCTTCTGTTTTTAATACCTGGTTTTATAGGTATTTAACTCTGTTCTCTTTTGGTTGTTAAGAAACTGGATTGTTTTCTCCTAACCAGTGCTTAATCTGTGTTTTTGAATTTTGATTCAGAAGTAGTCGAATGTCTATGCTGTTACATCCAGAATATTCGTTAGGCTGCCCTGCAGCTCTTCTGTATATATAGAAACCACAGAGTTAGGATTTTTTTTAATGAGAAAAAATACTGTATTTAAAATGTAAAATAAACTTTTAAAAAGCAGGCACTAATATATATTTCTTTCAGCCTTTGATTACAGTTTTGTCCTTGCACATGTTAAGAAATTACCTTCTAAAAATATTGTTCTTGGGAGCGGTGTATGTCACTCTACATAGCAGTCTCTTCACGTGCTCAGACCTGAACAGTTTGTTCTAAACTTTTTTATATCGCCTTTGGCTGTTGATTAGTACAAGTACGATTTCAAAAAGATCTTGAAAGTAATATATTTAATCAATTAAAATGTTTATCTGTAACTTGTTGATGTTTCTGTTAATACAGTTCCCTGAAGCATTTAACTGTCTTTTTTCATTTAGACAGAATAAGGAGAAATGCCTTAGATGATCTTTTCTGTTTATCTAGTTGAAAAATACCAAACTCTTTCTGATTAGCTCGTTTTCTCTATGAGTTATAATGGATTTTAAATTGTCCAGACTTGACGAGAAGTGTTGGCTTTTCATCCTGCAGATGATCAGGTTATAAAGTTACTTTCCAAAGCTGCCCTGTGTGGCCTTTGGTGTGACGTGGGGAGGTAGTCTGTTTTATAAATGGCTCCTGGGGTGTGTAGCCTCTAATTGGGACGGATGATTACAGAGCATAAGACCACACTGGGTGCAGGGTACCAGGGCTTGTTGTTTTTTGTTTTTGAATTTGGAGAGACTGAGTGAGATGATTCTCGTGGTCCCCATGCTGTGTGGTGTACCTTGAAGTCAGGCCCGAGAACGACAGCCGAGGGGAGCTGCTGTGACGGCAGCCTGTTTTGGAGGCCGTGAACGACAGCCGAGGGGAGCTGCTGTGACGCAGCCTGTTTTGGAGGCCGGGTTTCAGAGTCGTAACCACTCACCCTAGGGAAGAAGAGAAGCAGCTGCTTCCATCAGAAGGTGACGCTTCAGCAACCAGACTGTCTTTGTTTCATCCCCGTGCTGTTTTTCACGCAACCTAAAAATGTATGCCAGTATATCTATTAGGAGTGGAGAAAACTTTAATTCATTTCTATTCACCAACTTTTTTAAATGTGTACGAATTGGTATTAGACATTAGGATGTTGCTATGTGGCCCAGCCTGGCCTCAGACTTGCTCTATAACCCATGCTGCCTTGAATTCTTAGTCCTCTTGCTTCTGCCCTCTGAGTACTGAGATTATAGATGTGTAATACCATACCCAGCTAGTGTTAGACTTTTTTAATTTATTTATTCATGTGTATGGGTATTTTGCCTAGATGTGTGCCTGTGCACCATGTTCATGCCTAGTTCATGCAAAGGCCAGAAGAGGCATGGGACACCCTGGAACTGGAGTTACAGACAGCTGAGTTACCATGTGATGCTGGGAAATTGAACCCAGGTCCTCTGGAAGAGCGGCCAGTGCTCTTAACTGCTCAGCTATCTCTAGCTCCTGTTGACTTTTATCTTATATACTTACCTGCAATCCTTAACTTTCTTGCTGAGTTGGGTGTCTGTTTTGTTTTGTTTTTGAGAGTAAATGCTTTGATCTCATCGCTCAACAGTTTCCAAGCACTTAACCATCTCTTCCAGTTATGATAAAATGTAGGTCCACTAAACTACCTCCATTTTACAAGGTCACATGCCACTTGTGAGCTGTGAATTGATTATTTGAATTATTTGACCAGGTACTTAATTTGGTACAGGAAATTAAGGGGCTGACTTTGCCATATAATTGACACTGCCTTTTTGTTTTGTTTTTTTTTTAGTCCAGGGTCTTACTCTGTAGTCCAGATTGGCCTGGAGCTCTCCCTATGTACCCCAAACAGGCTTCAAACCCACAATGATCCTTCTGCCTCAGCCTCCTTCGTTCTGGGACCACAGGTATGAACCACTGCACCTGGCTGGATATTACCTTTTGAATGTAGGCAGTCAAAATGTGGTAGACGTACAAATTGAAACACTTACCTTATTTCTGAAAAAAATGCGTACACATTGGATTATACATGTAAAAATTATTTTTAACTTTAAAAGCATACTTGGGGCTGCAGAGGGGGCTCAGTTGTTAAGAGCTTATACTGTTCTTCCAGGACCCACATCAGGCTGCTCACAGCTATAACTCGAGCTCCAGAGAATATGAGAGTCTTTTCTGGCCTCCTTGGGCACCCATACACCTGTGAGCATACTCTTGTTAACATATACACACATACACATAAATAAAAATAAATCTCTTCTAAAAAAAGTCCAGGTTGTTTTGGGAAACTTGCAGATACTAAATACAGGTCGAATAACCAACATCCTAAATGCTGGGTAACACAGATGTTTCTGGTTTTAGGCTTTTTCAGATACTGGAATGTTTCTGTAGACATTATGAGATGTCTTGGGACCTGAATGTGAGCATGAAAGGCATTCATGTTTGATGTGCATGTTATACTCATAGCCTGAAGATAAGTTTATTCAGTCTGCCTGCATTTGAGCAGCCCATCAGGTGAGATTAGTTATGGATTTTTCTCCACTTGTGCGTCAGTGCTTGGAAAGTATTTGGAACTTTAAATTTTCAGGTGGTTCAGCGGGTAAAGGCTCTTGCTGTGCATGTTTGAGCCAGCTGAGTCAGAACTCCATGTAAGGGTAGAAGGAGATATCCACATTCTACAAAGTTGTCCTCCAATTTCCACGTGTGAACTGTGGTGTGTATATGCCCTCATACACATACACACACAACAATAAAGTTTAATTCTAAAAAAATGAAATTCCAGTGTGTTTCCCTGGTAACTACTAACAGGATAGAACATTTCTTTTATTGATTGGATTTCCTCTCCTGAAAATTTCCTGTGTCCTCTACCCATTTCAGTTAATCAGACTTCTTTTTCGATGTATTAGTTTTATTTGTGTGTGTATTGCCTGCTTGTATGTCTGTGCACCCCATGTGTACATGGTGCCCACCGAGGTCAGAAGAGGGTGTCAGATACAGTGGATCGAGTGACAGACGGTTATGAGCTGCTGTGGTGGGACCTGGACCTGTGCGTGAAAAGTAAGCTCTCTCAGTCACTGAGCTATCAATTGAATAATTTTATATGATTTCGTTATCTTTAATTCAGTTTAAGCTGTGTGTGGTGGTGCATGCCTTAAACTCCGTCACTCAGAGGCAAGTGGATCTCTGGATTTGAGGCCTCCATAGCAAATCCTAAGACAGCCAAGGCTACACAGACCATCTCTAAATAAATATATATAGTTTACAAGGCTGGCAAATGGCTCAGTGGGTAGAAGCACCTGCCACCAATCTTGAGTTCAATCTCTAGGACCCATAGGGTGGAAGGAGAAGTTCTGCAAATTGTCCTCTGACCCCCACATTCAAGCCCTGGCACGTGTGCACGCACATGCACACCCACACATAACAGTTTAAAAAGGTGTCCCAATTCTAGTCTGTATATTACATGTGTGCATATGCTGTGGGATGTCATTCTGTATGCTGTGAATATGTGTTGCTTTGATTGGTTGACAAATAAAACGCTGATTGGCCAGTAGCCAGGCAGGAAGTATAGGCAGGATAAGCAGACAAGGAGAATTCTGGGAAAAGGAAGGACAGAGTCAGGAGTCACCAGCCAGACACACAGGAAGCAAGATGTCAAGGCAGAACTGAGAAAAGGTAATAAGCCACGTGGCTAAATATAAATTAAGAATTATGGGTTAATTTAAGCGTAAGAGCTAGTCAGTAATAAGCCTGAGCTAATGGCCGAGCAGTTATAAATAATATTAAGCCTCTGTGTGATTATTTTATAAAAGGCTGCAGGACTGGGTGAGATTTGTCCCAACCATGGGCCACACAAGACGTAGAAAATCTTCCAACTACACGTATAGATGTTTTTAAGTTGTTAGTTTTTATTCCTGTATAGATTTTTGCTTATTTCCATGTGTATGAGTTTCTATACTGCTAGATTTATGTTTGGCCATTTACATATAATGTATTTTTTATTTTTGTTTTGTTTTTTGTTGTTTTTCAAGACATGATGTTTTAGAGTTTCTATTGCTGTGAAGAGACATCATGACCACGGCAACTCTTTTTGTTTTTTTCCCCCTTATTTTTAACATTGATATTTTGCCATGGATGTCTGCGTGATGGTGTCAGCTCTTGGAGTTACAGAGAGTTGTGCGCTGCCATGTGGGTGCTGGGAATTGAACCTGGGTCCTCTGGAAGAGCAGCCAGTGCTCTTAACCACTGAGCCATCTAAGCCACCACAGCCATCTCAATTAAATGTTTTCCTTTATAAGAGTTGCCGCAGCTTGGTTTCAGAGGTTTAGTCCCTTGTCATGGGGAGCAGGGTGGCATGCAGTAGATGTGGTGCTGGAGGAGTAGCCGAGAGTTCTACATATTGCAGGCAACAGGAAGTCAACTGAGACACTGGACTACCCGGATCCTGAGCATAGGAAACCTCAAAACCCGCCCCCACAGTGACACACTTCCTCCAACAACAGACCCACTCCAACAAAGCCACACTTCCAGGCCTGGAGAGATGGCTCAGAGGTTAAGAGCACCAACCTCTTCCAGAGGTCCTGAGTTCAATTCAATGGTGGCTCACAAAGCCATACTTTCTAGTAGTGCCACTCCCAATGAGATGGGAGTCAAGTACATTCAAACTACCACACCACACAGTGTTTCTCTGTACCCCTGGATGTCCCAGAACTCACAGAGATCCACCTGCCTCTACCTCCAGAGTGCTGGGATTAAAGGTGTATGCCACCACCACCTAGCTTAATTTTTTTTCTTTCTTTTTTTTTTTTTTTTTGGTTTTTTGAGACAGGGTTTCTCTGTGTAGCTTTTGCGCCTTGCCTGGAACTCACTTGGTAGCCCAGGCTGGCCTCAAACTCACAGAGATCTGCCTGGCTCTGCCTCCCGAGTGCTGGGATTAAAGGCGTGGGCCACCACTGCCCAGCCTTAATTTCATTTTTTAACGTATGTGTCTATGTGGGGTTGTGTGAGCCCTTAGGCCAGAAGAGGAAGTCAGGTCTCCCAGGACTGGAGTTAGAGGAGAGCTTTTTTTTTTTTTCTTTCCTAGTCAATGTTCTATTGCTGTGAAGAGACACCATGACCAAGGTTGCAAAAACTCTGGGCTACAGAATGAGACCCTGCCGGGTGGTGGTGGCGCACACCTTTAATCCCAGCAGTCCGGAGGCAGAGCCAGATCTCTGATTTCGAGGCCAGCCTGGTCTACTGAGCGAGATCCAGGAAAGGCTCAAAGCTACACAGAGAAGCCCTGTCTTGGGGAAAACAACAGAGTGAGACCCTATCGCGAAGGAAAAAAGGGGAATAAGAGGGCCAGAGAGAGGGCTTAGAAGTTGAAAGCCCTTGTTGCTTCTGCAGGGAACCCAGATTCACTTCCACATACATTCAGGCAAGTATGTACATAAAATATATATAACTAATATGACGCTCCCCCTTGAGAAGTTCAAGCCTACCCCTGCCTTGGGCCATACAATGTGGCACACACACACATATACCCAGATCCCTGCTACATCAGGAGGATCACGAATCATGAATTCAAGCCTGGGTTACATTGAGTGCCAGGGCTACATAGCAAGACTGTCTCAGAAAAAAAAAAAAAATCCAACCGGGCAGTGATGATGCACACCTTTAATCCCAGCACTAGGGAGGCAGAGGTAGTCGAATCTCTGAGTTCGAGGCCAGCCTGGTCTACAGAGTGAATTCCAGGTCAGCAAGGCCTACGCAGTGAAACCCTGTCTCAAAACAACAAATCTACCTTAGCTGGTTGAGCTTTCTGAAAAGCCCTCATGATTTAAGAGTTCAGCTGCATCTCCACTACAGCTGACACAGCACAGATCACTACAGGAAAACCATCTCCAAAGCCTGACAATCCCCATACATGGGGGGAGGGGCTCTGTTCTGTTGACCTGTGACCTCCTCTTGTGATCTAGGAAATGAGAGCTAGCCCTGGCAGGTTGAAAGGGGTATGTGTAAAACACCTTTGGCAGCCAGTGAGCAATAAAAATAGTGAAAATGGGTGCCTCATTTGGCCTTTGCACCCCCTCAGTAGGGTGTTGAGATTCCCCTGGAAGCAGCACCCCCCAGAACCCTGCTGCAGAAGGAGGACCTGTGGGCCCTTTTCTCCCTTTGGACCTTGCGCTAATAAACTGACCAGAAAAACCAGTGCCCCTGGACTGCTGTCTCCAGGACCACTGACTCCTCCAACCCCAACAAGGAAGGTTGGGCCCTCCCTCTAAGGAGTGTCACTTCTCCAGCAGGAAGTAGAGCGGACTCTGGCACTGGGAAAGCAGAAAGGTGTGAGCTGCTAAAGGATCCAGCCTGGCGCAGGTGGCCATGGGGTGCAATCTGCCCGGGTCCCTGAGCTGTGTGGACGATAACTGGGTTTGCACAGAGCCACAGACCGGGTCATCCTGTTGCCCCTGTTATTCATGCCTCAGCCTGGCATGTGTAATTAGGTGCTGAATTAGGGACAGGGATGTCATCAGGCCTCCCACGTCAGCTTGCATCAGAGTCTCTGTCACATTCAATAACAACTTACGAAATCTGGGCATGAGCTTTTTTCCACATTGCCTCCAGAGGGGTCCGCTGTGTCAGGAGAAGCTGTCACCCTTCCACATGCTAGCTGTCAGAAACTCATTGAAACTGGACAACAAACTTTGTCCTTTTTTCTTTCAAGACCTGGTTTCTCTGTGTAGGTCTGTCTGTCCTGGAACTCACTCTGTAGACCAGACTGGTCTCAAACTCAGAGATCCACCTGCCTCTGCCTCCTGAGTGCTGGGATTAAAGGCGTGCGCCATCATACCTGGCTCAACTCCACCAACAATGAATAAGGGTCTCCTTCTCTATATCCTCTCCAACAGTTGTTGTCCAATTTGTTGATGATAGATAGCCATTCTGTGCTGTGGGACGGTCTGTATGTCAAATTGCTCTGATTGGTCAATAAATAAAACACTGGTTGGCCAGTGGCCAGGCAGGAAGTAGGTGGGACAAGGAGAGAGGAGAATTCTGGGAAGCGGAAGGCTGAGGCGGAGAGACACTGCAGCTGCCGCCATGACCAGCAGCATGTGAAGACGCCGGTAAGCCACCAGCCACGTGGCAAGGTATAGATTTATGGAAATGGTTAATTTAAGATAAAAGAACAGTTAGCAAGAAGCCTGCCACGGCCATACAGTTTGTAAGCAATATAAGTCTCTGTGTTTACTTGGTTGGGTCTGAGCGGCTGTGGGACTGGCGGGTGACAAAGATTTGTCCTGACTGTGGGCAAAGCAGGAAAACTCTAGCTACAAATGGCGCCCAACGTGTTGGCAAAAGTTTCTACCTAAAACCTGAGAAAAGATTCTAAAATGGAGCTAAAAACAGTTTCCTAATTGTCTCTCTCAAATGAGCGGCAGCCTGCCGGTTTGAGCTACTGGCGGGTTCCTAGCGTGTGAGCTCGATCTGCAGTATGGCGGGAATGAGGCCTCTGCAAGTGGCACATTAAGCTGCGTGGTGGATTTAGCCTCTACTAGTACAAAACAAAAAGAGGTTTCTGGGCTACACACTGCTTGGATAAAAGCATAGACCCAGGATGGCTCCCAGAGCTGGCGGAAAAGGTACCACCGCCATGTTGGGAAGCTGAAGTGGGTGGAGCCAGCAGCCACAGCGCCGTTTCAGGCTTAAAAGGCTGCAGTTTAAAGCAATAGGCTCAAGGTAATATAAAACATAAGCCACATAAAGATGGCTACCACACAGAGAATCAGGATTATGTTCTCTTTGATATTCGTAACTGAAGAGAAACATTTGATTGCAAAAGCTGTTGAGTTATGCCAAAATGTATGTTTTAAAGGTACCTTAACTTCAAAATTTGGATGTAAGGATATGTTGCTTTGGAAAGGAGGCTCTGGTTTTGTTTCCACAGAAAGCCAGAGGCTATGGATTTGTTCCAGATTAAGATACATCAGGTTTGACCAGCCAAGACCACCTGAAAGGTCTCCGATGACACCATGGCCCAGATGATCCAACATCCAGAATCGTTTCAAGGCAACTGGCTCAGACGATACGGTCTCACGGACTACTCAATGATCCTTAAATTTTCTTTGTGTCCCCATAAGATACAGCGCCCCCCTCCAGCAGGAAGTAGTAAGAGAAGCTACGCCCAAATTCCCAAATATACCAAGCTGACTTTGGAGATGTGTAAAAGTTAAAACCTTCCTTTTAAAAAAAAGAAAGGGGAAGTGCTGTGGGACGGTCTGTATGTCAAATTGCTCTGATTGGTCAATAAATAAAACACTGGTTGGCCAGTGGCCAGGCAGGAAGTAGGTGGGACAAGGAGAGAGGAGAATTCTGGGAAGCGGAAGGCTGAGGCGGAGAGACACTGCAGCTGCCGCCATGACCAGCAGCATGTGAAGACGCCGGTAAGCCACCAGCCACGTGGCAAGGTATAGATTTATGGAAATGGTTAATTTAAGATAAAAGAACAGTTAGCAAGAAGCCTGCCACGGCCATACAGTTTGTAAGCAATATAAGTCTCTGTGTTTACTTGGTTGGGTCTGAGCGGCTGTGGGACTGGCGGGTGACAAAGATTTGTCCTGACTGTGGGCAAAGCAGGAAAACTCTAGCTACAATTCTGACTGGAGTGAGATAATTAAATCTTTTTTAATGTGCATTGGTGTTTTGGCCTGTGTGCATGTCTGTGTGAGGGTCCCTTAGAACTGGAGTTACAGACAGTTGTGAGCTGCTATGTGGGTACTAGGAATTGAACCCAGGTCCTCTGGAAGAGCAGTCTGTGCTCTTAACTGCTAAGCTATCTCTCCAGCCCTGATAATTAATATCTTAAAGTAGTTTTAATTTGCATTTCCCTGATGACTAGGGATATTGAACGCTTTTTGAAATAGTTATTAGCCATTTGGGGTTTCTATTCAGTTTGTTTGCCCATTTGTTTATTATCAGTTTTATTTTCTTGGTGTTTAATTTCTGCAATTCTTGCTGGGCATGATGCACGCCTTTAATACAAGCACTCAGGAGGCAAAGGCAGGCAGAACTCCATGAGTTCAAGGTCAGCCTGATCTACATAGTTCCAGGCTACATAGTAAGAGCCTGTCTCAAATGTTTTTTTTCTGCAATTCTTTAGGTATTCTGTACATGCCAACACGGGTGTTGGAAGTGAAGCTGGGAAGGATTTTCTCCATGCTGTGGGCTGTCACTCTGCTGACTGTTTTGTTGTGCAGAAACTCTTGAATTCCTCTAGCTGGGGTTGGTTCCTGTGCTGTTCTGTTCTATGTAGAAGGTTCTTGCCGGCCCAAATATCTTATAGGGAATCCCCGTTTGCTTGGGAAACTTTCAGTGCTTTGGGTTTTAAAATAAGGTCTTTGATCCATTTTTGGACTGAGTTTTCTGCAAGGTGAAAACTAAGAATCCAACTCCACCCCAGTTTTTTAGCACTATTTGTGAAATAACGTTATCTTTCCCTCAGTGTATGATTTTTGCCTCTTTCATCAAAAATTAAGTGGACATAACTTTGTCATTTTATTTTAGAGTCTTCTGTTCTGTTCCATTGGTCTACTCGTCTGTTTTATGCAAGCATGAGGCTGTCTTTATCACTACAGCTCTATAGTGTGATCTGAGGTCAGGTATTTTAATCCCTCCGGCAGTGTTCTTACCCCTTAGAATTGCCTTAGCTATTCATAGCCTCTTGTGGTTCCACATGAATTCTTCTAATTGATATTTTTTAACCTGTGAAATAGAACATCAGAATTTTTACAGCTGTTGCATAATCTGTAAATTCATCTTAGTTGCACAGCCGTTTCCACAATATTCTGGCAATCCAATTCTAGCAGAATCCAATGCCTCTATCTAGTATCTTCTGTGATTTCCTTTTGCGATATTTTGGAGTTTTTTTTTTTTTTATTAAAGGTTTATTTTATTTTTGTATGTGTATGAAGGTTTTGCCTGCATGTATGTATGTGCACCTTGTGTGTCCCTGTGGATGGTTGTGAGCCACGATATGGATGCTGGAAATCGAACTCAGATCCTCTGCAAGACCAGCAAGTGCTCTTAACTGCTCAGCCATCTCTCCAGTCCCATATTTTGAAATTTGAATTGTAGAGGTCCTTCACTTATTTGGTTAGCTATATTCCTAAATACTTAATCTGGGGGTTATTTTTGAATGGGATACTTTTTCTAATTTCTTTCTCTGCATATAGACTGTTGGTATAGATGAAAGTACTGTATATTATTATTATTATTATTAATTTTGTATTTTGCCAACTTACTGTAGCTGTTTATTAGGTCCAAGAGTTTTCTATTGAACTCAATAGGATCTTTTTGTTGTTTTTTTTTGTTTGTTTGTTTGTTTGTTTTGGTTTTTCGAGACAGGGTTTCTCTGTGTAGCTTTGTGCCTTCCTGGAACTCGATTTGGAGACCAGGCTGGCCTCGAACTCACAGAGATCCGCCTGCTTCTGCCTCCCAAGTGCTGGGATTAAAGGCATGCGCCACCACAGCCCGGCTGTTTTGTTTTGTTTTAGTTTTTTGAGACAGGGTTTCTCTGTGTAACAGCCCTGGCTGGCCTGGAACTCACTTTGTAGACCAGGCTGGCTTGGAACTCACTTTGTAGAACAGGCTGACCTTGAACTCACAGAGATCATCTGCCTGCCTCAGCTTCCCAAGTGCTAAAGGCATGTTCCACCTTGCCTGCCCACCTGGGCTGTTTGTTTGTTTGTTTGTTTGTTTGTTTTGGATGAGCTTCAATCTCATTGCGTGTGATGGGTCTGTTTAAATTCTCCCTCGGGGCTTAATTTTGAGCTATAGCTGAGATGCATTTAGAAATATGCATGCATGTTGAGTTGGAGAGATGGCTCAGCCATTAAAGGCTAGACTCACAATAAAAAATACAACAAATACATATGCATGCATATGTAGGACATGAAAATGAAGGCGGGCTCTTTGGGAAAGGAAGGAGACCCACAGGAGGGAGGGGAATGAGGCTTATGAGCAAAGTACAGTGATATGTATGTATAAAAATGTCGGGGCTGCCTGTGAGGTTCAGTTGGTAGAGCGCTTGCCCAGCAGTTACAAAGCCCCAGGTTTGATCCCCAGTTCCACGTGAATTGGCTCTGGGATCTCACATGTGTAATGCCAGCACTAGGAAGATGGAGGCAAGAGGATCAGAAGTTCAAGGCCAGGCCTCAGCTTGGAGAGAGAGAGGATTGACCCGGAGCGTTGCATCTGTGAAGCCAGTGTCCCGCTGGACTCCATCTAGAAACAGTCGTTTAAGGAGAACCAAGTGCTGCCAGCAACGCAAACTGCATACTGCTTGGGAGCAGCATTCCAGCCAGGAGGGAGGGATTCCACAGATGCCGGAGGGGGGATCTTGCTCTCAGTGGTCGGCCTGGGCACGTCCTGCCACTCACAGCCTGCAGCCTGCCCACTGAAAGGCAAGGGCCGGGCCGGGTGACACAACCCTGTAATCCCAGGATTTGAGAACTAGGGGCAGGAAGATCAGAAGTCCAAGGCCAGCCGGTCTCAACAAAACCAAAGAAAAAGAGGAAGTCCGGGCCTAGTGAGTGGCTCAGGGGTGGTGCCTGTGCCCAGCATGCACCTGGCCCTTGGTTTCATCCCCATAACTCAAAAATAGAGGTTGCAGCTTCTGGGATTAAAACCCCGGCCGCTGGTTTCCTTTCCCAGAGGCTGGTCTTGAAACATTCAGAGCTGCAGCTCTTCTGGGCGTGGCCCCCTGACTGGGTGGAGCCCGTTTCAGTTTGCTCTCAACTCAGCAAATGGGAGGGACCCCGGCTCTCACTGGGCAGGGGCTGGCCCTTCTTGACTGAGCCTTGTTGCTATAAACAGCCACCCTTTCAGGGAGGCTCGAGATTTTTTTCTTGGTTAACAACAAAAGGCCACTGCTGTCCTCTGCTCCGAGCCACTCTGCTGGTCCAGCCCCTGGAGAAGATGGCTGGGATTAGCAATAATTTGGAACTTGAAGATCCCAGGCCCAGCATTGCGCTGAGACTGGTCCTTCTGCAAGTTCGTGCCCCAGCCAACAGGGGCAAGCTTGTTAGAAATGCATATTATCAGACACCACCCTTGACCTCACCAGAAACCCTGGGGGTAGGACACCTGCCTGCCATCACCACCTGTCCTTGTGGAAGTCCCCAGGTGTCTCTGATGCACCCTTGAACGTGAGAGCCCCGCTTTGTGGAGACCAGCTGGTGCAGTTGGTCTAGGGATGATCTGTCACTGTAGGCACCGAGAGTCTTCTGGGCGGGGGAATGGAAACAGTCTAGTTATACAGTTCCTGCCTCGCCCTCCTGGGAGCTGTGATTACAGGGGTGGGGTGAGCCACCACTCCCGCGCTCAGGTCAAGGTGTCCCGGAAACCTTCGAGTGCCAAGCAAACAGAGCCGGGTGGCCACCAGGAACTTCGGGCCTTGTGTTTTATTGGGTTCCGGGCTGGTTTGCTCTTTGTTGCTATGATAAACACCATAACCGAAAGGAACTTGGGATAGGTTTGTTTGGCTTACACGTCCGTCCGCATCCCAGTCCGTGATCAAGGGAAGCCAGGCAGGAATCTTAAGCAGGAACAATAGAGGAGCCTCTGCCTCTCCATAGCTTGCTCAGCCTGCTTTCTTACACAACCCAGGTCCACCTGCCCAGGGGTGACGCTGTCCACTTCATGCTAAGCCCTCCCACATCAACCATCAATCAAAAAAAAAAAATGCCCCCCAGACACGCCCACAGGTCAGTCTGTCAGAGGCAATTCCTCAGGTGCGGTTCCCTCTTCCCCGGTGACTCTAGTTTGTCTAACTAAAAAACACCAACCCAACCAGGTGCTGTGAAACCATTTCCACCCAAAAAAAAATAAGAAAGAAAAATTGTTGCTTAACACGATTCGCTCATGAATCGGCGGCAGCATGGCCTGGGTGAACTCACCTCTGCTCTGCTTAGTAAGCTCAGATGGCTGAAAGCTAGTGTGGAGTCACTGGAAGTCGGCTCAGTCCTGTGTCCTGTGCTCAGTCCTGTGTCCTGCCTTCTGTTCTCAGGCCCCTCACCCAGACCTTGGGTCTCTCTGGCTATTGGTAGTTGCACAAGGGCTCCCAGGTAGGTGGACTTCAGATGTGGGTCCCCGTCATCAGGAAACATCACACACAACTGAGTCACGAGCTCCCAGACTCCAGGGTCTGTAGAAGAGCGTCTGCCCCATGTTGTGAGAGGTGCGTGAGGAAGAACAGTGGGTGCTGCTGTCTTGGGGAGACACGCTGTCACCTGTTTTCAGTTGGCCAGCGTCCATTTTCTTTTCTCCGTCCCTCCTTCCTGGTCCTTTGAGTGAAGGGAGCACACACAGTGCAGGATGTATTGAAACTTGCAGCTGGTGCTCTGCAAACCTGCTCTCTGCGACTTGGAGCCTGAGACGTTGGGAGAGGGACAGATGTGGGCCCTGCAGGGGGTGGTGGCTGAACAGCCGGGCTGCCTTTGCAGTTAGTGATTGCTGCTGTTGTTCCTTTCCTAGACACACAAGGACAAAGACACAACCCTTATGTGGGTACCTGTACCCTGCCTGATGTCCACTGAGTCATTCCATTTGGGGCAGGGGGATCTGTGGTGTCATCCTTGGGCCTTCATACCTGATAGGGCGGGTCTTCCAGCTGGACCTGCATTTTCTGCGGTGCCCATGTTCCCCAGCCCTCCCAGATTTGCAGGTTCCTACCCTTCCTCCCTGGGCGCGCCTTCTGAACCAGTGCAAATTAGAAAGAAGCTGCAGCTCCCCCGGGCTGTCGCAGTCTGTGCCGCAACCCGCATCCCAGCCCCATGTCTAGCCAGGACACAGCCTCTGTAACCATCCACAGCCAGCATACTCCCCAAGTCTCAGTCTCTCAGAATTATATGCGGCTCAGCCAGGTTTCCAAGAGAACATCCACGTCTCCCAGGAGCACAGGGGTCAGACCTCGTTCGCTGTCCTTGGGAGTCCGCCTGGGAAGATGATCTTATTAGCTTTGATGCCATCTAGTGGACACATTTGGGCCTGCAAGAACTTACTTGGTCCTACATTCGGCCTTATTTCCCTTTCTAAAACCTTCATTAAGTTTATTTACTTATGTGGGGTAGAGGCACTCCCCACGGAATGAGTAGAGGTCAAAGGACAACTTGTAGATGGTTCTCTCTTCCATTGTGTGGGTCCTCAGGATCCCACTCAGACCTTCAGGGTTGGCAACAAGTTGACCCGTTGAGTCAACTTGCTGGTCCCTTGGTCAGGGTGGGCCCTTCCTTTCCTTCATCTGTCCTTCATTCCTCCTCCTCCTCTTCCTCCTCCTCCTCCTCCTCTTCCTCCTCCTCCTCCCCCTCCTTCCCTCCCTCCCTTCCTCTATTCTTCCCTCTTTGAGATGAGGTCTCAGTATTTAGCCCAGGCTGGCCTCACATTCATGATCCTCCTCTTGAGTGGTAGGATTTCAGAATGCTACCACACTGTGCTATACGTTGAATTTTTGAGACCCCAGTCCCCAGTCCAAGTCCCTCCACCCCAGGACGCAGCTCACCACACACTACCAGCTGCCTGGCCAACACCAAAGCAACACACCTTCAGATGGCACCAACAGAGCCTCGGATGGAGCCACTCACTCAGGCCCCGGACCTGCACTTAAATGTCTGTGCACAATAGCACCTAGGATGAGCATTGGTTCGCATCTACAACTCGGTGCTCTGGAGGCCGAGGCAGGAGGGTAGGAAGTTTGAAGCCAGCCTTGGCTACACAGTGAGATCCTGTCTGAAGAAACAAACAGCAGACAGAGTCTCTGTTGCTCGTGATGCAGCAGAGGGAAACAACACAAATGTATCAAGGCTGACGTCCCTTCTGTGGTACCCTCGGCTGCACTAAAGACACTTCTACCAGTCACGCTGAAGGACAATATAAGCTGGGCATGGTGGCTCCATCTGTAATCCCAGCATCCAGGAAGCTGCAGCAGGAGAAGTGCCTTGAGTTTCAGGATACTGGAGCTACATATTGAGTTCCAGGCCAATTTGGACCATGACACTCTGTCTCCCTTTTCTCTTATTTACTTTTTGTTCTTTGGTTTTTGGTTTTTCGGTGTTTGTTTGTTTGTTTTTGTTTTTTGAAACAGGGTTTCTCTGTGTAACAGTCCTGGCTGTCCTGGGACTTGCTTTACAGATCAGGCTGGCCTTGAACTCACTGAGATCCACCTGCCTCTGCCTCCCAAAGTGCTGGGATTAAAGGTGTGCGCCATCACTGCCCAGCTGACAGGGCATCTCTGTGTATCCCTTGCTTTCCTGGAACTCACTGTGTAGACCGAGCTGGCTTTGAATTTGCAAAGATCCCCGTCTCTGTCTATAATTGTAATTAATGAGGCAATTCCATGTAATTTATCTGGTAATCAAGAGAGGTTTATTTCTGGGGTGACTTACAGCCAATAGGGGTTGGTTATAGGATTCTGGAGAGATGAGATACCATCCAGTGGAGAAATCTGGCTTGGTCTATCATCCAGCTTCCAGGACCACGAGGTATCCAGAAGGGGCAAGCACATATACACCTCAAGTCTTAAGGGGCTCCCTCTCAGCCACGCCCCAGGGGCAGGTCATAGGTAGGTGTGGAAGTTACCTGCTGTCACACTAGGGGCAGTGAGTGCTTCAAGGTCAAAGCTGGAACAGCTACCCACTACATCTCCCCCCTTTTGTCTACTAAATAAGAAAAACCTAACCTAACACAAAACTATTTACAGTAGGGATGATTACCAAATATTGCTCTGACTGGTTGATAAATAAAGCTGTTGGGCCAACGGTGAGGCAGAATAAGGTTAGGCGGGACGTTCTAAAGAGAGAGAGAGAGAGAGAGAAAGGAAGAGGACAGAGCAGGGGAGACGCTGCCAGTCGCTGCCTGAAGAAGCAAGATGTAAGGTACCGGTAAGCCACGAGCCACGTGGCAAAGTATAGATTTACAGAAATGGGTTAATTTAAGATATAAGAACTAGGGGGCTGGAGAGATGGCTCAGAGGTTAAGAGCACTGACTGCTCCTCCAGAGGTCCTGAGTTCAATTCCCAGCAACCACATGGTGGCTCACAACCATCTATAATGAGATCTGGTGCCTTCTTCTGGCCTGTAGACATACATGCAGACAGAACACTGTATACATAATAAATAAATAAATTTAAAAAAAAAGATATAAGAACTAGATAACAAGCGGTGGTGGTGGTGGTGCCACCCAGCACTTGGGAGGCAGAGCCAGGTGGATCTCTGTGAGTTTGAGGCCAGCCTGGTCCTCAGAGCGAGATCCAGAAAAGGCACAAAGCTACACAGAGAAACCCTGTCTCGAAAAACAAAACAAACAAACAAAAAATAACTAGATAACAAAAAAGTCTGCCATGGCCATAGTTTAAAAATAATATTAGCCTTTGTATGTTTATTTGAGCCCAAGTGGCTGCAGGACTGGCAGATGAGAGACATTTGTCCTGACCTTGGGCCGAGGCAGGACACAGAAAAACTTTCAGCTCCATCTGTCTCCTGAGCACTGGGATTAAGGGCGTGCGCCCCCATGCCTGGTGCCATCCACACTTTCTCTGAAGTTCTTAGCAGTTCCCCAGCATCTCATTTGCTTTCCACCGCCCAGACCTCTGGGAGCTGAAGCCCGGTGTGTGGCCCTTCCTGGTGCTTCAAGTGACATCAGGGAGGAACGCCATCTGGTCAGTACAGAAGGCCACAGACCACATAAGCAAGGTAAAGCTGTCTGCATGGTACTCCGGAGCTGTGTCAGGAGCGGCACCTGGGATGCGACTCCACAAAGGCAGTTTCCACGCAGTGGGAGAAAACTGCCCTGTGCTGTGTCCCGAGGCCACTGGGGACCCAGGAAGCCCAGTGGCTCCCACCTGTGCTGTCCCAGGCTTTGCAGACTGTGATGGTTATTTTTGTGTCGTCGTGAGAAAATACCTGATGGAAACAACTTAAAGAAGGAAGGATTTCCGCCCAGTCCTTTAGTCTGTCACTTCTGGGTCCCAGTGAAGGTAGAGCCATCTTGGCAACGGGCAGCGCGCAGAAACAAGGTTGTTTACTTCTAGGTAGATGGGAAGTCGAGACGGGAAGGGACAGGGGCTCTGTATCACCTTCAAAGGCACCCCACCCCAAGTAACCTACTTCCTCTAGCTACACCCCACCTAACTACAGATCATTTCCCCCATCCCCCCCCTTCTCCCCAGAGAGCACCGACAGCTAAGGACCAACTCCAGCACTGATCTAGAGGAGACACCCCCCTGAGTGGGAACCACGTTCCCTCCAGAAGCACATCTGGGGTAACTGGAAGAGGTGCACATGCCCAGCCCGTTTCCTCATGGACATGTGCTGGGGACAAGCTAACTGGACGCCACTGTCACTTTAAATGCGTGGTTCTCTCTGGAGTTCATTTCATGCGGCCTCATTCTCAGAGGGCTGCCTCCTCCGGAAACCACCACGGTCTGGATGATGCCGTCCCATCAACAGTACTTGGCATCCTCGTAGAAGAGCCAGAGGTTGGAGGAGGCAGCCTTTTGTCCTCAACCCCCCTCCCCCCCCACACACACATGTGAGGACACACAGGTGTCTCCCCTGGAGGATGCAACAAGCCACCATAGGAAGGGACACAGAGCCTCCCCAGCCACCAAATGCCACCAGGTCTCGATCTTGGCCTTCTCAACTGCCAGAACAATGGTTTGGTTTGGTCTTGGGACAGGGTCACATAGCCCGGGCTGGCTCTGAACTTACTCTGTTGCCAAGGATGACCTTCATCTTCTGATCCTCCTGTCTCTGCCTGCCCTGCGCTGTGGCTATCGATGTGCACCTTCATGCCTGATTTTATGCCACCCTGGGGAATCAAACTCAGGGCCTTTCTGCATGCTAGACACCCTCTTCACCAATGGAGCTACACTACTAGACCCTCAGCCTCCAGAACTCTGAAAACAAATTGCATTTTGTTTTCATTACACATTACCCTATCTCCTCAAATTCCTCCCCACCTAACCAACCTTCTCTCCAGGCATACAAGGTGGAATGCCTGCTCCTCCCAGGGACTCCCCTTGCTCCGTGGGCCTCGAGGTTCCTGCAGACTCAAAACATCCATCCTCCGGCCAGCTCTGGACTCCCCTTAGCTCTGGAGCTAAGGACTCAATCAGGCAGCAAGTACTTTATTTTTTTTTTGGGGGGGGGGGGCTCGAGACAGGTTTCTCTGTGTTGTTTTGGTGCCTGTCCTAGATCTCACTCTGTAGACCAGGCTGGCCTCGAACTCACAGAGATCCGTCTGGCTCTACCTTCCGAGTGCTGGGATTAAAGGCCTGCGCCACCGCCCGGCCAGCAAGCACTTTAAAAGGGGACTCTATTGAGGCTCCCTCCCCATCTAGCTCCCTTCCTTCGAGGTCCCCAGCAGGTCCAGGACGAAGGACACCCTTCCTGCAGCCCGCTCCCCGGCCACCTCCCGTCCTCCCCCCCCCCCCCCCCCCCCCCGCGCATCCCTCGCCCTCCCTCCCGCCGCCGCTGCAGCACATGGGAAGTTGCCTGGGTCTGGCTGTGTTAAGGGTCTCTGCGCAAGGTCCCAGCGTTGCGCCTGGGTAGAGAGGCCCTCCCAGGTTGCCAGGGGCAGCAGAGCGGTGTCTGAGCCACATTTCCAAGCAAAAACCCAAGAACCGAGTCTGTATTGAACTGGAGCCTCCGATAAATTCGGTAAACAAGGGCGAATTTGAAAGGCGGGGGGGGGGGGATCAGCCACTCTCCGTGTCCCCTCCAGTGACTGGGGGCGCTTTCACTCTGGCCGGCTGGCCTCAGGCCTCCCACCCAGGGTGCGCGGCATCCGCAGCACCGAGTGGGAGGGCGCGACACCAGCACAAAAGCCACCATTTCCGCTGGGTGCGCGGTCCCCGCCCGCTCCTCCCGGGGCACGGGCCTCGGGGGCACTCCTCGCCCATTTGGTGGTCCAGGTGTTCCCCACTGGCTTCCAGGCACTGAGTGTCAACGGAAGCGTGCTTCCTTTCTGCAAACAAGGAGAGGAGACACGAGCACAGGGTCTGCGGATCTGGGTCACCCCTCCCTTTGCGGTCTGGCGATTCTGAGCCCCAGGCTCGCCAGATGGACACCAGAGGGCGCAGGAATGCCGCCACGAGCAGGACCTCCGGGCACGGGACCCAGGCCCAGGTGCTGCACGAAGATCAGACCCAGACCGGCCACACGGTGCCCCTGCACAGGGTGGCCAATCAGACCCAGACCGGCCACACGGTGCCCCTGCACAGGGTGGCCAATCGGACCCAGACCGGCCACACGGTGCCCCTGCACAGGGTGGCCAAGTGAGGCTGGCACTGTGGAGGGGCCGTCGTGAGGGCCCTCTCCAGGACCCGAGCCAACAAGGACCACCAGCCTGGGAACCCCGTTGGTCACTGTGTGATTTCACAAGGGGCTGGCCCTACTTGAACTGGGTCTCTGGCCTGTGACAGCCAGCACTGGGTAACAGTACTGTACCATTCCGAGGCTCCCTCCAGTAGGTAGAGTAGAGGTGGCCTGGAGACCCTTGGAGGCTCCCTGCCGGGACTTAACGAGAGCCTCTTATGTATCAAAGAGGGTGAGAGCGGGGAGCCTCCGGGCTCTAGCGCACTCCTTCAGGCTGAGATCTTGCCCCTACATATGACAACCGCAATCCGAAGCCCACCCTTCTTTTCAGTAAGAGTTCTGTCCTGCCCATAAGCAAACCTGCATGGTTAAAAATAATAATAACAATAATAATATAAAATGTCTCAGAGAATAAGGTGCAGGCAAAACACTCTCCCATCAGCCTAGGGATTTGGATATTAATTCTTATGCAAAAATTACTCAGGTAAAAGTGCTATAGAGCTGCTGTGGTTGGAATTAGTGTACCCCAAGTACGGAAGGCTTGGTCCCAGTTTGGTGCCACTGAGAGGTGGTGGAACCATTAAAAGGGGGGGCAGTGATCTGGACCCCGAGAATCGGGACATGGGATCCCATGCCCCTCTTTCCTAGGACGTGATTGCCATAATGGACCACCACAGGCTCAAAGCAGCTGGGTCAACCGACCGTGGACAGAAACCTCTGACGCTGTGAGCCAAAGGGAACCTTTTCTCTTCCGGGGTGACCGGCTCAGGAAGCTAGACACCACACTGCGCCGACTAACTCATCTACCAGGTAGAGCTCTGTGCCGCAAAGGCTGCCCTGGGCCTGTGTAGCTCCCGATCCCTCTGATCCACCCTAGCACTGAGTCAAGTTTCTGTCCCACCTAGCCTGGGGCTCCTACAGATGGGCCCCTTCCTGCCTGGAGCTCTCCACTCCTAAGGTAGATTTTTGTTTTATTTTTTGAGACAGGATTTCTCTGTGTAGTTTTGGTGCCTATCCTGGATCTCACTCTGTAGACCAGGCTGGCCTCGAACTCTGCCTCCCGAGTGCTGGGATTAAAGGCATGCGCCACCACTGCCAGGCTAATGTAGATTCCTGTGGCTGATCTGTGTGGCTCAGCAGCAGTTGACCACTCAGGGAGCATCATGATGGTCCTTCAGCCTCCCAGACTGTAACTCAGGCCCGACGTGGGATTCAGGCTTCTATCACTGCCTGCTCAGCTTGAGGCCTACTTCCCATCCCCTACCCCAACCACCACCTGCTCACAGCGTCACTCAGCCCCATGGGGCACCTCTCTGGGCCCTGGAAGATAGAGGACATGGCAGCTCAGCTTCAGCCCCCAAGGGAACGCCTGCCCCGACCATCTCCTCCTACCTTCCCTGCCCATCAGCAGAATCCACTGTTGTTCATTTTCGCCACCTGTAGATCCTTTGAAAAGTTGGCACTTGGAAGGAGGGGGTGGGAGTATCCAAAATTTAAGACCGTCTTTGGTATGATAGAGAAGTCAAGGCCAACCTGGACTAGGTAAGATTCCTGCCTTAAAAAAAGAAAAGAAGCCAGACGATGGTGGCGCACGCCTTTAATCCCAGCACTTGGGAGGCAGAGGCAGGCGGATCTCTGTGAGTTTGAGGCTAGCCTGGTCCCCAAAGCAACTTCCAGGAAAGGTGCAAAGCTACACAGAGAAACCCTGTCTCAAACACACACACACACACACACACACACACACACACACACACACACAAAGAAAAGAAAAGAAAAGAAAAGAAAAAAGAAAAAAAAAGAAAAAGAAAAAGAAAGAAAGAAAGAAAGAAAGAAAGAAAGAAAGAAAGAAAGAAAGAAAGAAAGAAAGAAAGAAAGAAAGAAAAAAAGAAAAGAAAAACTAAGCAACAAGAGACTCAAAAGAAGCCCTTGGCTCCAGGAATCTGGTCTTGCTAGCTGAACCTAAATACCTAAATTGCCTGCAAAGGACCTTTCTGGAGAAAATATCACTGGTGACCCAGGAAGGGAAGATTTCAAGTTCAAGGCCTACCTGGGCTAGACAGGTAAGTTCAAGGCCAGTTTGGGCAACTTGGTGTGTTCCTATCTCAGACATGATGGGTGGTAAGATGCCTCTTGTAGAGGAGGACCTTGTCACCAGCCTGAGTGCAGTCCTCAGAACCGACGTGGTAGAGAGACCCAAAGCGCTCAAGTTGTCCTCCGACCTCTTCACGAATGCTCTGGCAGACGCATGCATACACACACACACACACACACACACACACACACACACACACACACACGTACACACGTACACATAAGTAAATGTGAAGGGAAAAAAAAAAGTCAAAAAAGCTGGTGCTGGGGTGTAGATCAGTGGCAGAGCACTTGCCTAGCATGTGTGGGCCCCAGGTTCCACCCTCAGTACTGGGGGGGGGGGCTGGGGGGGGGCTGGAGCGATGTCTCAGCACTTGCTGCTCTCACAGGGGACCTGAGTTAGGTTCCCAGTACCTACATTAGGAGCTCCAGGGGTTCTGACATCCTCTTTTGGCCTCCTTGGGCACCTTTACACACACACACACACACACACACACACACACACACACACACAATTTTAAATGAAAAAAAAAACTTTGATAACCTTGTGACCTTTGTAAAAATAATCTCCTTTTAAAAAGACTTATTTAGCCGGGCGGTAGTGGCGCACGCCTTTAATCCCAGCACTAAGGAGGGAGAGCCAGGTGGATCTCCGTGAGTTCGAGGCCAGCCTGGGCTACAGAGCAAGATCCAGGACAGGCACCAAAACTACACAAAGAAACCCTGTCTCAAAAAGCCAAAAAAAAAAAAAGACTTATCCCAAGGAATTTTGGTGTTGCTTGGCTTGTTATGTATCAGCTGTCTTCTGTTCTGAAAATCATGTGTGCCTTCATAGTTTTCCCAATTGACTTTTCCCTAAGAAGGACTAACAGTGTGGACTGATCACTCTCAGGACATACACATTCCAGGTATTTGGAGAAGAGCCTCGGGAAAGGCTTCCTCTGGAATCAGATATCTCCCTTGGCCACTTTCAAGGACTAGCAATAATAACAGCCCACTTGCAAGTCTCCTGACTTAAGGTAAATCCCACAAGGAGACACCACCTAGGTCAGGTGGACGTTAATAGCTTTACACAATTTAGCTTGGACCCTCCTTTCTTACAGCCTTACTAACTTTATAGACCTCTAATTCCTTACCTAACCACTTCTAGGAATATTTAGATAACCTGTGCGCTAACAGCTATGCTCAGCCAGAACCCCAATCCAAGCCTCCCTGTAATTATCATCATTGGCAGCATCCGGACAGGTCCATCCCCAAATGGAGGAAAGTACTTTATCAGAGATACCTCTGTGCTCTCTAAGAACGACTTAAGCATCCAGGCTACCCATTTGAGAAGCCTGGCAGATGTGCCAATTAAGCTTTACTTCCTGCTTTCCCAAACCTTACCTCTAGTTCCAGATCTCCCTTTAACTATCACCAGAGGCATCTAGCTGTACAGGTTGCCTAGCGACCGAGCACACTTTCCCCTATCCTGAAGAAAAACAGCAGATAGCTTGGACAGATAGGAGTCATAGGAAAAAAGAAGACAGTTTTATTTTCTCCCATTGGCCTAGCAACTTATAGATTCTTAACATTTTCTACTAATCACGTTCAAGAGTTTAATAGTTGAGCACATAAGATCCCTCTTCTTAGATATTACCCGAATTTAGCCTTTAGTTAATTCATTTCCCCATTGGTCACTTCCCTTTGGGGTTGCAAATGATAATTAACGGTTATTGCCTTTCAATGTGATTTTTATCACCCCTCCATTTGACCCTGGAAGCCTGGCTTTATATACCAGGACTTCCAGGGCACAGAGGGTCAGAGAAAAGAGAATGGAAGAACTAGACGGGTAAGAACTTGCCAGGAACAAACTGAGATGGGGAAGAACTAGATTGAAGGGCTAGAAGAGAGGACTAGAGGAACGAGATGGAAGATGAGGAAGAGCCAGATGGGGAAGTACTAGCTGGGTAAGAACAAGCTGAAAAGGACCTAGATGAGGAGAATTAAGATGAGAGAATTAAGATAGAACTTAGAGGGAGCAATAGATAAGTATAGAGAGAAATCAGGCAAGAAAGGAGCTAGACACGAGAACAGAACTGAAGCTGTGTATAAAGGATGTTATGCCAGAGGAATTAAAACAAGTGGACTATAGAGCTCGGTGTGCTGAGATTCTATTTCCTGAAAATAGTCCTCGCCGTTAGTAGTTCTCTCTCCTGAGCCCTTGGGATGTATAATATTAAGGCTGGTCCTGCTAATATTATACAAGACCTGGCGCCCTTGGGTACCCAGTCTCAGAAAGAGTAATCTACCAAGCACAGTGGTGTGCTTGGTGGAGGCTGTCCAGAGACGAGGCAGTCTCTCCAGGGAGTCGTAAAGGTGACTTCAATATGGCAGCATGTGTGTCAAGGGTCACTTAGGCTTATGGCTCCCGTCATAGCATATACCAGGATTTTGTTGGATTTCCTTAAAGGAGGTATAGCACTGGGGAAGCTGAGGCTGGAGGATTGCCATAAGTTCAAGGCCAGCCTGGTTCAAGGCCAGCCTGGGTCATACAGAAAGATCCCTAGTCTCAAAACAAACAACAAACAAACAAAACCAATGTAAATAACCAGAAGTGGCAAGATGCCTCGGTGGGTAAGAGTATGCGTCATCAAGTGTGACAGCCTGAATTGGATCCTTGGAACTCATAGAGAGGAAGGAGAGAACTGATGCCCGAAAGCCATCCTCTTGACTCCACACACAGGCCATGGCACACGGGTGCACCCACACACGGGCAAAAGAAATACACCAAAGTGCCAAAGACACCACCAACAAAAAGCTGGAGTCTTGTGCCATTGCTCTGTGCTGGTCTCAAACTCTTGCGGACCAGCCTCAGCCTCCTGAGTGGCGGGGACCAAGTGTGTGCCACCACAGTGGCCTGACGCTCTTCTGACCGTTTACGTTTTGAAGTGCTGGGCTCGGGCCTAACTCCAGGGTAAACTGATTGCCTAGCATCCACGGGGACCTGAATCCCACCCCCAGCCCCACAGAGGAAGAACTCCGACCTATGCGACTGTGTAACTTACCCAACCGGTATGCAGGAAAGTCATTGTAAAAGCCAGGCGTGATGGTACAGTACACACCAGTAATCCTAGCACTCGGGGGAGGACCAAGAGGACTGCAACTCCAAGGTCATCGGCAGCGACATGATGAGTATCTGGGCAACATGAGACCTTGTCTTAAAAACAAGCTAATAACGGCAAGAAAAAGAGCCGGGCAGTGGTGGCCCACATCTTTAATAACAGTAGGGAGACAAGAGGCAGGTGGATCTCTATGAGTTCAAGGCCAACCTGGTCTACAGCGCAAGTTGCAAGACAGCCAGGGATACACAAAGAAACCCTGTCTTGAAAAACCAAAAAGGAAAAGGAAAAATAAAAAAAAATTGTTTTATTGTATGTGTATGGGTGTTTGTATTGTCTGTGTACTACATACATGCAGTTCCCGAAGAGGCCAGCAGAGGGCACCTGATCTCCTGGAGCAGGAGGTGAGTAAAACTGTAAGAAGCCATATGTGTGGGGCAAATTGAACCCGGGTCCCCTAGAAGCTCAACCAGGGCTCTTAACCCTTGAGTCATCTCTCTAGGGCCCCCAAATCTTTATAGACACTGAAGTATATAAAAAGGGACTGGAGAATCGCAATAGAATAACACACAAATCCTTGAGAAAATATCAGAGCGAGAGGACCAGTGCAATGACGGGGCAGCGCCCTGTGGGAGCCAGTCCAAGGACCCACTGTAGTAAGACCGGGGGACACAGAGGGAAGCCGGGGCCTCCCTCATCCTTAGAGACCAGTTCTGCCCACCAGCTCCCTGCCCAGCCTGGGCCCTCTGCTCCCAGTTAACCGGCACTCTTCCCGTCTAGGGCACTTAGGATATTGCCAGCATTAACCGGTTACCGGGTCCCCTCCCCACCGGGAAAAGAACCTCATTTCTGTCTTTCCAGGGTGAGCACCAAAGCATTGTGGGCTCCTCAGCAACGAGACAGACAAGAAAAGTGAGACCGCCATGTTTCAGCAGGTGTGGAACCCTCAAGTGCCCCCAGCAAGCCAGCGGGGAGAGAAGTCCTGACTCCTGGCCAGGTCCGAGGTCCCTGACACAAAGCATCCTTCCGATCAGACCAGGGGTGCGTCCCCATCCCGCCAGTGGCGCAGGAAGTGGAGAGAGACCGGCAGAGAAAATCTGCACCACTGCCCCTCAGTAGATCGGTCCCCACAAAAAGAGGGGTGGCTGGTTCTAGCCTAGATATCCTTAGACATTTGTCCCTTCTAAAATGATGAGGTGATGCTCCCAGGAGCCCAGAGTAACTCAGAGCTGTCCTCTGCTATGTGGTGAGGCTGGGGTAAAACTTCCTTTCCCCATAGAAGGGCTGTACAGGGGGAGGAGGTCCTCACCCCGGAGCTCCCCCATGTCTCTGAAGGGGGTTCATCATCCCACTTTGTGTAAATCTCACTCAAAGAAATGGTCCTCCGCTCATTCCCTTCCTCCCCTCTGTTCTTGCCTATGGCTGCATGTCCAGGACCTGGAATGGGGCCACCACCACACTCAGGATGGGCCCTGGGAGAAAAAGCAGCCACTGAGTATCAAGAGGAAGACAAAAGAGCCCCGAGCAAGAAAAAAAATAAAAAATAAAAGGTATGAAAATAGGCTTAGCTACTTTGGGGTTTTCCTTTGTATTTATTTTTAGCAAGGATTGTGTGTCTAGCTCTGCATTAAAATAGCTGATGCGACCAATCATTGTTCCAGGGACCTGTGCATGACAACCTAGCAGGTCTCTGCAGCCCGGAGGGAAGGCGATGAGTTTCCTGGCTCACCCAGGCTGAACCCGGGGCATTTGTCTCACAGGGCCGCCTTCTCGGTGAAGGAAACAGAAGGCAGGCTTTAGACAAGGCTGAGAGCTGAAGGGGCAGTCGTGGGGGCGGACTTAGGCTTCCAGAAGGTATCTCCTGCTGACGCTTTCCAGGGAGAGGCTGAAATGTCCAGGCGAGGTCTCCACACCTGTCACCCCAAGGAGACAGAAGACAGGCCACCATTGGTGGCTCTCACACTCCATTTGGGACTTGCCTTTGAGGATTTTTCCCAGAAGGGCTATGGGAAGACTTTCTAGTTGACAAACCCCACCTTAAGACACCAAATTTTGTCACAGCCTCCTCTCAGGCCCACTGGTCATCTGGGAGGCATACGTGAGCCCCGGGCTACCAGGAGCCTCTGAAGGTTGGAAGGAGGAGGTTTTGAGACACTACCTTTGCTCTTCCCTGTCTCAGTACTGGTAACTTGGTGGCAGCGCCCTCCACGCAGTGCTGGATAGAGTCCCTGCACATCGTAGGTAGGGTTGACCATCCCCGGCAGGAAGATTACCATAGTACCTTGCAAACGACTCCAGAATGCCGAGGGAGACACCATGTGACAACAGGCACTCAATTAAATACTCGGGGTCAGTTAGCACTTGATGTGCCCAGGTCAGAAGCCTGCGCTCCAGGACACAGCTTATCTACAGAAGGCCCGGCGGCGTTACAAACTCAGGTTCGTTCACAAAGTGAGTTATGTCCCACATGTGACCAGATAGAAGGACTGAGCTGGCGTTTGTGCCAGCTGTTTATCCTTCCCTTTCATTAGGTCGACTGCTCCAGTAAGCTCCGGGTGCGTCCTGCGGTTGCCTGGGCTGAGGAGTCTGCTGGCCACTGCCGCTGGAAAACAGCTGCGCTTCTTTCTAGGAGAGCCCGTCTGACACACGAGACCTTGCGGTGGGCGGCAACACCAGGACCTCCAGCGCTCCAGTCACTTAACTACTCCGAGCTCCAGTTTCTGCGTCTGTGATCGGAGATAATGGCAGTCATGCAAGGTGGTGGCAAGGAGCCCACACAGCTTTCAAATATCACATTTCTGCTGCAGTGCCCTGCGGCTGTGTTACCGTAGCAAGGTCAGAAGCAGGGTCCCAACCTCTCCGGGGCCCTGGGGCGCCTGCTCCCCAGACCAGTTTTCTTTTGGGGGGAGCGGCGCAGCCTAAGCGCCGGCCTCTGGTTGACCCACCGCCCTCTCCGAGGCACGGATCCCTCCCGTCCCTCTCCCATCCCCCTCCCGCGTCCCAGCTCATGGTTTGGTCTCGGCCTCGAGATCCTCCGGGTCCAGCCGCGCGCTGCTCGCGGGCAAGCCGCCGGGCTCTGGTGCCTTGAGCATCGGAGCAGGTCCTGCTCCGGCCGTCGGCGTGGGGACCTAGGAGCTGCCCCTCCGCCCCTAGCCTCGGGCCAGCGGTGGACCCTGGGCTGGAAGAGCAGCTGCAGGGTCCGCCCTGCCCCCTTCCCCTGCGCGAAGAGCTGCTGCCAGGAACTGGAATATTAATAGGTACAAACTTCCTGGAAAGATTTTCGTCTTCGCGGTAGATGACCCCGCCTTGTTGGCCGAAAGAAAGAAAAGGTCTCCCGGGGCAGGCGGCGGGGAGCCTGGGACCCACGGGAGCCGGGGACACTCGGGACCCCTGGAGCCACGGCTCACTAGAGCCGGAGTTCATTGGTCGGGGGACCCACTCGGTGGCCGGCCGCAGACGCCGAGGGGCAAAGCCGGGCTCGCCTTTGTAAACCAAGTCCCAAGCGCTGGAGTCCGGACGCCCGAGCGCGCCTCCCCGGGAGCGCGCTCGCCCTGGGCCGCCCCGCCCTCCTGCAGGGCCCGGGCTCCTCCTCCAGGGTAGGCTTCTCCGGCCTCTGATCACTTAGCAGCATCCAAAAAACCCTGCTGCTGGAGCCCATAGGTGCGCGTCATTCCTTCCTCCAGGATTCTCTGGCTCAGCAGCAGTTGTGGCCAAAGCCACCTCCCTCCTTCCCAGCCGCAGAGAGAGGACAGATCGATCAGGAAGCGCCCCACCAGCCGCCGAGGTCCTTGGAGAGGGTCAGTCCCTGCCCTCACCTTGCGGATATTCAGGTCCCAGTGTCCACGCAGGACGCTCACTCCCCATACAGAGACTGGGGTTCTAAACTCTGGTTTCACCGCTTCGGACAGGAGCACCTGTCCTGGATTAGTTGAGAGTGTGCTGCCCGCCTGAAAGTCATCATTCACTGAAAATATTTATTGATGCCGGGTGTAGTGGCAAACTTGTAATTTCGCACTCTGAAGGCAGAGGCAAGAGGATCGCCCAAAGTTAAGGTGAGCCAGGTAGTGAGCCCTTGATTTAAACAAATACAAATTATTGCTACAAAGCAAACAAAAATCTTTTCTTGTGAAAACAAAACAAAAAGACAGCAGAATAGCCGGGCAGTGGTGGCACACGCCTTTAATCCCAGCACTCAGGAGGCTGAGGCAGGTGGATCTCTGAGTTCGAGGCCACCCTGGTCTCCAGAGCGAGTTCCAGGCAGCCAGGGCTACACAGAGAAACCCTGTCTCGAAAAATAAAATATAATAGAAAAGCGGAAGTGAAACAAGGGCAGAGGCGATGAAAGCCGGAAGAAGTCAGAGCTGTGTGTGTAGCCATGTTTAAGGCTGGGATTGGGAAAGAGCAAGCCAACCTCGCAGGCCCATTAACGAAGATGAAGACAGGCCTTGCAGGTTCCGCCAGCGGCGTGGGATTCGGGAGGGCAGTTTTGGGCACGCTGGTCATTCAAGGGGAGGGCTGAGCAAATGCTGGTCTGACAGGTCTCCATGAGGAGCTGGGGGGCGGGGCGGACACCTGGGAGACAGGAGCGAGCAAGCACACACCTGCCAGTTCCGAGCCGGCCTCGGAAGGAACCACCAGCCAGCCACTGCGCTTATGGAGCACATGACATTACAGAAATTATGTTAGGGATAGGGCCTCACTGTGTAGCCCTAGCTGGCCTGGAGCTCTGTCTGTAGATCAGGCCTGCCTCTTGTTAGGTTTCAAACGTCTCCTTATTTCTTATTTTCCATTCACCCCTGTCTCTTGAGTGCTTGGATACCAGCCTGAACTATTTTTTTTTATTTTAATTAATTTAACTTGAAATTTTTACTGACTTAGTTATTTGAAAATCTTCATTATGTCTAGAACAATTAGAGTATAGATATCTGCTTTTTCAACTGCAGTTGATGAAATCTACATACAGACCAAGAACAGTTTTCTATCCAGCTGCCACACTAGTTTAAAAAAAAAAAATTTTTTTTTTCTCCCAAGACCGGGTTTCTCTGTGAAATAGTCCTGGCTGTCCTGGATCTCACTCTGTAGACCAGGCTGGCCCCAAACTCACAGAGATCCTCCTGCCTCTGCCTCCCGTGTGCTGGAATCATCACCACCCAGCTAACTTTTAAATTTTTTAAATTTTTAATTATAATTTAATTATTATTGGGGCTGGAAAGACAGCTCCGTGGTTAAGAGCAATCTTGCTGCTCTTGCAGAGAACTGGTTTGTCCTCAGTCTCCACACTGGGCGGTTTACAGTTGCCTCTAACGCCAGCTCCAGGGAACTCTTATTCTTTTCCTTTTATGTGTATGGGGGTGCTGCCTTGTGTCTGTACATCAGGGTGCCCAGGGAGGCCAAAAGAGGGCATGGAACCCTCCGAGTCGACTAGTCCCAAATTCTCGATAACTCCTCCTCCTCCTCTTCATTTGCTTTTGTTTTGAGACAAGTTTTCTCTGTGTAGTCCTGGCTGTTCTGGAGCTCCTTATGTGGACCAGGCTGGCCCAATTCACAGAGATCTTCCTGCCTTGGCCTCCTGAGTGCTGAGATTAAAGGTGTGCGCCACCATGCCTAGCTAATTAGGCTTTTTAAGACTCTAGGTGAGCTAGGAGTGGGGGCACATGCCTTTAATCAGGAGGTAGAGGCAGGCAAACTCTGGGAGGGTAGCCTGGTCTACAAATGGAGTTCCAGGACAGTTAGGGCTGTTACACAAAGAAAGTTTGTCTTGAAAAACAAAACAAAAGATTGAAGGTGAGGTCTTCTTGCTGCCTGTACATCTGGATGTAGAACTCTCAGCTCCTTCTCCGGCATCATGTCGGCCTGCATGCTTCTGTGCTTCCCGCCATGATGATAATGGACTAAACCTCTGAAACTGTGAGCCAGCCCCAATTAAATGTTTTCCTTTATAAGAGTTAAAAAAAAAAGATTGAAGGGGAAAGCTGAGTGCATCAGGGTCAGCGATGTGTGTTCCAGGACCTGGTACAGAAACAGCAGAAGGGGTTCTGATTCAGCCCTGATTCCTAAATGTCTGGTGTTCACAAGAATTCTGGTGTGTGTGTGTGTGTGTGTGTGTGTGTGTGTGTGTGTGTGTGTGTGTGTAAAACCCAGGGTTTCATGTAAAAGGAGATACAAAGCCATAGGGAACAAGGATGGCTGGGTAAGGAAGGAGACCAGGCTTTTCTCACTATCCATTATTAGCCCCGGGGATCCCCCAAGGATAAGGCTCTTGTGTATCTTTGCCGATTTTCCTGTTAAATCTAACACAATCCAAGACCTGCAGTGGCCCTTTCCCATTCCAGAAATTCCCAGAAGCAAGATGGAGAAGCCAGATACCTACTGTGTCCCCAGGCCCTGAGGCCCTGAGGTTACTATTGCCTCCCACCTGTCATGCACATGAGGAGCCGGGAGCCAGGTTGAGCAAGTCCCAAGCTGGGAGCTTTGGCCCTGTCTGCATGGAAGAATCTCTGTTGCTCTTGGCCCTCCTGTTCAGTGTGTGGCCAAAAGCATGGACTGCTCAGGTGTTCCTGGCCCCGAGTGGCACCATCTCCTTGGGCCTTTGTTTGCTGCCTCCCCCCCCCCTTCTGTTCCTTTTGATGGCTACTAAGGAGTCCAGTGAGCAGAGATGGGAGGAGCATTCCAGGAGGAGTCAGATCCGACAGAGGTTACTGGGCAGCCTTGCTGAGACTGGAGAAGGACCAAGATGGGGCTGGGCTGGGCCAGGGCGGAGTAGAGATGCATTTCCTAGAAGAGAGGGTGGCATGAAGCAGTGGGGCAGTGTCCCACCTGCTGTCCTGGGGGGCAAGAGCAGACGGAGGACAGAGGCAGCCAGGAAGGTGTCACACTGTCCCCGTACCCTTCACCGTCCAGTTTCCACATCCAGGCAAGAAGTGACCTGTCTCTAGTCTGGCACTTAGCCAGGCTGAACAGGCTTTGTTTGCCCAGGGAGTACACACAGGCACTTCCATCTTCCAAAGCCCTGACCTCCGACTAATGGACTAGCCTTGGCCCATCAGCTATAACTGGAAGTGACTCATGTCACTTCCGGGTCAAAAGTGTAAATGCTCCATGCCCTGTTTTCCCATGCCAGAGTGCCTGGTGATTGTCCACAAGGTGGCTCTTCTGGGAGTCTGAATCCCTGAGACACTGGGTAGAGGAGAACCTTGCTCTCCACGCTCCATCCCCCCCTCCCCCCCATGGCCATGTAACGTGGTTGAACGATGAGCATTACTGAATGTAGTCACTGATCTGGGGCTGTCCTCCAGCCGTAGAACCTGGTTGGATGTGACTTGCAGACCAGGTGCGGGGGGCCTCCCCTCTCAGCAGCATCCCCCATCCCCAACGCTCATCGTGTAAGTGGAGCAGGGCAGACAGGCCGACTGAGGGTGGAATTGACTGGGACTTCACAAAGCACAGGGTTCAATACCTCTGGGCCTGCTGCCAGTGAGCTGAGCTGCCAGTGATCTGTCTGCTCAGTGAGCTGTCTGCCAGTGAGCAGAGCTGTCTGCCAGTGAGCTGTCTGCCAGTGAGCAGAGCTGTCTGCCAGTGAGCTGAGCTGAGCTGCCAGTGAGCTGTCTGCCAGTGAGCTGTCTGCCAGTGAGCAGAGCTGTCTGCCAGTGAGCTGAGCTGAGCTGCCAGTGAGCTGTCTGCCAGTGAGCTGTCTGCCAGTGAGCTGTCTGCCCAGTGAGCTGTCTGCCAGTGAGCTGTCTGCCAGTGAGCTGAGCTGCCAGTGAGCTGAGCTGCCAGTGAGCTGTCTGCCAGTGAGCTGAGCTGCCATGACTCCAGATGAGATGGTGCAGCCTGGAAAGGGTACCAGTGACAGGCAGGAGTAGGCAGATAGAGGGCAGGGAACAGCAGGGGCTCCTCCGGGCACTGGCCCTGTCTCAGGAAGGAGGGAGGCAGGAGAGTAGATTGGGTCTCCAGGCTGAAACAGCCTCCTGGCCTAGTTGATCTCCGGGCAGACACTCCTGGTCACATGACTTAATAACCCATAATAAAGCTGGGTGAGGCTGTGAACCCCTTTAATTCCAGCACTGGGGAGAATTGCCATATGTCTGAGGCCAGCCTGAGCTTCCTAGTGAGGGTCTCCAAACAAACGCAAATAAAAATGCAACACACATACAACAAGAAACACATGAACACACACATGCAAACACCTACACACATACAGACATACATAAACTCACAGGCAAACTCAAGTACACACAAATGCAGGTATACACAAAGACACACACATCACACATCAAGGTAGAAACAGCCTCTTTTCAGGTAGACCCTTCATCATCTCTCCCTCATCCTCCAGAACTCTGTTTCTCCAATCCCTGGTTGGCTGAAACCAAGGCTTGTGTGAGTTCCCCTAGCTGAAATACCCTTCAAACTTCACCTGTGCCTTTGTCCAGCCTGACATGGACTCTTGAGCTAGAGTCTCTGTTCTTTCTCTTTCTTTTTTTTTTCCCAAAGATTTATTTTATCACATATACAGTGTTCTGCCTGCATGTTTGTCTGCATGTATGCCTACATGCCAGAAGAGGGCACCAGATCTCATTACAGATGGCTGTGAGCCACCACGTGGTTGCTGGGAATTGAACTCAGGACCTCTGAAAGAGCAGTCAGTGCTCTTAACCCCTGGGCCACCTCTCCAGCCCGCAGTCTCTCTTCTTGTATCTCTTGCCTCTCTGACATGCAGACAAGGGACTGTTGCTCCCCCAGATGCTCCACCTCACACAGGGTCATCAGTTGACAAATGAATGCAGGAATCTTGCTAGGGGTGAGAAGTAGTCTAGATGACAGGTGGAGTTGCTGGGGAAGGCTCTAAGAGGTGTGCGCGCATGCGTGCATGTGAACTGAGGTTTCCTGGAGTCGGAGGCTCCGCCACAGTTTCTGACAGGCAGAGGGGCATGCACCAGCCCTAAGCGGAGGTGCTAAGGGTGCAGTGGTGACCCTGAAGAGAGTCCTGCTTTTCTTCCCTTCCCTGCCTCTTCTCCCTTCAGTCCCTGCACTCCTCTCTAGCTAAGGCCAGGCTGCACCAGGTGTGGGCTCAGCCTTCACACGGTCATCAACCCAGAAAGGTGTGAGGGTGACATTTTTCTTCCCAAGAAAGGTTTCTCTGTGTCACAATCCAGGCTGTCCTGGAACTCACTCTGTAGACCAGGTTGGCCTCGAACTCACAGAGACCCACCTGCATCTGCCTCCAAAGTGCTGGGATTAAAGGCGTGCCCAGCAGGTGATGGTCCCATTCTACAGGCCAGGTCACTGAGGCACGGAGCCTGAGACCCTCTCAGGAGGGGACAGTGTACCCTCAGCCCAGGCCTGGCGCTGACACTGCCCTCCCTGCTCCACAAGACCTGGGGGCCTTGCTCATGCCTTGTGACTTTGGACAGACTTGGAGGTCCATCGCTTTCCCCGCTCACTCTCCTTGTCCACATTGGGGGAGTGGAGATGTCGTTGGCCATCAGCCAAATGAGCCCTGCACATTGCCATTGGTCGCGGGAGCCGTGACAGTGCCGAGCCTCGGGTGGTTAAATGGCCTCACCTTCAAAAAGCCCACTCAGAGGGCTCTGTGTGTAGTCCTAACCCTGAAGGTGTCTGCCACTGTGTCTAAGAACTCCACGGTGTCACACTCAGTAAGCCATGGGGACAGGGTATCTATCACTCAGGCTTGGTGATTTAGCGACAGCCTAATTTCTGTGTTAAAACAGAGACCCGGTACACCAAGCAGCCACATTTGGTTGTAGCTCCTCGGAGGACAGGATCCTGCCTTTGCTGGGAGCCCATCATTCTCAGCCCGGTCACCCATGACATTCCATTAACTCACGGGGCCTCAGGAGAGCAGGGTAACTGGTGATCTAATTCTGTCACTGAATGAGCGGTGGCTCCCCGGGTTCCACATGACCATGGCCACATGGCTCATGCCTGAGGAACTGGCATCGGGACCCAGGGCTCCCTGACCCCAAAGTCCACATTTCCTTCCTGCTGTCTTTCTAGAAGGCCTGGGCCAGGAGGAGGCGGGGCTTCCCATGTAGTCTGGCAAAGCAGGACCTAAGGGCTGCCAGGAATGGACTCCAAGAGCCTGCCTGGCCTCCGAGCCTGGGCCTCCAGAGCTCCTTGCCAAGTAGCCTTCTTAAAAGTGTCTCTCTGGGATTGTGGCTGGTTTCTTGGCAGTTCTGAGCATCATGACTGGCTGATACCTGGTTCTGCTCTTGAGACTGTGACCTCTGGTGACTCAAGAGATTGTTTAGTGGATAAGAACGTTTGCTGCATAAGCCCAAGAACCCGAGTTCAGCCAGGTGTCTGTAACCCTAGCACTGAGTGTGTGTGTGTGTGTGTGTACAGAGACGGGAGGCTCGCTGGAGCTTGCTAGCACTGAGTGTGTGTGTGTGTGTGTGTGTGTGTGTGTGTGAGAGTGTGTGTGTGTGTGTGTGTGTGTACAGAGACGGGAGGCTCTCTGGAGCTTGCTAGCACTGAGTGTGTGTGAGTGTGTGTGTGTGTGTGTGTGTGTGTGTGTGTGTGTGTGTGTGTACAGAGACAGGAGGCTTGCTGGAGCTTGCTAGCACTGAGTGTGTGTGAGTGTGTGTGTGTGTGTGTGTGTGTGTGTGTGTGTGTGTGTGTGTGTATGTGTGTACAGAGACAGGAGGCTGGCTGGAGCTTGCTGGCCATGAAAGGCCTGCTCCATGCTGCTGCAGGGGCTCCTGCGTGCCCGCCCCTCAGAACTCTGGAAAGCACACTGCTCTAGAACTGCTTCCAGATGCATGCGACCCCCACTGTCCTTTAGGCTCTAAGAAGAGAGGACTGTAGAGTGTTTTCCTGAGCATGTATATAGGTTATGAGTTCCAACCCTAGCAAAAATAAATAAAAAAAATAAAAACTTCCAAAGAGAGAAAAGTGTGCATTTCAGGACACCAGGAAGAAACTGGTTTATATATTTAAGAATCTGAGCCAAGCCGGGCGGTGGTGGCTCACGCCTGTAATCCCAGCACTCGGGAGGCAGAGCCAGACGGATCTCTGTGAGTTCGAGGCCAGCCTGGGTTACCGAGTTAGTTCCAGGAAAAGGCGCAAAGCTACACAGGGAAACCCTGTCTCGAAAAACCAAAAAAAAAAAAAAAAAAAAAAAAAAAAAAAGAATCTGAGTCAAAAGCAGATTTGAGAAGAGTCACCATTTCACCATTTCTTTTCTTTCTTTCTTTCTTTTTTTTTTTTTTTTTTGGTTTTTCGAGACAGGGTTTCTCTGTGTAGTCTTGGTGCCTGTCCTGGATCTCACTCTGTAGACCAGGCTGGCCTTGAACTCACAGAGATCTGCCTGACTCTGCCTCCCAAGTGCTGGGATTAAAGACGTGTGCCACCACTGTCCGGCTTTTCTTTCTTCCTTTCCTTCTTTCTTCCTTTCCTTCTTTCTTTCTTTCTTTCTTTCTTTCTTTCTTTCTTTCTTTCTTTCTTTCCTTCCTTCCTTCCTTCCTTCTTTCTTTCTTTCTTTTTCTTCCTTCCTTCCTTCCTTCCTTCCTTCCTTCCTTCCTTCCTTCCTTCCTTCTTTCCTTCCTTCCTTTCTTTTTTTTTAATTTTTGAGACAGGTTTTCTCTATGTAGACCTGTAGCCTGGATGTCCTGGAACTCAACTCTGTAGACCAACCAGGCTGGCCTCAAATGCAGAGATCTCCCTCCCAGGAGTGCTGGGATTGAAGGCATGCACCACCATCACCAGCCTGAGGGACCTTTCAACACATCCTCAAGTCATCTGAGAAGGAATGCTTTAATGGAGGGATGACTTCGATCAGAATGGCCTGAGGGCATGCCTATGGGGGATTGTCTTGATTTTATTTTATTTATTTATTTATTTATTTATTTATTTTTCAAGACAGAATTTCTCTATGTAGCCCTGGCTGTCCTGGTACTCACTCTGTAGACCAGGCTGGCCTCAAATTCGCAGAGATCTGCCTGCCTCTCCTGAGTGCTGGGGTCAAAGGCGTGCACCACTACACCTGGCCACTTATTTCCCTCTCTGGACCGGAAGCTCACCAGCTGACTAGACTGGGTGGCCAGTGAGCTCTAGGAACCCTCCAGTCTCTCCCTGCCAGGCACCGGGGTTACAGGTGCAGGCGATGACACCCAGCTCCTTACGTGGGTGCCAGGGATCTGAACTCAGCTCCCCATGCAGGGCTGTGCAGCGAGCACTTGGCTGACCGAGCCACCCCCTGACCCACCTTCCCAACCCCCACATCTATTCTCTGTAATTATCACAGGGACCCTGTGAGGGGGCTGTTGTCAGCCCCAGCTCTGAGGAGCCGAGGATCCCAGATATCAGGACCTCACAGCGGCCATATGTCAGCAAAGGTAGGAAGCACAGTGTCTCTCCACATTTTCCTGTTTCGGAACCTGGGGTGTGGGCTAGGAAGTCGGCTCAGCGGATAAAGTGCTGTCTGCACGAGTGTAAGGAACCTACCCGAGTTCGAATCCCCAAATCCCACATAAAGCCAGATGTACAAAGTGAGCTGTGGTAACCCTAGCACTCCCACAGGATGACGGGAGGTCCAGAGGATGAAACCCCAGCAGCTCACAGGCCAGCTGGCCTGGAGACACAGCGGAATTACAGAGACCCCATCTCTAGTAAGATGGAAGGTAAAGAGCTACAAACATCCAAGGCTGTCCTCAGACTGCCATATGTGCACTGTGGCATACAAATGCCCACATGCACACACATGAAAGCACAGAGGAGGGGGGAAGGAGGACAGAGGGAGAGGGGGGAAGGGTAGGAGAAGGGGAGGGAGGGAGGGAGAGAGAGGCTGAGCTGATACTAATCAGCAGCTTGCCATAGCTGATTTGGACATATTCTGCCTCCTTTTTCTCTTCAGAGTTCTGGGTTCTAAACCAGCTTCAGCGTGCAGGGCTGAAGTAGCTCTACCACTGAGCTACACAGCCTTATTTTGAGACAGTTGATCATACTCTATCCCACGTAGGTCTTAAAGGTGATCTTCCTGCCTCAGCTCTGAATAGCTGGGGTTACAAGTCTATGCCACCAGACACGGCTGCATTTTTTGAGACAGGGTCTCACACTACGTAGCCCTGCCTGGTCTGGAATCCGCTATGTAGACCAAGCTGATGCTGACCACATAGATTTGCCTGCCTGCCAAGTGCTGGGATTAAAGGCATGTCCAGCATAATGGTATATCTCAAAGCAGGGCTTCTTAACTTTGACAGGTGTCAAGTGTCCTAACAGTCTCTTTACAGTTCACCTTTATCACTCAGAACTTTTGGTGGTAGTTGTGACTTCCCCTCAAAGAAAGAAAAATGGATGGCTCAGTAGTGGGCAGGATCCTGGGCACAAATCCCTGGATTAGAGGAAGACCTGCCGGGCTCCTGAAAGTGAGATTCAACCCTGTTAGGTCTCAAACCATCTTTTCTTGTTTTTTGTTTTTTATCCCTTGGTTTTATTTTTTTGAGACAGGGTTTCTCTATGTAGTCTTGGCTGTCCTGGAACTCACTATTTAGACCAAGCTCACCTCAAACTTGAAGAGACCTGCCTGCTTCTTTTGCCTCCCGAGTGCTGGGATTAAAAGTGTGCGTCACTATCGCCCAGCATTCTGCCCATCTTTATCTCTGCTCAATTTACCAATAGGCTTTCTTCTTCCAGGGAAGATCCAGTTTAACCCCAGGAGGAAGAACCCAGGAGATATGTTCTACTGCATCAGTCTTAGGGAACAGTCCAGATTAGCTCTTCTGGGGTCACATGCCTTCTGGGGTCACATGCCTATATGTCCAATCACTGTGGCCTGGAGAAGTATCGCAGTAATCCACTATCATGCCCTTCCTTATAGCCAGAAAACGTCACTGGGGAGCTGGGTCACTAGCTCTATAAGCACTCCTGGTCATTATCACAGGAGATCACCCACTGTCCCCACAGACAAGGGGACCTGTAGAAAGAACATCTGAAGTTTATAATTTTCTCATCTAAGGAGGTATTCTAAAATTATTAATCACACTTCACAAAACTATGTTGTTTGAGAATTTAATAAAGTGATGAAATATGCATGTAATATACTAGATATAATTATGTTTAAACTTCTCATCAAGTAAGGATTTGTTTGTAGACAGATCTTTAATAGAAACATGAAAAAGCTTTTAGAAAACTAAACCTGTGAATTTGTTATGTAGAGTCTGAGCCCTAAAGTACTGGCTAACCTTTAAGCTGGCTTCAGATTGTGTCTCTTTCTCTTGTCCCCAGGTCTTCTTTTTTTTTTTTTTTTTTTTTTTTTTTTTTTTTTTTTTTTTTGGTTTTTCGAGATAGGGTTTCTCTGTGTAGCTTTGCACCTTTCCTGGAACTCGCTTTGGAGACCAGGCTAGCCTCGAACTCACAGAGATCCGCCCGCCTCTACCTCCCGAGTGCTGGGATTAAAGGCGTGCACCGCCACCGCCCGGCCAAGGTCTTCATTTCTTTTCCTGTTGTGGTGATAAAATGCCCCAACAAAAGCAACTTAAAGGAGAATGGGTTTATTTGGCTCACAGTTCCAGGTTACAGACTCACTCTAGTGGGGTCAAGGCGGCAGGCACCGGAAATGCGGTCCACACCACGCCCACAGCCAAGAGCAGAGAACGATGAATTTGTGCAGGCACACAGTGTTCAGCTCCTGTCTTCACTCACATAGTTCAGAATCTCCCTGCCCAGGGAATGGTGCCACCCACAATGGGCAAACCTTCCCACCTCAATCAATATAATCAGGACGATTCCCATAGACATGCCTACAGACCAAACCAATCCCCGCAAGCCCTCATCGAGACTCCCTTCCCCGGAGACCCCAGTTGTGTCAAGTCGAGATGGTGACAAGCTGACACTCTACAAGGCTCTGCCACCTTTCCACCTCCATCCATCTGTTCACTCAGCTTCCTTTGTTCCAGTTGCCACTCAGTTTCATCCAGCCAAACCCTACCTTTACCTTGAGATTGTCAGATTTTCCGGGTCTTCCCCAAAGCTCCATCTTTTTTTTTTTTTTTTTGGTCTTTTTGTTTTTTTGAGACAGGGTTTCTCTGTGTAGCCCTGACTGTCCTGGATCTCACTCTGTAGACCAGGCTGGCCTCGAACTCAGAGATCCACCTGCCTCTGCCTCCCAAGTGCTGGGATTAAAGGCGTGCGTCACCACTGCCGCCACTACCACCCTACCCAGAAGCTCCATTTCAAGACCACTTTCTCCTCTTTGGGATTCCCACTGCCCTTGTTAGAACCAGTAAGCAATGTGCTTCTGAGCAGCAGCTGGATTTCTCCCAGTTCAGGGACTCAAGCGTCTCTGTGATTTTGCCTCAGGGAGGGTTATGTCTCTGGACTTGAGGCACTTACACCATTGGTACAGATTGGGGTACAGATTAAGCTCGTGCGCCAGAGGCCCCCAAAGCGGCTATCCAAACAAGACAGACACTCGCTTTCTCTCATATACATACCAGCCTAAAAAGAGGTAGTGGTGACCACAGCTAGGTAAGCCCCGGCACCCCACATGTGCATAGCTTAGATCTAGAACGTCCCCTGTGCCTGTGTGTTGAAGGCTTGGTTCCCAGTGTGGCTCTGTGGGAAGGTGGTGGAAACTTTAAGAGGTGGGCTCCACGAGTAAAAAGCAGGGCCACCGGTGATGTGCCCTTGAAGAGGCAATTGAGATACTGGTTTCCTCTTTCCTTGTCTTTGGCCACCACAAGGCGCCACCGTATGCTTCTGCCTTGATGTGTTGTGGGGTTGTTTCACCAAAGTCCAAAGAGCAGTGGGGCCACCTTACCCAAGACCGAAACCCCTGCAACTGGGACCCAAACAGCCCGCTCCTTGTTAGGTAGCTTTATCTCAGCTGTCGGCTAGTGATGAGAGCTAATTTATCAGGACCGTCCAGGAACCAAGGGGTCCTCCGCTCTCTGTCTCACCAACGGCACTGTTCTCATCTCCACGTTACATTATTTCTCACTTGGTTTCAGCCCATGAACAAGGGACAGGAAGTTGAGAAAGCACATGTCTAGAGCCTAGGCTGGAAAATCGGCGGCATCATTCCAGTTACATAGACCCCGTCTGGAACTACATTATATGGATGCAGGTAGCAGCAAGGAGCCCTGGGAAAGGTGGTCTCTAGCTAAACTAACATGTGCTTGAGATGCTTCATCAAGCAAAAGATCTTGCTTGTGTAGGCCTGATGGCCTCAGCTCAAGCCCTAGAATCCATGTACAAATGGAAGAACCAACTCTAGAAAGTTGTCCTCAGACATCCACCATATGAACACCACGACACACATGTACCTCCCCCCTCCCCTCCACCCCCCACACTAATAATAATACATTTTTAGAAGAGTGGCTAGAAAGCTGGGTGGGAGGCAGAGGCAGGCAGATATTTGTGAGTTCAAAGCCAGCCTGGTCAACATAGTGAGTTCCTGGACAGCCAGGGCTACACAGAGAAAGAAAGAAATAGAGAAAGAAAGAAGAAAGAAAAAAGATCTCTTTTAAGCTGTCCTCTGACCTCCATATATGAGTTATGGCAAGTGTCTGCCCCCCATAAATACATACATATATATGTTTTTTCCCCCCAAGACAGGGTTTCTCCATGTGTGGTGCTGGCTGTCCTGGAACTCGCTCTGTAGACCAGGCTGGCCTCGAACTCTGCCTGCCTCTGCCTCCCAAGCACTGGGATTAAATGTGTGCACCACCACACCCTGATGCCTGACTTTGTATTTTAAATCTTAAGCACTTATTTTACTTAAGAATAAGAAATAATATAATCAGTTTACTACAGACACCACTGTTGAGTGAAGCTGGGCTCTAATTAGTCTTAATAATAAAAACTCAGAGTCAGTTATCAAGGGCGAAAGCAAAAGATCAGAGAAGCAGAGCAGCTAGCCACAAGAAACTTCTTATCTCTTTGAATCCTCAGACTGAATAGGAGCCGAGATCCTGTCTCCACCCACCTTATATTCCTGTCTCCACCTCCCTGGTGCTGAGATTAAAGGCATGAGCCACCACCGCCTGGCTCTGTTTCTCTTTTAGACTGATTCAATCTTGCATAGCCCAAGCTGGCCTTGAACTCCTGATCTTCCTGCTTCCTTCTCAAAAGTGCTGGGATTAAAGTGTAAGCCACCCGCACGCCTTTAATCCCAGCACTTGGAGGCAGAGGCAGGCGGATCTCTGTGAGTTCGAGGCCAGCCTGGGCTACCAAGTGAGTTCCAGGAAAGGCGCAAAGCTACACAAGAGAAACCCTGTCTCGGAAGTGTAAGCCACCACTGCTTGGCCTCTATGGTTAACTAGTGGCTAGCTCTACACTCTGATCTCCAGGCAAGCTTTATTTGTCAGAACACAAACAAAATATCACACAACAGTGTAGAGCATTTTATTTAGATTAAAAAAAATTAAGAAGCAAAACATTAGTAACATATTAAGAGACCTGTGTTCAAGAAACTTATCAAGCGCCTTTAATCCCAGCACTCCGAAGGCAGAGCCAGGCAGATCTCTGTGAGTTCAAGGCCAGCCTGGTCTACAGAGAGAGAGATCCAGGACAGCCAGCACCACACATAGAGAAACCCTGTTTTGGGGGGGGAAAAAAAAAAAAAAAGGAAAGAAAACGTATCAAGCAAATAATTAGGGACAGAAAAAAATCAAACAGTGAAGGGGAAGATGAATAGGAATCTCACACAACTTAAGTAAAACATAGCTCTCTGGACAGATGAAGATAGGTCTTTTCTGTACCCCAGAATTTAATAAATATATATTAATTAATAATTTAATAAATTAATCAATATTTATATTTATAATTCAGCTATCATTTGGCTTAAAAGGGCTTATTGGGAAACATAATTTTTACTATTTTCTACAGAGAAAATATTTTACTATTTAAAATAACCCTGGACTTTTGAATTATGTTCAATTATGTTTTTATGTTCAAGCTATCTGTGTATTATTTCTCCTGCAGTAGTACATAGAATGTTTTTACATTCAAAAAAGGGACAGATACTATAGAATTATATTACATGAAATATATATAATACACAAATTTATAGAGACAGAAAGATTAGACATTATCTCAAGATGAAGAAGAAAGGAATATAGAGCAATGATTTCCTAAGTACAGAATCTCTTATCTGTGTGATGGAAAAACCCCACAAATGGACAGTAGTATCAGGACACATCATGAATGTAATAAATTAATACAATTAATGTAATTAATGAATATCATAAATATAATTATTGAATGAAAAAAAAAAGAGCAAGAAAATTCTCTGCAGCAATCCAGGCAGCAGTGCCAGGATGCTTAATATTTTTTGTGTGTGCATATATTGTTTGCATGTGTGTGTACACGGGGTGAGTGCCTCCGTGTGGGTGTGTATGTGTGTAGGCCAGAGATTGACTTCCTTAATTGCTTCTCCACTTTAGTTTTTGAGGCGGGGTCTCTCGCTTACCGATTGGCTAGGCTGGCTGGCCAGCAAGCCCTGGGGCCCCGGACTTCCTCCCCAGCACTGGATTACAGGCACACACTACTGTGCCTGGCTTTCAGTGTGTGCCCAGGATCTGAACTCAGGCCCTCATGCTTGGGCTGCAAACACTTTGCTAGGTTTGAACTTGCTAAGTAGCTCAGGCTGGTTTTGAACTCGGGGCAGTCCTCCTGCTTCCCCCTCTTGCGTGCTGGGATTATGGGAGTGTAGCACTCCTTTCCGCTTCATGTGGCTCTGTGATCCAGCAGATCCAATCATGTTTAAAGTGGCTTTGGCCAGGAGAGAGACATGGGATGCAGCTTAGACAAGCCCTACCAAGAGAAATGTAGCTCACACCTCCAGAGTGCAGGGACAAGAGTGTGGTGTATTTGCAGATGGCCATTGATTCCTGGCCGTGGGTCACCACCAAGTAGCCAGCACGTACCACATGCCCTCTCGCTCACTGAGCCATGTGCCGGGCTTACACAGCAGCAGCCTGTCACCCTGTGGAGATGGCACGGGAGAGACTGGGCACCAGCGGGTACGGAAGGCACAGGTAGGCTGTGGGAGCAGGTGGCTCAGATGCCTTCCACAGTGGCTCTTGCTTTCACCGACTCTGCTCCTAGGACCTCAAAGAATGTTCCTTGTGATCAGTTGGCAGAGAAGGAATGGACTCAGGCCTGGTTTACAGATGGCTCTGCAGGATATGCTGGCACCAACTGAAAGTGGACAGCTGAAGCCCTGCAATCCCGCTCTGGGTGACCCGCAGAACGTGGGTGGGCAGAACAGAAGAGGCATGTTTATTTGTGTGCTTGGTCTCAACTGAGAGACGGATGGAAGTAGGCTCCACTATGATTTTTTTTTAAAGAGTTATCTATTTATTATATATACAAAAGAGGGTGCAAGATTTCATTTCAGATGGTTGTGAGCCACCATGTGGGTGCTGGGAATTGAACTCAGGACCACTGGAAGAGCAGTTGGTGCTCTTAACCTCTGAGCCATCTCTTCAGCCCATCCACTATGATTTTTAATATTAAATTATTTCAAGTTTAATGTGTAAGAATTTATTTATAATATAAAAGCTGGCTGTGCGTGGTGGCGCAGGTCTTTAATCCCAGCACTCAGGAGGCAGAGTCAGGCGGATCTCTGTGAGTTCAAGGCTAGCCTGGGCTACAGAGTGAGTTCCAGGAAAGGCTCCAAAGCTGCACAGAGAAACTGTCTAGAAAACCAAAAAAACAAACGAACAAACAAAAAGAATATAAAAGCTGTTACATGTTGCCGTGGGATATCTTTATGTATGTTGTGAATATGTGTGGCTCCTGTTGGATAATAAATAAAGCTAGCCAGGGCAGTGGTGGCACACGCCTTTAATCCTAGCACTCCGGAGGCAGAGCCAGGTGGATGGATCTCTGTGAGTTCGAGGCCAGCCTGATCTACAGAAAGAGATCCAGGACAGGCACCAAACTACACAGAGAAACCCTGCCTCGAAAAACCAAAAAATAAATAAATAGATAGATAGATAAATGAATAAATAAATAAAGCTGCATTTGCCTATGGCAGGGCAGGATAAGGTTAGGCCTACATTCTAACTGAAGACAAGACAAAGAAGGGCGAGTCAGGGGAGACGCCAGCCCACTGCCAAAGGAGCAACAAGATGTCAGCAGACTGGTACCGCCATGGCCACGTGACAACATATAGATTTATAGAAATGGGTTAATTTAAGAAGAAAGAGCTAGCTAGCAAGAAGCTGAAGCCATAGACTGTATAGTTTGTAATTAATATAAGCCTCACCATGATGAAATAATGCATGTGTGACTTGAACGATACAGTTTTATGTTTTTATAAGCCCTGCTGTGGTCTGTCTCCCATGATGGATTTGTTACAGGTTTCCTATCAGTGAGGTATGGCCTTGAGGGAAGCCATTGGGAGTGTTGGGAGTGCTGCCCTCAGATGGGAGACAGTCAGTCACAGGAGGGCTTTTCTTTTCTTTTTCCTTGTGTGTGTGTGTGTGTGTGTGCGCGCGCGCGCGCGTGGTTTTTCGAGACAGAGTTTCTCTGTATAGCCCTGGTTGTCCTGGAACTCACTTTGTAGACCAGGTTGGCCTCGAACTCAGAGATCCACCTGTTTCTGCCTCCTGAGTGCTGGTATCAAAGGCATGCACCTTTGTATGGTGATATTTTATTTGTACTGAAATGTGATTTTAATTTTATGTTAATAAATAAAGTTGCCATGGGGTCAGAGCTATTAGAGCGATAGCAAGAGCATGATGGTTAGAAGAGCTAGGTAGATTTCTGTGTGTTCAGGGATACAGCCAGTATTGGAGACATATGCCTTTAAGACCTGGAGGGCGGTACTTACAGGCAGTGATGAGGCAGTCATGTGGTTGGGTTTACAACCAATGAGAAGGCAGAACAGAAAGATTATTTAAACACAGACAAACAGGAAGTAGCTCTCTCTCGGGGAAGCTAGGAGCACTGCAGGAGGTAAGATTTTATCTCTGAGCTCTGACCTCTCGGCTTTCTCTTTTACATTGGCTCTGTGTCTCTTATTTTAATAAGACGATTGGTTACTTCTACACCTTTGAGTTACATTTATTTATCCATTCACTCATTCATTTTGTGGACATGTGGTGTCCGAGGACAACTTTTGGGAGTTGCTCTAGGATGAAGATACCTTCCCAATGATAAATCACCCCAGGACCTAGAGATCATCAAAAGAAATGAACAACTGTCCAGAAATGACTCTCGCCAAGGCATAAAGGGGAACCAGCCCTAAACGTAATCCCTGGCAGTTTGTACAGGTTTATGGCCCCAAGTTACATGTTGAACAATTAACATGTTTCAGCAACAGATATTCCAAGGTTTGGTTGTTTGGACAAATGGGAAGATGTACAATGTAAAAGTATTGTCCTTGTAATCCTTGTAATCCTAGGTCAGAATAGGGCTGCTTTCCCTAGGCGGGTGTTCACCAGCTTGGCCTGCCTGCCCAGGAGAGGGAGGCTCTTCCCAGTAAGAGAATCTGAATTTATTGAAGGACCAGGATTTAAGCGTGCCTTGACCCAGTGCCGTCCTCCCTGATCTGCCCTGCACAGGTACCTCTTTGATATGGGATTGGCAGAATGGTTGGCTGTGAATGGGATGTCTTCTTTTATTATGGGAATAGGGTCTAATTGGTGGGAATCTTAGTGAACAAATTTGTTTGTTTAAGACAGCGTCTCACTGAGTGCTGGGATTAAAGGCTCGGAGCTACCATGCCCAGCAGGGAACAAATCTTAACAGAAACATTCTCCGCAACTTTAATTATGTCAGAAGTACAAATTTTCCCTTCCTACAGTTTCTAACACATCTGGTTAGCTCACAGCTAACCTATATTTCCTAAACAAGCTTAGCAGGTCCTTTATAACACCAAGTTTTCCCTCCCAGTTTCTCCTTCATTGGTTTTATTGGTCTCTTTTCAACATGTGGGTCCCAGGGATGCAACTCAGGTCTTCAGGCTTGGTGGCAAGTGCTTCCTTCTCACTAGCTCTATTGATGGGAGGCAGCCATCTCGTGAAGTTCAGGTAGAAGCGAACATGACCTTGAATTCCTGAGAGAAATGATAATGCCTTTTCCCAGGCACACCCACATCCACCAAGTCCAGGCCACTCTACCACGGTAGTTAGCTCACTAAATGGTTTCCTGATGGAGTTCCTTCCTGTTCCTAGAGCATGGACACAGCAGCCGGGTGACCTCATCCAAACACTTCCCCCATCTTCTTTGGCTTCCCTCCTTGGAGGCTTCCACCTCATCCAGTGTTCTTCCCGTATGCTCTGGCCCCCCATCTGTTCTGGTTTCTTTTGGCTGCAGCCATGCCCAGGCCTTCTTCTGGTTCCTGGAGCACACCAGGCTGTCTGCAATGATTGGGACCAACAGGACCTGCCATACTTTTCTCTCCACCACGCTGCTTGCTGTTTCTTCAGGACTTTACTGATGGCAACGTGGGACACCACCCTCAATTCCTTTACAATGTATTTATCTCCACTGGTTTTCTCATTGGCATCTGCCAACGAATGTGTGTAATAATCCATTTGGATGTATCGTTTCTCTCACTAGAATGCAGCCCCATGGATAGGAGTGTTTCTGTTTCTCAGTTCTGTAGCATCACTTGGTACATAGGAGCAGCTCCATAAATACTAGATGAGCGAGGCAAAGGTGGGTGGGGGTGTGTTGGGGAGCTGCTAACCAGGAACCAGCAGTTGAGTTGACCCAGAGCCTAAATTTAAAAATTTTTTATTTTATGTGCATTGGTGTTTACCTGTGTGTATTGTGTGAGGGTGTTATATACCATACATCTGCCAGAATTCCTACTAGGGTATCAGTGTTTATATTCTAATTCTATACATCTGCTATCCTGGTGAGGCCAGAGCTCAACAGCATAACACTCACAGCTGGTCTCCCACGTGGAAAAATTGGAAGTTTGAAGGCAGGTATTTTCACTGTTTCTTTATAACTCTGCAAGGAATGTCTACATGCTGATTTTTCAGAATTCTGATTTTTAATGTGTTTATTGGGTATTTCGTATCAACCCTTATATTTTTGTATCTTTTCATTTAACTCTTGCATTGACAAATCTGCTACATATTAGGGTTTTAGAAGCTTAAAGAGTTGAAGGCAAGGGTATAACGCAGTATAGAATGTATCTGGGCCATGTGTTCAATTTTCAGTCCTAAACACAATGGAAAAAAAAAAAAACAACAGTAGGGTCAGGGCATGGTAATGCACACCAGCACTTGGGAGGCAGAGGCAGGTTGAGGCCAGCCTGGTCTACACAGAGACCCTGTCTCAAAAACAAACCAAACGAAAAACGAGCTAGAGAGACAGCTCAGTAGTTTGGAGCACATGCTAGTCTTGCAGAGGACTGGAGTTTTGAGTCCCAGCACCCACACGATGACTCACGGCAAAGCCTAACTCCAGTTCTAGGGGATCCGATGCCCTTTTCTGACTTGTTTGGACACCTGTCACAAAAATGTTACATATACATACATGCCAGCAAAGCATTCATATACTTAGTGTGATAGACTCCTAGACAGTTTAGGTGGGTTTTTGTTTTCTTTTTGGAGACAGGGTCTCTTTATGCAGCCTGGCTGTGCTCTGCCTTTCCAGTGCTGGGACTAAAGGTGTGTGCCACTATGCCCTGCTTAGAAGCACTTGGGGAAATAAGAGCTGAATGAAATTAGTGGAAAAGTGGGAGAGGTAGGGGAGAAAGTGAGTAAGCAAGCAAGCAGAGCATGTATATTTCTGCTATCTGTGGGGGCCCAGCTAAAGTCGGGGTGTTCTGATTGCTCTTCACCTTCTTCGGAGGCAGGATCGAAGTTGATGCTCAAGTGGCTGATACGGACAGTCAGACTCATCAACTTTTTCTTGGGGAATCCGTTCCTGCCTTCTCCACACTGTAATTACAGGCAGCTCTTCACGAACACCTGGCACTTACTGGTTTGTGGGGACAGGAAATCCAGTCCTGATGCTGGCACGTGCGCTCAGGCTGCTGAGTCACACATCTCCTCAGCACCAGTGACTGCACACAGGCTTTGCCCCCAAGTCTGCGCCCCCCATTCTTTTCCCCAGGTTTCTCCTTCTGGCAAAACTGGGTAGGCACTCTAGTCTATTCTATCAGACATGGCCCCAGATTCCAGTCTTCTTGGTAGTGACTCCCAGACTCCATCTGCAGTGTGATCCTGGGCCAATTTCTCCACCTGTATGAGCACCTCCCCTCCATCCAGTCATTGAGAATTACATATTCACATGCCTTCACACACATCCTCAGCATCTATCAGGCCTTCAAGGTACTTGAGATTTTGAATTTATTTCCTCACATAGTAACAGTGCAATGAAATTCTTCCACTTGCATAAAGTTTAAGTTTCCAGATTTCTAAAATTTTGTAGTAGTATTAAACATTTTTTTAAAAAAAGGTTATGTGCTCAAGTGTTTTGTCTGCACATATGCCTGTGTGCCACATTTGTGTGTGAGGCCAGAGAGGGTTCTGGATCTCTAGACTTGGAGTCAGATTGCTATGAGTTGCCATGTGGGTGCTGGGAATTGAAACCAGGTTCTCAGGAGGAACAGCTGCTCTCAACTGCTGACCCACCACCTTTCCAGCCCCTTAAATGTTTACTCTGACCATTTTCTAGATTTTTTCATAATCTTTTCTGTAATATTAGGAACTTAAGCTCCCTTATTCTTATTGAGTGTGGTGGCCAACACATCAATCAGGAGTTCCAGCCCTGATTTTTTTGATGTCTCAAAAAAAAAAAAAAAAAAAAAAAAAAAAAAAAAAATCTTGAAAAACCAAAAAAAAAAAAAAAAAAAAAGGCTCCAAGGTAGAGAGATACTTTTATTTTTGAATTTTATTGGGAGGGGGTTAGACACCACCACAGCATGCACACTGAGTCAGAGGACAATTTATAAGTCTGTTCTTGAGCCGGGCCTAGTGGCGCACACCTTTAATCCCAGCACTTGGGAAGCAGAGGCGAATGATCTGTGAGTTTGAGGGCAGCCTTGTCTACATATCGAGTTCCAGGACAGCCGAAGGTACATAGTGAGACCCTGTTTGAGACTTGGCTAAGCCTGGTCTCAAACTCAGTGTGTTGGCTTTGAACTCCTGATCGCTTCTGTCTCCACCTTCCAAATGCTGAGATGATAGGTGTGCCACCATGCCTTGGCTTCTATGTGAATGTTTCTTCTCTCCAAACTCCATTGCTTTGTTTGTAAACAGGAACAAATTATCCATTTTATAGCAATATATGAGAAACAAGCCAAATACTAATACACATTATCGTGAGACAAGTTCAGACATTTATGTACATTATACTTACTTCTGGTAAAGTACAGCCTATAGTATTGTACATGGACAATGTATAATATTGTATATAAGCAAAATGCTAAACAGCCAAGAGCCATTTTATAAGGAAAGAAAACAAAAAACTCAAAACAAAGCACATTAGTAGTTTTAGTTCCCTAAAATTTGAGTTAAAAGGACTAAATCTAAAAACTCATAGTATATTTCACTTGTAAACAACTGCTCCTGGGCAGGGGATGTGCTTTGCAAGCTCAGAGTTTTGGGATCCGACCCAACACTGGCGGGGAAGAAACCAGGTAAGGGAGTACACATCAGTAATTCCTGTACTCGAGAGGATGAGGAAAAATTATGAACTCAAGGCCAACCAGACTACATAGTCAAGATCACCTCAAATGAAAAGATGTTCTTAAACAGGAAGGCAGGGGCTGTAATCCCAGCACACTTGGGAAACAGAATGATCTGTTCCGGGTCAGGCTCTGACACACAACCAGCCTGAGGTCAATCAGGGCTACAGGAGACCCATCGTCAAGAAACATCCAGAGATGCTTTGACTTGGGAATCTAAACACTGTCTTGCTGTAGCACTTTCAAAGACTGCTGTTTGAGGGCTAGCCAGTGCTACATATAGCAAGACCCTATATTAAAAAAATGTACTAACAGTCTAAAAATAATTGTATTAATTTGTCCAAGAGATGTTTTTGGAGACAAGGTTTCTTTATGCAGCCTTGGCTGTCTTGGAACTTACTCCGTAGACCAGGCTGGCCTTGAACTCGGATTCTGCCTGCCTCCCGAGTGCTGGGATTAAAGGCGCAAGCCACCAGTCTAGCTCATCCAAGACATTTTATGAAACAAAACTCAGGTAACCCAGGCTGGCCTTGAATTAAGGATAGTTCAAGGATGTAGCTAAGAATAACTTCAAACCTCTGATCCTCCTTATCTCTGTATCTTGAGTGCCTGAGTGCTGGGATTACAAGGATCAGCCACCATACTCTGTATACATTGCTGGGTTTGAAACTAAGAATTCCTCTGATGGACAAGCTCTTTAATAAGCCACATGCCCCAACTTACTTGATTTTATTTTTACTATAGATATGTGGACTTGGTTGCCCTGGAACTTGAGAGGTCCACCTACCTGACTCCCAAACGCTGGGATTAAAGCCCTGTACTACCACGCCTGGCCCCAGCCAATTTTTATAAGCACATATAATCTAGATTTTGCTTAAAAAAAAAAAAAAAAAAAAAAAACCAGACTGCCAAATGGCCCTTGTTGACGCTAGTCTGTTATCTGCCCAATGACTAGTTAACATTTTATGTCCTTCAGTGTTACATGTCATTAGTGCCCATCACCACATATTTCACATTAAACATTCCAATGCTAACTTAAACAGGGGTTAATGACTGGTACTTGAATAATTTGTTAATATACAGCATTTTAAAATAGCAAGACCTTTAGATTTACACATTTTCATTACCATTAAATGTTTAATAGTATAGCTATATGCCTGATTGTACTCTGGTTTTGTTTTTGTTTTCTGAGACAGGATTCTTTATTCAAATATTTCCAGGCACTCTAGTTGATTGTTTTTCTATGTGTCTCAAGAGGTTTTGTTTTTTGTTTTTCCAGACAGGGTTTCTCTATGTAACAGTCTTGGCTATCCTGGAACTCACTCTGTAGACCAGGCTGGCCTTGAATTCAGATTTACCTGTCTCTACCTCCCCAGTGCTGGGATTAAAGGTGTGTGCCACTACTGCCCGGCTTCTCAAAGAGTTTTGTCTCAGACATAAAGTGATAAATCAAATCACTGGATATTAAACTTGTATCTATAAGGTTAATAATAAAGACCAAAAGCAGGTATAGTTTAATGTATTTTAATAGCAAACTTACAGGAACAGCACAGAAGACAGACAACATTAAAAACATGTACTTGCATGTAGGATAACTCAGTTAGAAAAGTATAGTGAATGGATGGAATCTACTGTATGATAAAAATGCTACAAACACCATTTAGTTGCCGTCAATAAGAAATTTACTTATTTTAAAAAAATCCAAATGCTGGCATTGTCCAGAAAATTTTAACAGGTTTATTTATAATTGTTATAAAGTTGAACTGTTGAAATGTGTTCACTGAAACATTTTGCTTGCATTAATGCTTTACATCTTGCATTTATATTAAAAATTCACACACAAATGAAAATGGAAAAACTGCCAATACCTGATTTCTGTCCCCTATTTTTCCACTCGCAATCATATACTTAGGTACCTTTTGACCCCATGGAAAAAATATCTAACATTCAGAACTACTGATAACAGGAAGAAGAGGAAAAAAATTTTTGAGAATGAAATGTTTCCCCTCATAGTGGACTCTTAAGCACGTTCTCCGCGTATGCGGCGTGCTAGCTGGATATCTTTTGGCATAATTGTTACACGTTTGGCATGGATAGCACACAGGTTGGTATCTTCAAAAAGGCCAACCAGATAGGCCTCACTTGCCTCCTGCAACAATAATAAAGAAAAATTACTATTATTGTTTTCAACACTTACATAATATTAAAATCCTTTAAAAATGACTTGTCAAGACATTTATCAAATGTTTATACTAAAAAGCCCATGAAAATGCTTAAAGTTCATAACGTAACTTTTCTTTCTTTTTCCTCTATGTGGCCCTGGCTGTCCTGAAACTCAATCTGTAGACTAGGTTGTCCTCAAAACTCTGCCTGCCTCTGTCTCCCCAGGAGTGCTGGGATTAAAAGGCATGCACCACACCACCACCGTCAAACTTCGTAAGTTAATAAATTTTTGTAAAATCACACAAAGCACTAAGACACTTCAAAGAAACCAACCAATTCTACTATTCCCATCCTTACAAAGGGAACTGTATCCAGCCCAGCATCTCTTCAATAGCTGACACCATGGCAGCTGCAATATGGAGAACAGGTCCCCCTCACATAGACTCTTTTCTACTGTCTTGTTCATATTTTGGAGTGCTGAGGATTGAACTTAGGACCTTCTCCTTGTCCTTTTCTCAGCTCTGTAAGAGTACTTAAGGGTCTAGGAATAGGCCACAGATGGGTTTTTACTTTGATCTGTGTGACCATCTCCAAAGTACTTTCTTCCAAATCCTTAATGCCCTCTAGAATGCTGATCCCATGCCCCCCGGCCCCCCACAATTTCACTGTGAGATTCCCCAGGGCATTTTTTTTTTTTTTTTTTGGTTTTTCGAGACAGGGTTTCTCTGTGTAGCTTTGCACCTTTCCTGGATCTCGCTCTGTAGACCAGGCTGGCCTCGAACTCACAGAGATCCACCAGGCTCTGCCTCCCGAGTGCTGGGATTAAAGGCGTGCGCCACCACCGGCCCGGCAGCATTTTCTTATTCATCCTACCACCTAAAACTTGCTAGTTATAGAAACCAGTCATTGACACTTGTCATGTAATGTGATGTGATGAGGAAAGGGGGGAACCGAAGCTTGGGACTCCTGCCGACAACTCACAAGTGCGGGCATTATTTGTTCCCCAGGAGTCACATGATGGAAGCAGACAGCCAATTCCTAAAGGTTGTCCTTTGACCTTCAGACACATGCCACTGTACATGTGTGCATAGCATGAAACACAAACAGCTTCATTTTATGTTTCTAGGGTTCCTAGGGTAGGAATTGGTAATATAATGTAGCCTAGTGGCATCGCCTTTCACCAATAAAAACCAAGGTTCTGCTTTCTAAATACCAACAAAGGAAGTGAAGAGGAGCATGGCCCAACATAAAATATACACAAAGGGAAAATCCTGAAAGACTACTGTAGTCAAGAGGGCTTTGTGCACGCTAACTAGGCAAGTGCTCCAAGCTGGAGCTGTATGCCTGCTGCTCTTCATTCACATTCACGCCTTTGTCCTCTGTGTCTGTAGAACTGAGTGGGAAGGCATCATGTGTACACACAGAAGCCAGAGAGCTCCCTCAGGAGCACATGTGCGCGCGCATGAGGCAGAGATGGACACGGCTGTCTTTGACAGTCCTTACCACATTCTTTTTTGAGACAGTTTTCTTATTGAAACTGGAGCCTCCAATTCAGCTAGGCTGGCAAGGCAGCAGGTTCCAGTCTGCCTAGCTCCAATTCCCCGGCACTGATGATATTCTCTACACACTGTGTCCCTCTTTCTGTGTGTACTGGGGATCTGAACCCAGGTCCTTACGTGTGTACAGTAAGCACTTTCATGACTAACCATCTTCCGGTATCAATCTTGTTTTTTGAGACAGGGTCTGTCACAGAAACCCGGGACTAGCTAACCAGGGCCAGGGAGGTTGACCTGTTCTAGGCTGAGTATTTACAAGCATCCAACACCATGGACAGCTTTTTACATGGGTGTCAGGGATTGAACTCAGGCCGTCGTGCTTCTAAGACAAGCAGTTAACCACGCCATCTCTCTAGCCCCTAGCTTCATCCTTTAAGGAATCCTTAGTACCTCACTTCTATAAAAATCTGCCTCGTGCAAAATGTACTATTCCTGTATGTCTTTAACACTTAGGAGTCTTACCTATCTTATTATATAAGTTCTAGCTCCAAACTATTCCCTGAAGGAATGTGTTCTTGATAATGAAGTCACACCCCAGTTCCTTGACATCCACACTGGTCCTACTATGTATCAGTCACCTTTGAACATCCTTCAGTTAATTTGGTAGAGATCTCTTTCTACGTAATGCTTTGTTCCCATGGAGAGGTGGTTTGTTTGCTTTCTATACCTAGCCCCTAATTAAACATCCAGCTGGGCCCACTAGTTCAGGACTCTCCCTACTCTGGAGGCTGAGGCAGGAGATCATATGTGTGTTCAAGGCTAGCCTGGACAACTCAGCAAGACCCTGCCTCAAAAACACTAACAAAAATTTGTTCTGGGAATAAGTAAGATTCCCAGCACTGCAAAACCCCAAATCCCCACAACGCTTTTCTGTGTAATTCACTCAGATCTTACATATTCCAAAAGCAAAATCTTACTATTCAGAGACTCATTCTTGGGCTATTCTACAAATGGGTTAAAAACTCTGGAAAGTGGACTGGTGAGATGGCTCAGTGGGTAGTTGCTTGTTGTCAAACCTGACAACCTGAGTTTGACTCTTGGAAACCCACATGGTAGAAAAATCAAGTCCTCCATCTTGTCCTCTGACTTCCATGTGCACATGCACACATAAACACAATTGTAAAAATAATAAAAGTGAGTTAAGTACAATATATTGGGGCCTACTCTTAGGGGTTTACAACGTAGAAACCATTTTATTTTGTTTAATTCAGCACCAGGATTACGCAAACCTAGAATAAAATGTGTCTGTGAAATGTTGCCCAAGCTTCAAGTAAGTAAATAGGGGTCATGTTTCTGAGACTTCTAAGAGTTTTGTTCTAGTCAGGTGGTAGTGGTGCACACCTTTAATCCCAGCACTTAGGAGGCAGAGGCAGGAGGATCTCAAGTTCCAGGACAGCTAGGACTGTTACATAGAGAAACCCTGTCTCAAAAAACTAAGAGTTGTGCTCTAGATTACTCAACTCACAACACATATATATTCCCAATTCTTTTACCAAATGCTCCTAAATCCCTTTATAGCACTAAAATTATAAAGAGGTGTACACACACACACACACACACACACACACACACACACACACACAGAGCATGGTAGAAAATAACTTTAATCCCAGAGGCAGGGGATCTGAATTCCCAGCTCAGGGTCTAAATAGTAAGACTCCGTATGAAAATAAATAAATACTGTCACATTAATTTATAATAAGGAATGCAACTTTGAAATGGTAGAAGAGTAAGTTACGATTAGACATTAATCCATCACATTTTTTTGTTGTGTTTCGACAGGGTTTCTCTGTGTAGACTTGACTCTCTGGGAACTCACTCTGCAGACCAAGCTGGCCTTAAACTCAGAGGTCTGCCTGCCTCTACCTGCTAAGAGTGCTGGGATTAAAGGTATGTGCCACCACACCCAGCTAATTTATAAGATTGAATACATCTATGCCTTGACTCTTCTGTTTCCAAACTGTCCATCCTTAATATAAAAACATTTTAGTTCAAGCTCCCTGACACTTAGGGTAAAAGCTAAGCTAAGTGGTCAATTCTCCACAACTTCTCTGCCTCTGAATTACACTTACATTCCTTTCCCTTTAGTGGCATAGCTCTCGACCTAGCTTCCTTTACTGATGAGCATGATCCAAACATATTAAATGGAAAAGCTGGGAGCAAACATTTTAGTTATGGTTTTTTGAGGCTAGGTTTCACTCTAGCCCGTGGTGGTCTTAAATGCATAGTGAACTCATAAGACTCTTCCTACCACAGCCTCCACAGTACACTGTGCCAGAACTGGTGGCACAAGTCAGCAATCTGAGCTGGCCACTCAGGAAGCTAGAAGAAAACTGCATATTCAAGACAAGGTCTGCCCGACAACTACATGAGACCCTGCTCACAAGTAAGAGTTGGCCAGACATGGTGATGCATGCCTCTCATCACTGTGCTCCAGAGGCAGAGGCAGGCAGATCTGTGAGGTCAAGGACAGCCTGGTCTACTAATTTAAGTTCAAGAACATCAGAACTACATAGAAAGACTGTTCAAAAAAAAAAATTCAGCCGGGCGGTGGTGGCGCACGCCTTTAATCCCAGCACTCGGGAGGCAGAGGCAGGTGGATCTCTGTGAGTTCAAGGCCAGCCTGGGCTACCAAGTGAGTTCCAGGAAAGGCACCAAAACTACACAGAGAAACCCTGTCTCAAAAAACCAAAAAAAAAAAAAAAAAAAAAAAAAAATTCAAAAAAAAATCAAAACCAACCCCCCCACATTAAAAAAAAAAGGCGGGGGAATAGTTTAGGTAGTTACTCAAGCTCCATTTAGGACTATAAAACAAAAGTATGCTGTTCTAACTGTCCTACCTCCTTTACTGTTGTGATGTTATTGTGTGTCTAAGTTACAAATTACTGTTTAACATACAAAACACCACAATATCTAAGTAATACATAGGATTTGAAATCATCCGTTTTTAGGTATCTTAGAATGAATGCTGGGGAGGGGTAACTGAAGCTATTTTTAATTTATTATGTGTGCCTGTGTGGGGAAGCCTGCTTGTACATCCATGTATTCATGCCAGTACCGCGAGGTTGTTAAGATACCCTGGAACTGGAGTTAAGGTGGCTGTGAGCTGCCTGATGTACATGGGAAATGAAGGAAAAACAGTAGTGCTTTTTAACCACTGAGGCGTCTCTCCAGTGCTTAGAATCTTTTGTTTTGAGACAAGTTTCGGTGTAGCCCTGGCTGTTGCGATCCACCAGCCTAAGCCTCTGAGTTCTGGGATTAAAGGTGTGTGCTACCACACCAGGTTCCATGGTTCCGCCCTTCCACCCCCACCCCCACCAGAGACAGGGTTTCTCTGTGTAATTTTGGTGCCTGTCCTAGATCTCACTCTGTAGACCAGGCTGGCCTTGAACTCAGAGATCCACCTACCTCTGCCTCCCCAGTGCTAGGATTAATGTGTTCTTTTAAAAAGAGGGCCTTTAATCCCAGCACTCAGGAGGCAGAGCCAGGTGGATCTCTGTGAGTTGGAGGCCAGCCTAGTCTACAGATTTAGTTCCAGGGCAGCCAGGGGTAGAAAAACCTGTCTCGAAAAACAAAAACACAACAAACAAAGACAGGATCACAACATGTATTATTTCAGGTTAGTCTTGAACTAGCCGTGTAGTCCACCCTGATGATGACTAAACAACACCCCCTGCCACTATTCATGAGTGTCGGCATTACAGACCAGCAAGCCCCATCATGCCCAACTTAAATTGTGTAACTCTAAAGCCATAAACAAAGTAATTTGTTTTTAAGAGACTAGGTCTCACTGTGTAGCCCAGGCTGGCCTTGAATTTCTATCAACACCCTTGCCTCAGGCTTTCATGTGCTGGAATTATAAAGGTGTGAGTCATCATGACAGATTATAAAGTGCTGTGTGGAATCCTTCATCTGCTTGTATATCCTACTTCTACCAGGAAATGTCTATCCTTTGTGTCTTGTGGTACTAGGGCCTAAACCCAGGGCCTTGCACATGCAGGCAAAGGGCAGGACTATAGACAATATCTCTAACACTCCCAGAGCTATAACCTTACAACTAATCTGTATTCACATACATATACAGGAACACACACCCACAAGAAAAACTTACAAGGAAGATCACTGTGGTCTAGAACCTTACAAAAGGGTCTCACTGTATGGAGTCTTGGCTGGACTAGAAGAACTCAGGAGACCCAACTGTTTCTCTACCTCCCTAAGTGCTGGATGAAAGGCTACCACCCCAGCAAGATCCCTCTTTCAGAACTGGGGTTGTGACTGGTTAAGAGAACTTGCCTCGACTGGCAGTGGCATGTAGATCTGAGTTTGAGGCCAGCTCGTCTGTAGAGTGAGCTCTAGGACAGTCAGGACTACTCAGAGAAACCCTGTGTGTGCGTATGCGGAGTGTAAGCTTGCGTAGAATGTACAAGGCTCTGGATTTGATCCCAAGTACCATATAAAGCAGGCATGGTGGAGTATGCCTGTAATCCTTGTCTTCAAGTGGATACCAGAAAACCAGGAGTTCAAGGTCACCCTCAACTACACAGCTGGCTAGGTATTTTAGAATTAACCTAAATAAAAAAAAATTCATTCACTCAAAAATCAGAGGACACTAAAGTAATAAGATGTGCACATTTTGCTCAAAATGACACTTACTGGTAACCATGTAACAAGGACATTTACACATGAATGACTTTAAAAAGACAAAGAGTTCTCCCACCAAAATGTTTAGTAATTTCAATTGACAAAGCTTATTATTTGCATTTAAGCTATTAAAAAAAAAAAAGCTGGACTTCCAAGCACAGTCTACCAACAGTAATTAGAAAACAAAAGTATCTCCTTTTGGTAGTCTTAGTAGTTGTGATTTATTCACAGGAATTTATAAGCAGCTATTAAAACAAAAAACAAAAAAAAAAATAAAAATAAAATTCTGAGGAACAATATGAGAAGATTTTGGTAGTTGAAATTTCAGTCATTTCAATCCACTGTCAATTTAATGGATGCCGATTCCTGGCATCCACCAATCAAATGAAGTTTAGCCTAACCATAGAAACAGTTCGACCAATTATAAGTCAGAGTGGAATCCACCTATCCAAAATATTTCTCATATATAAAGCACAAAAGCTAGGACAGCAACAGCAAGCAACCTTGAAAATCCTCCAATGGGATACGCAGCAGCGCACGACAATCTGCACCTTCACCTACTCCTGCTTTCTGACGGTGCGGTTAGGTTTACCATATTTTAAGATACAAGGCTAACTATACCCATGCATTTGTCCAATCTTTGTGTTTATTTCACATTCTAATCCTGCCATAAGTCTTTAGTCTCCAGACCCAAGATTAAACCCACACTATGCTTCCCATTTAATGTGAATTCTATAGTTCCCTTTCAAACACTGCAAGTGTTCAAGTCCATGTTCAAGTCCATCATTCACAGATCCATTTTAACAGTAATTGGTTTTTTTTATAACCCCACCCCGTAACAGTAATTGTTGAATACTGCCTATTCTATTTAGATACTAAACTACATCCTAATTTGCTTCTTTACATCCAGGAAGACATTTCTTTGTCACTACTGATTGAAAGTGACTACAAATAGAATTCTAGTTCTCTATCCTAATGTCCTGTAACACCCATAAACCAAGCCAGTTTTTTAAACATGTTTTTAATGCAAGGCTAAAAAATTTTTTGATGGTATAACTGTATTAGGCTTTGGAATCAAATTAGGATTTTAATTTGTGTATAACTTTGAACCATTTATTTATTTAGGTTTTCAAAAACAGGTTTCTATGTGTAATCCTGGCTGTCCTGGAACTCACTATGTAGACCAGGCTGGCCTCAAACTCAAAAATTTATCTGCCTCTGCCTCCCAAGGGCTGGGATTAAAAGCTACCAATACCCAGCTACCTTGAATCATTTAACCTTTAAATTTCATCAAGAGTGAATCAACTACATCTTAGGTTTATAATGATAAAGTTACATGAAAACAAGAAAGATGTGTAACTGCTCTTGGTACACATCATGGATAAAAATCAATGGTCTTTCCACCCCATCAACTTACCTGCAAAGCACCAATAGCTGCACTCTGGAAGCGCAGATCTGTTTTGAAGTCCTGAGCAATTTCTCGCACCAGACGCTGGAAGGGGAGCTTGCGAATCAGAAGTTCAGTGGACTTCTGATAACGTCTGATTTCACGGAGTGCCACAGTACCAGGCCTTCAAAAGTTAACATTAAAGTTGTTACTAAATCCACATACGACACAAAAAGTAGTCAGCTTTAAAGAAATGCAGTAATTTTTCAAAAAATGAACCACTCAACTATTCTTCAGCACCGTATTTCACAGATCAGTTTTATGACCTGAACATTCAATTCTGTTAAGAGAAAGATCACTTTTAAAATCAATAAACATGAAATGGCAGTTTATCAAAGCCTACATTTTTACTTGTGTATACACGCACGCACGAGCCAGTCTGAGCTGAGAGTTACACAACTTTGAGCTGAGTGTGATACTGTATGCTTGTACCAGAACTCAGGAGGCAGAGGCAGGAGGCTTGATACCAGCCTGATCTACATAATGAGTTCCAGGTAAGCCCAGGTTACAGTGAGCTCTGCCTTTAACAAAACAAGACTTAGGAACACAGTTGCTGTTAGGCTGGTAATAAAGATGGCTTTAGGCTTTTCTGAGTTTAAGCATCACTTTCCTATGCCCCATCTGTGCCTTAGATTTTAAAGCCCTAAAAGACTTACCAACGCTATTTACAACGCTTTACTTAAAACAGTTGTATTTGATCTCCCAGTATTCTATCATCGGTCAAGAATAATTAAATTTGAAAACCTGACTTCACATTGTTTCTTCTACATGGAAGAAAATTTTCTAAAATTAAGCCATTGTCTACATTTTTTTTTTAAAACTCTAAATCTGACTTATTTCTTCTACTCTATGAGCTCTTCACTTTAACATCTGTCTATGCAAATTTGGGAAACTTGTGCCCTCTAATGGCAGATGTCCTTAATAACAGTGCTTACATCAAAATAAAATGAGGTAATAAAGGAGGGAAAAATCCCACCAAGTAAGTATGTTCAATGGGGACTTTACTGGTCTCCCTAGAGTAAGTTATTACTTTACCACAAGCAAGGAGGGGCAACTTAAAAAAAAAAGTACGTGTGTGTATATACTTACACACAAATTATATAAACATACACACAAAATCATTTATACATACAATATATGCACATATAACTATTTACTAGTAAAAAATTTAATAATGGCTAGTTAAAAATTCTAGTTATGTCCTATTACCAGGTTAAGTACTGGATCCCTTTAGATTACAGCTTCAAAATGTTATCGATAAAACCTGATTATCAAGTTACATGTATTCATAAACGAACATATGCATATATACATATTCAAGCATTAGTGGATATTCAAAAGTGAGAAACATCTTTTCCCCAAAGCAAAAAGTATGACGGTTACCCATCTTCCTGTTAAATTACACGGACATACTGTTTAGACACTGTCCTATTCCTCCCCCTTTTATAAATACCTGTAACGATGAGGTTTCTTCACCCCTCCAGTAGAGGGCGCACTCTTGCGAGCGGCTTTAGTAGCCAGTTGTTTCCTGGGTGCTTTACCACCGGTGGATTTGCGGGCAGTCTGCTTTGTACGAGCCATGGTATGGGCACCTCCTTACTTACCTACCAGTATTAAAACAAAAAACAAAAAAAAAACCCCATCATATTCAACTAAAACATACACATTTTCCTGCCAGAATCCCCTCCCCCCCAACCTGGAAACTAATCAGTATAGAGGAGAAAAAAAGCTGTTATATAATTAATTCGAAAGGGCGCGGATTAGGTCTACTACCCAGATACGACTTAAATCAGAAAATTGTCAGCATTAATACTCATAATGCCAATTCCAAGCGACAAACGGTCAAAACCAACGAGACCACCCCAATAGGTTTTGGTTCAATTTCTTTAATTAAAGTAAAAATTAGAAACGTCTGCAAACATTCGATCACAAACAAGTCCAATGAACGAAGCCACAAACCACAGAAAGGTCGAGTCAAATTACAGCCAGAAAAAAAAAAAAAACGGAGGGGGGGGGAGAGGTTTCAGCGGCCCCCCCCGCCCCCCGTTCGCGGCCCCCCTCGCGCTTGGCAGTTGGATCGCTGTAAATATCTGAAAACATTCTTGAGGTTTGTGTCTTTACGGTTATGTTGACAAAAAGGCGTCTCGAAAGACAAGAACAACAGCTATTGCCAGGGAGCATTCCACAAAGCCCGTCCTCCCGGGCTTCGCTATGGAAGCCGCCTGCCCCGCACCCAGGCTTAATTAGCGCTCGACACCGGCCGCCCGGCCCACCCCAGCACCACATAAACTTTTGGTTCTGCCTCCCCCGGGTCCCTGGGTACCGGGTCCCCGACCTGCCCGCCGCGGCCCCCGCGCCCCGCGCTGGCAGCCAGCGACTCGGCTCCCCAAGACCAGCACAAAATGGAAACAATTGCAAACGTATCCGATTCCCTTCCAAAGAGACAAACAGCAAATCGTTCGAAAATCCCCTGCCACGTGCCGCTCTTCCAAAAAAAATACCAAAGTTCTTTTTTTGTTAATCTGAATTTTATATGCATCAAGTTTCCTTTTCTCCCCCCCCCCCGAAAAAAATGTTCTTACAATTTTTCTTCCTTCCATTTTAAAATGGGGAAGAGAGAAACGGGGGGGAAAAAAAATATGGTCGGTGACCAGAGAAGAGAGACAAGATGGTGAAGCTCAGCCACAACTGTGGGGAGGCAGCAGAAAGCGAGTTAGCCCGGGGTGGGAAGCGGCGGCGATTTTTACCCCTTCCGCGCCCGAAAAACTGCGGCCCGGGACCCGCAGACGGCAGTTGAGGGGCTCGCGCGGGACGTGGTGAAGGTCTGGGGTCCCGGGAAGGGGCGGCGGGCGGGATTTCACCGAAGAAAGAGGAGCCCGCGGCGCGGGAGGGCGGACGGGCTCGGCAGCGCGGCGGTGCCGCTGCTGGGCTGAGGCGGAGAGACGGGGGAGCCGCCGCCGCCGCCGCCGCCGCCGCCGGGGGAGAGGGAAACTCGCTCCCCCGGCTCCCTTCCTGCGCCGAAAAGTTTGCGGGGCGAGCCCGAGGGACTGCGGGGATGCCCTCCGTGGCCCGCTACGGAGACCCGCGGCGGACGGGGCCCCGGCTCCGGGAGAGCGGGCAGACGGAGGAAACTTACCCCCCCTTCTCCTTCGGCTGGAGCTCTGCAAGCGAGAGGCGGCGCTGGCGTGAGGGAGCGGCGGCGGCGCGGCGACGGCTGCGAACACAATTGAAAGATGGCTGACACCGAGGCTAGCCCCCTACACGCGCCGCCCCGCCCCGCGCCGCGCGCCAGCCAATCACACACAATGGAGGGAAGGCGCGGCCCCGCCCCCCGAGGCCCCCCGCGCGGCCCCGCCCCGCCCCGCCCCTCCCCCCGCGCGGCCCGTTCGCTGGCGCGCGCTCGCTCCTCCTCCTCCTCCTCCCCGTCCCGTCCCCCGCCCGCGCGCCGCGCGCCCTCCCGCCCGCCCGCCGCCCGCCCCCCTGTCTCCCGCCGCCCCTCGCGGTGTGTGTACAAACACAAAAGACACGCCGAGGGGCCCGCGGGGCTCCGCGCGGAGGGGCCGTCCGGACCCCAACCCCCTCCCCGGTCGGTTCCCCCGGGCCGGGACTCCCAACCCCTCCGAGGGCAAACGCCACGGCGACACCCCCCCCCCCCCCCGCCGCCGCAGCCGGGCTTCGGGGGACCGAGGGGGTGGGGGGGATGGGAGGGCGGCGCGGGCCGCGGACCAGCGCCCGGCCCGCGCGCGCGGGGGTGGGGGGGGCGAGGAGGGGCACCCCCCCCTCCAGCTCCCCGCGCGCGCGCGCGCGCCCCCGAGGCGCCCGGCCCGCGTGGGGGCGGGGAGGAGGCCGCGGCCCGGCCGGCGGGCGGGCAGGCGGGCGGGCAGTCGCCGCGCCCCAGTGGAAAACGCGCCCGAGCAGGAAGCTGGCAAGTAGGAGCCCGAGTCCCGCGCCCACCACTCTCGCGCCGCACCGTGCCGCGCTCGCTCGCAGCAGGGGCGGCGGGGGGGGGGGGGGACGGGACCCGCGGTTCTCTTTCCCGCTCTCGCTCCCCGCCAAGCGCGGGCACGTCCGGAGGCTCGGGCCAAGTCGCCTGAGGACAAGTTGGTGGCGGACTCGAGCCCGGGCGAGGCGGGGCCGCCAGGTGCAGCCTTGCGGGGCGGAGACTGCCAGCTTCGCCCGGTGGCGGCGGCCCCGGGGCCGAGGGACGGGGCTCTCACCCTCTTTTCCCTCCCTGGGCCGCGCTCGGTTCGCGATGCAAGATGGCTCTGGGTTTTGTAAGCCCCTGAAACAATGTGCAACGCGTAGGGCTCGGCTGCCCGTGCCCAGCCAGAGCGGGCCTTTCAAGCGCTTCGCCGTTGGAGAACTGCCGTGGAAAGCAATCGGGTGACGTGGTAGTTTCATGCCAGCCCTACGAGGCTGAAAACGGCAGGTATCAGGAAAAGCGGCTGCCGAGCCTGCTCTTTCCCGCTTTCCCGCTGCTCAGTCGCTTGGGCGACACTGCATAGCTCAAGTTCTCATTAACTGGCCCACAGACATCTGCACGATCCCCCAGATGGTTTTGACCAGCTCTGCAACTCTGTGTGAGGGCTTTTCGGTGGAAGGAAGGGTCACGAGAAGATCCCATAGGGTAGTGAAGGAGATCAATTTCATGGATGACCTCTCAAAGCTGTCTTGTCATAAACACTATCCTGAAACAGATACGTGGAAATCAGATATGAGAGAAGAAATGGATTTGTCCAAGGTCAGTTAAGTGAGGAGCAAACCCTGGAGAAACAAAAAAGAAAAAATCCAGGCCTCCTGTTTCATTATTATTTAATGAGTGTTAAGTGTTGATGTGATGAACACATGCAATCTGCGATACTATCCTAAAAGCACATATGCAAAAAAAAAAGCCTACACTGAGCTGCCAGTGAAGAATTCCTGTAATTTGAGCCAAGACGCATTTTTTTTTCCTTTTGCTTGTTTTTGTTTTGTTTTCAGGAAACTAAAATATTTGTTGCTGGATTTATCCAAGAAGGCTGTTACATATCAATTGAATCAATCATATCTTCAAGAAATGATAATGTGTCACGGATAGTACTCTCCGTGTATGCTTGCTAGATCTTCCCATGCTTTATCCCTGACTTTAAATCATTCTAAGGGGTCCAAGGACTGTGTCGGGTGAGCTACTTCATGTAGATGGTGGGCTCTCTGAAGGTGTCCATCTGTAACATGGAAGTAGTAATATTTATTTGTATGAAGGTAGTCCACAGGCTCTTTCTGGGAATATGACTGGTTATCCTTAGTAACTTCAGGAAGTTTTCCAAATTTGCCCTGTATGTACGGCATCCCAGCTCTGGTCAGTGTGGTTTTGGAGGGCAGGGAATGTTGGGTGAGCAGCACCAGTAGCAGGCAGTCCTGCCCTGGTTGAGTCTTTCTCTCTGGAAGCGTTGCCTTCGCCAGGGGCTAGAATGCCTTGGAGCCCCAAGAGTGGCAAAAGACTGTAGCTAAGGGAAATGGAGACATGTTTCCAGTTAATGGAGGGCAGAAGACCTGCTACTGCAAAAAAAAAAAAAAAAAAAAAAAAAAAAAAAAAAAAAGCCCTTTTCTTTTCAAAAAGGATTCTTAAAGGGCACTAATCTTTGCTGTTCTTTTAGAGGCTCTCCCCGGATAGCTCTTGGCTTAGCCTGGAAATGACATGTAGACCAGCAGGCTGGCCCCCTCCTCACAGAGATCTATCTGCCTCCTAAGTGCCGGGATTAAAGCTACATGCCACCACACCCAGCTACCAGAATCCACTTCTAGAGATCAGTTCATGGCCTCAACATTTGGAGTTTATAATAATGGGAAGGAGGGGAGCAAAAGCTTTGAGTTAAAATATTTCTCCTAGGAATAGAATAATTATGACCACTAGTTAATAGTTGCTTATAAATGAAAGGATAGGATGAATTACCAAAACTAGGTGTAATGGTACATACCTGTAATCCCAGAAGTCCAGAATTAGATGCAGAAGGATGGTTGGGAGTTTAAGGCTAGCCTGGTCTACATGAATTCCAAATCAGCCAAGACTACATAGGTTCTATCAAAAATACAAAAACAATGTCAATCACTACTCATTCTTTGTCTGCTGTTGACCAAGCACAAAGAACACTGCCTGTTGGAGGATGTTTCTGGACACTTAACACCCTCTTTGTTGTGTTGATTTAAATCTACCATTTGTTTATTTGCTTATTGTCTGTTTCCTGCTGGAAAGAATATAAGCTCTAGAATAGAAAGAGTTTTGTCTGTGTCTTCTACTGATGGCACATTACCCCATGGCATACCCACTACCACATTGGTTTGGAGCCCCCTTTCTGCGGGCTGGAACTGTTAGGAAATCTCACCCACTCCCATGGAGGTTGTCATATACAGAAGTAGATGAAATAGTGTAATTTACTCCTGTGTACCCATTTTATTGACTCATGACCAACCTTGTGTTCCATCTGCACTGTTTTTGTTTTGGCAGTTTCTCACTATATAGCTCAATCTGGTTTTGAACTCATGACCCTCTGCCTCAGTCTTTCTGGCATGTACCACCACACCCAGCTCCAATGAACCTTTTGGATATCATAACCTATAGATTCTCCTGTGCTCACACTTTGTTGAAAAACATGGATCTTTTGTCCTGTGGCCTCAGATCCTCACCTTTCTCCAAAACTCTTTTTGTCTCGCCCAGAAAATAGTAGTCATCTGTATGAGTGCTCAATCCAAAAAGTGGAGACCACCTCCTAGGTGGTCTTCTGCCTTCCTGTGAACTTTATTTGAGAAAGTGTCTCTTGTCGGCCCAGCAGCTTTGCTGATCCTCCTGCCTCCACCTCCCAGCTGCTGGGAAACATGTGCCAACACACCTGGTTTTGTATGGTGCCAGGGATCAGCCCCAGAGCTTTGTTCCTTTGTGCTAAGAAAGCATTCTGCCAACTGAGCTACGTCCTCTGCTCTGTCTTCCCTTTCTTTTCTTAGCAAATGCAATCCTGGGATGGGATGGGATTTAATGCCAAGACCCTGAGTTTGATTCCCCACAAAACATTTTCTAAGTGTGCTCTAAATACAGTTAAACTGTTTTTTGAGACAGGGTTTCATGTAGCCTAGGCTGGCCTGAAATTTGTTATATAGCTAAGGATGGTTTGTCTTTTTGTTTGTCTGTTTTTTTGGAGACAGGGTTTCTCTGTGTAGCCCTGGCTGTCCTGGAACTCTCTCTGTACACCAGGCTGGCCTCAAACTCAGAAATCCAACTGCCTCTGCCTCTTGAGTGCTGGAATTAAAGGCGTTGGCCACCATGGATGGTTTGTCTTAAATCCTGATCCTCCTGATTCCATCTCCTAAGAACTAAGATTACAAATGTGTGCCCACCATGCCTAGTTTTATGTGATTATGGGGCTCAAACCCGGAGCTTCTTGCATGTCTGTCAAGCATTCTACAAACTGAGCTACATCCTCAGCCACCATCTAAACTACTTAAAGGATATTAAATTTTTTCCCTTATTTTTATTTTATGTGTACTGATGTTTTGCCTGCTTGTATGTCAGTACACTGTGTATGCAGTGCCCTCAGATGTAGTTGATATATTGTGCACCCCAATAAAGTTATCTGGGGGGTCAGAGAACACAACAGCCATAATATTAAACATAGAGGTTAGGCAGTGGTAGCACACGCCTTTAATCCTAGCATTCCAGAGGCAGAGATCCATCTGGATCTCTGTGAGTTCAAAGCCACACTGGAAACAGCCAGGCATGGTGACTCATACCTTTAATCTCAGGAAGTGATGGCAGGAAGCAGAAAGGTATATAAGGCCTGAGGACCAGGAACTAGAGCTGGTTAAGCTTTTAGGCTTTTGAGTGGCGGTTCAGCTGAGATTCATTTTGCATGAGGACTCAGAGGCTTCCAGTCTGAGGAAACAGGATCAGCTGAGGAACTGGCGATGTGAGGTATCTGTGGCTTATTCTGCTTCTCTGATCTTCCAGCATTGACCCCAATACCTGGCTTCAGGTTTGTTTTTATTAATAAGATCTTTAAGATTCGTGCTACACTCAGAGTCTGGAAAAGGACATCGGATTCCTCTAGGGACTGGAGTCTACAGATGGTTATACTGGAAATCGAACCTGGGTCCTCTGGAAGAACAGCCAGTACTCTTAACCACTGAGCCATCTCTCCAGCCCCCTCAAGGATATTTTTAAATAATGATGTAGGTCATATTGCAGAATGTTAAGCAGACCCTGCAGCTTCTTTGGAAACTATGGAAGTGGGCCCACACTACAAATTGATAGGCTTACCTAGTAGGAAGTCGGAAATGGGGGTCTGAACCAGCCCTGACTGGTTTCATTTAGGGATCCTTGGACCCTCCTCCCCAACACTGGAGGTATCCCTCAGACTCCCTGGCCATGATGGGTTGTGATGAAGTAGGACAAGGATTCTTCTTGGTGGTGCTCAGTCTTCATGTGGGTTCAGCAGGAGCTGCCCCTCATCTGTCTGCTCAGCACAGTGAGGACCAAGGGACACAAGAGTGTGCCACCTCTGTTCAGGCTGACCTCCAGTGAGCCCCACATGGGGCTACTCCCAACCAGGGACACCGGTCCAAGGAAGGAGGAGGTCCCATCTCCTGGCACCTGTGTGTCCCATAGTGAAGTCCTCTGGGCTGCTGTGTCCGGTTTCTTGTCGTCCCTCAGTCTGCATCCTTACCTTCCTCACCCCTCTCCTGTGTTATGCTCTGTCAACTTTCATGTTTTTTCCTTCACAGAAATGTAACAGCTGGTGTGTGTGTTAGCTGGACTGTGATCTCTCTGGATTGTGAACTTAACGGGTTCCTCAGGTTTAAACCCTGTGCTTTCTCGGTCATCTTATCCATACCTGGGTATGGAGTCAGTCGTAATGTGCGCCTCTTCTCTTCCCCTAGGATATCCAAACGTGAAAAACGGAGCCCCTCAGAGTCTGTATTTCTTTCTCCTTTTTTTTTTTTTCTTTTTGGTTTTTTCAAGACGGAATTTTTCTGTGTAGCCCTGGCTGCCCTGGAACTCGCTCTGTAGACCAGGCTAGTCTCAAATTCACAGAGATCCACTTGCCTCTACCTCCTGAATGCTAGGATTAAAGGTGTGTGCCACCATACCTGGCTTGAGTCTGGTGTATTTCATTAGCAAGTGAAATGGAAGAGACCATTGTACAGGTCTAACCATCACCATTTATGTTCCATGAATCTCAGTACTCATGAAGTGACTGATGGCTTCCGCTCTTGCCGTTCTTCCCAGTCCACACACCCTTGGATAGTAACTGACCACTGAGTGAGTAGGCTGGAGATACCCTCCAGGACTCTCTAAATGAAGACATGGTGGTTGTCCTGGCCCAGCTTACATCTTGATAAACTGGGTAAGTGTGCATCTGTCTTGAGGAATGAGTGATGAAAATTAAAAAAAAAAAAAAAGTGGAGACAGGTACTCTCTGTAGTCCAAGCTAGCATCCAGCTCCCAGCTTCAAGTGCTCAGACTATAGGTGTGCCCACCGTGCCCACCGTGACCGTAGTGAGTCCTTGTGCCCACCATTACCGTAGTGAGTCCGTACACATGCAGGGTTCCAGTGAAGCCCTTCTTCCCTCACCTCTCCTTGAGGTGCTGAGAATGAAACCCAGGGCTTCACACACACTAGACAGGCTCTACCACTGAACTTGACAACGGCTTAAAAGGGGGAAGCAGGTAAGCATCACTTTGTTTTCTAACCTACAAATTAAAAAGAAGCAAAACTCTACAGGGAAAAAGTATCATGAGAAATTAATTAAATACTTAAAAAAAAGTATTCCCTTAGCAGGGTTTGGTGGCACGTGCCTTTGATCCCAGCTCAAGAGGCAGACACGGGCAGATCTCTGTGAGTTCAGGGCCAGTCTGGTTTACATAGAAAGTTCCAAGATAGACATAGTTATGTAGAGAGACCCTGTCTAAAAAAAAAAAGAAGCATTCTCTAAACAGTGTGGTGGCACCTGCCTGTAATCCCAGCACTCATGGGTAGAGGCATCCCCCAGTACATGAGACCTTGAAACAAACAAGTATTCCTCTTTTAAAAATTCAGTATAGAAAGGAATGGCTTTAATCGTGGCATTTTCATATGTATGTATCATCACACTTTGTTCTAATTCATCTTCCCTGCTGTCCCCCCACCCCCCTGGTCTCCCACCTCCATCCCTCCTTTCTCCAGTGGTGCCCCTTCTGTCTCTGTCGTGGCATTCCATTGCCCTCTTAAAAAGTATTCTCCTTGATCTTGGCATGATGATACACATCTGTAATCTCAGCACTAGGGAAGAAAGAAGCTGGAAAATGGGTTTTCGGTCAGCCTGGGCTACATAGTTAGGGATGGAGAGATAGATCAGCAGTTGAAAGGACTGGCTGTTCTTTCAGAGGACCTATTTTCAGTTCTCAGCACCCACATGTCAGATCACAACGGTCTGTGTCTCCAGTCCCAAGGGATCCAATCTTCTGGCTTCCGAGGGTACCAGGTACACATGTGATACATAAATATACACACAGACAAAGCACATAAATAATTGAAAAACAGACAAAATGTTTTTGGTTGGTTGGTTGGTATTGGTTTTTTGAGACAGGGTTCCTCTGTGTAGCCCTGTCCTGAAACTCAGAGATTCACCCACCTTTGCCTCCTGAGTGCTAGGATTAAAGGCCTGTGCCAGCACCTCCTGGCTCAAGTATTTCTTATCCAAGAATCAGACTAATTGTCCAAGTTCAAGAAAAGCAGGGGTGTAACTCAGTGGGAGAACACTTAGGTAGAACGCAGGAGTTCCTGGAGTCTATCCCAGTACTGCCGAGAAAGAGGAGGGAGGGAGGGAGGGAGGGAGGGAGGGAGGAGGGGAAGGACGGAGGGAAAAAGAGCCCAAGAGAGCAGGGTCAGTAAGTGCTGGCTTTTCCTGTGTAGAAAGGAGGAATTGAGTTTCTCTGGTAGACTTGAGAGTGAAACCAGAGATCAGCAGCCACAGAAACAAGAACTTGGGTTACCTGGAACCTCAAAAGCACCTGGCATTGGTTTCTTCAGTAGTCTAAGCAATTGTGTCCTCATTTTTTTAGTATCAAAACAGAAAATGACGACTGGAAAGAAGGCTTGGTTAGGAACTTTTTTGCTGCTTCTCCAAAGGACCCAAGTTCAGTTCCCAGCACCCATATCAGGAGGTTCCCCCCTGTTTGTAATTCCAGCTCTGGGGGATCCAGTTCCTCCTCCTGTCTCTGTAATACACTATAATACAATAAATTAAGAAAATAAAGTCTTGGGCTGGAGAGGTGGCTCTGCCCTCTACACTCACCCCTGTACACAGATGCACATGTCTATCATGCACATGAAAGACTACCTGAGCCAGGTGGTGGTGGTGCACATCTTTAATCCCAGCACTCGGGAGGCAGAGCCAGGTGGATCTCTGTGAGTTCGAGGCCATCCTGGGCTACAGAGTTTTTTTCCAGGAAAGGCACAAAGCTACACAGAGAAACCCTGTCTCGAAAAAACAAAAACAGAACAAAACAAAACAAAACAAAAGGAAAAAAGAAAGAAAGAAAGAAAGAAAGAAAGAAAGAAAGAAAGAAAGAAAGGAAGAAAGGAAGAAAGAAAGAAAGAAAGACTATCTGTGTTAGTGCACATTATCTATCCATAGTATTAAGAAGCCTTCCTTCCCTCCCTCCCTCCCTTTCTTTTTGAGTCTTGCTATGTTGCCAAGGCTGGTTTAGAACTCAAGATCTTCCTGCCTCAGACTCCAAAATGCTAGTATAAGAGGCATGTGCCACCATAACTGGCTTTTTACAAGCTCTTATTTGATTAAGGTTCATCAAAGTTATTAGAAATACATGTTTTAAATCTTAAAAATGACCACATTCAATATTTTTTACCTAATAAGAATTTGTAGGGGCTGGAGAGATGGCTCAGAGGTTAAGAGCACCGACTGCTCTTCCAGAGGTCCTGAGTTCAATTCCCAGCACCCACATGGTGGCTCACAACCATCCATAAGGAGATCTGGCGCCCTCTTCTGTATACATAATAAATAAATAAATAAATCTTAAAAAAAAAAAGAATTTGTAAATATTTGAAAAAAAAATGCTCAGCTCCTCTAGTCACCAGTGAAATGCAAATTCAAGCTGTTTGGAAGGCCGGTGAGATGGTTCAATGGGTAAGGCACTGGCTGCCTAGCCCAAGGACCTGAGTTTTATCCCCAGAGAGAACGAACTCCCAGAGGCTGTCCTTTGACCCCCTGCGTTTCCAAGCATGTGGGACAAGCTGAGCACTCTTGGGATCACCAGCCTTGTGTCCAGCCCCACTCTTTGTCTTGCATGCTTGGAAACCTGGCCATACACTACTGGAATGGCATATATTATGTCCCCAGAGTGACATCTTTCAGGCACTTTGGTAGCTTCTTGGATATGCATACCCTTGTTGGCCTCAGCAGGTTTTCTGATACTCTTTTTTTTTTTTTTTTTTTTTTTTTTGTAGAAGAAAGTTTATTTTGGCTCAAGAGTTACAGTCCATCATAGCAGGGTGGCGCCAGCAGGTAGCCTGTGAGTGGCCAGGGCAGGAAACAAAATGCTCACATTGTGAACCACCAACACAAAGCTCTCTGATATTCTTCAGGTGAATCCATAGATTTGAACCCTGACTGTCCTGGAACTGGCTCTGTATATCAGGCTAGCCTTGAACTCAGAGATCTGCCTGTCTCTGCCTCCCAAGTGCTGGGATTAAAGGTGTGCACCACCACTGCCTGGCATAATTTGAACTTCTTGATTTGCATCATTTTATAGGGTTTTCTAGGTCAAGAGAGTTGGGAGTCATTTTCACAGGTCATCTTATGCTGCTTATATGGAGAGGCAGGGAAATGTATAGATAAAAGTAAAAAGGGAACTATAAGAAGAGAGGAAGGGGTCTGAATGGAGGGGGAAGGAGGAACTAGAGAGAGTAATAGGATATTTATGTCATGAAAGCAGAAGGGGGAACTATTTCAGGGGAGGAAGGGGGCTACTAAGAGAAGAAATAGGGATAGGGGAGGCAGTGGGGTCGAATAAAAAAAAAACTTTAATATATATATACATATATATGTGTGTATGTATAAGTGAGACTCATTACTTTATATGCTAGCCAAATTTTTTAATTGGCCAGTTTTTCTTTTCTTTTCTTTTCTTTTTGGTTTTTCGAGGCAGGGTTTCTCTGTGTAGCTTTGCGCCTTTCCTGGAACTCACTTGGTAGCCCAGGCTGGCCTCGAACTCACAGAGATCCACCTGGCTCTGTCTGCCTCCCGAGTGCTGGGATTAAAGGCGTGCGCCGCCGCCGCCGCCGCCGCCGCCGCCGCCGCCGCCACCACCACCACCTGGCTCAGTTTTTCTAATGTGTTACGTAAATATAGTAAAGAACTTCACAGGCTGGGCATGGTGGCGCACGCCTTTAATCTCAGTACTCAGGAGGCAGAGGCAGGCAGATCTCTGTGAGCTGGAGGTCAGCCTGGTCTACATGGCTAACTAGAGTTACAATCCAGAACAAAATATATCCATATCTTTGTGCGTGTGTGCACGTGTAGGTGTACATGGAGGGCAGAGGTCAATATCCAGTATCTCCCTCCATTGCTCTCCACCTTATTTTTTGAGACAGGGTCATTGGCTGGAGCTAGAGCTTGCGGATTGGCTAGAGTATATGGCCAGCAAAGCCCCGGGGATTGGATTCCACAGCTTTGTGCATGGGTACTGGGGATCCAAACTGAGGTCCTCATGCTTGTGTGGTATGTTACAGACTGAACCATCCCCCCAGCCCTTGAACCCATATCCTAAAGAATAGAAATGATGGTGCACAGTATTAAAAGCTGTGGTAGAGTGTGTGCCCGGGTTCACTCCCTCACATCAGGGGAATAAAAGCTGCAGGAATTGTGTTTACTTGCCTGCAGTGATTTTAAAAAGGGATAGTACCTAGACAGAAGAACCATAGTACCTAGACAGAAGAACCGTCCTATAAAGAGGGTGAATAACAACACATTCTCCATGGGTCCAAAGTATTGGTACTTGGTAAACATCCCTGACTTCTTTCCTTCTTGACACGTAGGGGCTACTATTCCACAGGCACCAGAGGTGTGCGTGGACAGGCTGACTCCAGTGGAGGACCCAGCCATGGGGTCCTAGAGCTCAGGCACATGGTTTTCAGAGCTACCAAATGAGACCAGAGGGCTAGCACCAGCTGGAAGCGTCATGGAAGTTGTGGTTGTTGTTGTTCTTCTTCATCATCATCATCATCATCATCATCATCATCATCATCTTTTCCAGACAGGGTTTCTCTGTTCCCCTGACTGTCTTGGAACTCACTCTGTACATCAGGCTGGCCTCGAACTCACGGAGACCTGCCTCCTGAGTGCTGGGATTAAAGGTGTTTGCCACCACTGCCAGCAGCTTCTTTTCTTGAAAAACAAAACAAAACAAAAAACAGCCAACTAACTGAAGTTGGGTGTGATGGCAAAGGCCTGTAATTCTAGCATCTTGGAACTGTGTGTGTGTGTGTGTGTGTGTGTGTGTGTGTGTGTGTGTGTGAATAGAAAGGATTGTCTCCAGCTCAAGACTAGCCTGAGATACATACTGTGTTCCAGGCTAACCTGGGCTATGAGAAAGACAACAACCACCACAGAAGAAAGAAGATCCTCCGCAATTTAAACATTACCCCTCCTTAATTCATCAGCTTCAATTCAACATCTATTTTCCTGTGTAACACCCACTGAGAAGGGGGGATTGACACTAACATGTGACTTCTCCCAAAACTGTCAGCCTTGGTTGTTGATGGTGAGTGACGGAGGCAAGCACTCTTATTAGCTGAACTGTGTCCCCAGCCATGGAGATTGTAACTCCATGGCAGAGCCCTTATTGAGCATACACAGAGTCCTGAGTTCCATCTTCAGTACCACAGAAGTAAAAAAAAAAAAAAAAAAAAAAAAACAGCCGAAGCCACTAAGTCATTCGAGATGAGAGGAGACTGAAGCTGCAGGACCCTGAAGCTCAGAAAGCTGAAAGGAACCTTTCTTCCTGTCCCACCCGGCCCCTTGGGGCTCCATCAGTTGGCTCTGTTTCCTGTTCTTTGAATTTAATAACCCGAGATGGCCAGCTGTGTCCCCAAAACACCCCCTGCTAGTTCCTCTCCTTCATCTGGGCTGGCTTCTGGGGCTCCCGAGGAAAGCAGGAAAGACTACCTTTGCCCGGTACCTACCCACACTGCGTCTGCTCAGACTGAGGTGGATCCTTGGCTTTCTTCTTACCCCCTGTAATTCCTGACATAAACACTTCGAGTCTGAAAGGAAACGCTGTGCAGAGCTCTCCGCTTTCTCTAAGGAAGTGTTAACTGTGCTGACACCCACCTCGTTTCCTACCTGGCTTTGCTCTGGCACTTGCTCAGGTCACTGCTGCTGCCTCTCTCCTCAGCAGCCTCTCTTTCTGTCAGGTGGCAAACCTGTAGCGTGGGGCCCAGAAGGGCGTTCGCTGCCACGTCTAAGAACCTTAGTCCCATCCCTGAGACTCCCATGATGGAAGGAGAGAATTAGTTCCTGAAAGTTGTCTATGGTGAGTGTGTGCCCACCTACATACCCACCCATAAATAAATAAATGTAAAATATTACTTTAAAAAGGCAAAGCAATAGTAAAGATGAGACACACTGCAAGAGAAATGTGGTTGATATATTTTGCACCCCAATAAACTTATCTGGGGGTCAGAGAACAGAACAGCCACTAAATTAGACATAGAGGCCAGGCAGTGGTAGCACACACCTTTAATCCTATCACTTGGGAGACAGAGATCCTTCTGGATCTCTGTGAGTTCAAAGCCACCCTGGAAACAGCTAGGCATGGTGATTCGCCTTTAATCCCAGGAAGTGATATCAGGAAGTAGAAAGGCATATAAGGCCTGAGGACCAGGAACTAGAGCTGGTTAAGCTTTTAGGCTTTTGAAGCAGTTCAGCTGAGAGGCATCCAGTCTTGGGAAACAGGATCAGCTGAGGAACTGACGAGATGAGGTTGGCTGTGGCTTATTCTGCTTCTCTGATCTTTCAGCGTTCACCCCAATACCTGGCTCTAAATTTGTTCTTATTAATAAGATCTTTTAAGATTCGAGAACTTCTTCAGCTAGAGTCCTCAAGGGCCTGTCTGCTCCTTTAATCCTCAACAGCTATGAAACATCCTGTGATTATCACTCCCACTTTGCAGGTGAGAAACTGAGGCAGAGACAAAGTTACTTGTCCAAGGTCACAGAAGAAGGATAATAAGGATTCAGACTCGTCAGGCTGGCTCCAGACTTGGCATTTTGAACCTCTCATTATTTTTATGATAATAAAACCCAGCAATGCACAGCAGCCTGCATAAGAGAGCAGAGAAAACTTTATCCTTCAGAAAAGGACAAGGCTCTCTTTCTGGAGGAACAATTGTAGATATAATTCTAGAGCCTAGAACAGATCACCACTTCCCTGTTCACTGAGAACATGGAGGGAATCAGGTGTGTCTTCTACCAACATCTCTCACACACAGACATTTCCAAGAACCAGTGCCTGCTTGCTTCAGTCTCCAAGAGCTGGGTGGCACCTCTCACTGGCTCTTGATCTGGACCCCTCCTGGTTATTTTGGATGATAGCTATATGTTTTAGTATCAATTGCTATAACCATATAATTGAGGCTGGATATTTATAAAGAAAAGAGGTTTGCTGGGCGGTGGTGGCGCATGCCTTTAATCCCAGCACTCGGGAGGCAGAGGCAGGTGGATGGATCCCTGAGTTCAAGGCCAGCCTGGTCTATAGAGCAAGTGTCAGGGCAGCCAGGGCTACACAGAGAAACCCTGTCTTGAAATGCCCCCCCAAAGGGTTTTGTTTTTGTTTTTGTTTTTTCAAGCACAGTTTTAGAGGTCTTAGGTTATATGGCATATCTGCTTAGTTCTGGTGAGGATCATGGTGGATGGTATTGGTGTCAGGAGCCTCTAGCATGCCATGTGATAACATAGGAAATAGGAGAGAGTCAGCTTTAGTTCTTAGGTGTTCATTTCTATAGTGCTGGATGTGGAGCCTAGGCCTTGCTCATGCCAAGCAAGTGCTTATGTCTTCTGTATTTATTACTTTTCTCACTGGTATAACAAAATCCCTGACAACTAAAGGAATTGCTTTAGCTCACACTTTCGGAGGCCTCAGGCCATCCTGGTGGAGAAGGCATAGTAGAGAAGGTCAGTTTACATCCGCCAGGAGGGAGCCAGGGTAAGATCCAGTCCCAAGGACACATCCCCAGTAACCTACTTCCTCCAGCTAAGCCTACCTCTTAACGTCAGTGTGGGGAGCGGAGGAAGCCCTGAGTGTGTGAGAAGCAGGTGAAGTCTTGGATGCATGTTGACATGAACACAGCCATGTCAAGGACTGCCATGGCTCCGGCCCATGGGAATGGCGAAGCCTTTCCAGGTCTGTCTTGGGAACGGTAGAGCCTCTCTGGTCCGTGTATAGATGTTACAAACAGTTGGCCTTGAGTTAAAACCAGTGTATGCAGAAACTACAAACCACAGCTTCCTCTTCGGGGTGAAGTTTACAGCCTGAGACTGCTCCCCTATAGAGAACTCCTACTGTGAAAATTAGCCCATCTTCTTGTTCAGTTGTATACAATAAACCTGCCTCCTTGTTCACATGTAGAAAATAAATGCGATGAGTGTCAGGGCTGCTGGTGCGCCTCCATCAGAGCGCACAGCCCACCTGATCCCAGCTTTTCTATGGGTATGTTTCTTCATTCCCTGTCACTCCAGTTAGGTCAGTCCCGGAGCTGTGCAGGTGATGGCATTTCACCACTTCTTAGTATTATTTTATGAGGGACCCACTGAGGGATTAATTCATCAGGTTGGAGCCCTCAGGATCTGTCTCTGGGGATGCCCTCAGCGGCACAGCCTGTGTGCACTCTACTAATTACCTAGGTGCTTTTCAGTCCAATCCAAGTTGATAATCAAGATTAGCCACCCTACCTTTGTAATAAGAAAAGCAATACATCGATGGATAAACACTGCAGCAGCGTTAAGGTGGCAAGAAGAAAAGATGAGGTGCCGAGGCTGGAAGCTTGTAGGACAAGAGGGTCCGTGTGTGTTTTTTTTCTACGCTGTGTAGCAAATTTCCCCAGGCGCAGGGGTTTAAAGCAGCATCTATTTACAACCTCACAGCCACTGAGTCAGAGATCTAACCATGGTGCAGACCTGACATCACAGGCTGTCACTCTGCTGTCAGAGCTCACATCACCCCAAGGCCTGCCTAGGAAGGGCTCTGCCTCCAGACCCACACTGTTGTCAGAACCCGGTTCTGCTGCTGTCAGACCAGGGGCCTGGCTACCTGCTGACTGTTGGAAGAACACTGCTTTTAACTCCGAGGATGCTCACAGTTCCTTGCCCCTTGACTCCTGCAGCGGCCCTTTAATAAATGGCAGCAGTTACTAGAAGCCAAAAAGGGAAAAAGAGCTAGACAGAATCTGAAGCCAGGCTTGGTGTCTATGGACTATGATCCTGGTGCTTGGGAGGTAGAGATAAGATGATTGCCATGGGTTCGAGGAGTGTGGATTTCAGAGTGAGATCCGACCTCCAAAAACCAAAAACAATAGAAAAAGAATCTTTCATAGCATGACCTCGCCACAGGTCGGCCCCCACTGACTTTTCCACGTTATGTTGGTTAGAGGCAGTCACAAGGTCTACTCACACCAAAAAGTTTTGGTGACAAGGTGGTCAGAACTATAGAAACCACATAGGCTGATGCCTACAAAGAATAAAAGATTCCTATAGGATTTGTATCCACTGCTCTCCTTTCCAGTACATTCCAGTAGCCGTCCTGTAAACACCAGCGATTCCTCCCTGATAGATGTGCTGGGGAACTAAAGCCCTATGAGTAGGCTTTGGTTCATGATGGGTGGGGATTGGAGGCCTCTTAACTTCCTTTTTTTGGATAGGGACACTCAGACGCCTGCTCTGTGCTGTCCCTCAGAGACCCCAGAGGGACATCCTCCCCAATTGCAGCTTCATGCTGTTCCTTCGGCCGGTTTTCCCTCCCTGACTCTCTCTCCTTCTAGTTCCCCTATGATCACCTCCTTAAAAACAATTGAGAGCCTGTGTGATGTTGAGACCTGTGATCCTGCACGCTGAAGACAGAAGAAGCCGATGGATTTCTCTGAGTTCAAGGCCAGCCCAGGCTGCATAGCAAGACCCTGTCTCAAAACAAAATTAAAAGCTGGGTTAAAGGAAAAGGAAATACGGAGGTATTATAAGTGATATAGTTTCAGTTTTATGAAAAGGGTTATGGAGGAGATGGTGAGGATGGTTGTTCAACACTGTGCATATTTGTATTTTGTGAATTTACTGAGGCAGGGTCTCATTATGATGCACAGGCAGCCTGGTTATAGGGCTACGTCTGTAGTTCAGTGGTAGAGCACTTATCTAGCATGTGTGTCAGCTCCTGGCACCCAACACCACTAGTAGAAAAACAAAACCAGAAAAACCCTAATGTGTCCCTTGTTTTTAACCTTTGCAAATTGACCTTTCCTCATAGATTATCATTGAAAACTCATCTGATGGAGGCTTCTCTCTACTTGTTTGTCAGCACCATGCAAGGACAGAACCAGAGTGTCCGAGTTAGCACTTCCTGTCAGGTTGACCCCGTCTTAGCATCATCTGCGAGAGTCTCAGTTGAGGGATTGCCCAGATCAGACTGGCCTGTGGCTCTGAGAGATGGTCTTGATTGATGATTGGTGTGGAGGGGCCCGGCCTATTGTGAGCAGTACCATCCCTAGGCAGGCAGGCGGGTCTTCGTTATGTAAGAAAGCTAAGCTACACAAAGGCCAGTGAGCAGCATTCCTCTGTGGTTTCTGCCTCCAGGTTTTTACCCTGAGTTCCTGCCCCGACTTACCTTAATGATGGATTGTGACCTAGAAATGTAAGCTAAATGAACTCTTTCCTCACCATGTTGCTTCTTGTCAGACAGAATGTTTTATTAGAGCCACAGAAAAACAAGCTAGAACAGAGTGTGTTCTGACTCTGGAATCGGCAGCTGCCATGATGCTTCTCAGGAGCAGGTGCCCAGCATGTCCTTGGTGGGGTGACTAGGAGCTCCCTTTTACCCTGAAGGTGGTGGTCTACCCCTACAGTGCCCCAAATCAGCTGCCAGGTGTTTGCAGTTAAGAGCCTTCGATTTCTTCTTCTTCCTTTTCTCCCCCCTTTTTTCTTTCTTCCTCTTTTTTCTTTCTTTTATTTTCTTTTTGGTTTCTTGAGACAGGGTCTCACTATGTAGCCTTGGCTGTTCTGGAACTCATTCTGTAGACCAGTCTGACCTTGAACCCAGATTTGCCTTAAAGGCGTGGGCCACCACTGCCAGGCAAGATACTTAGATTTCATTTAAGCAGAAATATCTTGTTCCTTTGGGGTGGGGTGGATTCAGGAGGGATGCAAAGGGAGTTTCATTTTGTCTAACTGTAAAGAAAATGGCTTATCTTCTTCTCCCACTGTCCCTCCAAGTACCAGAGGAAAGCAGGCCAGCCGTGGGGACTAGGGAAACAAAATCCCACAATGCACCAGAAACATCCCACCCAGGGCTAGAGGTAAACAAAAGAGCCGGTGAGCAGACACTTCAGCCTCCAACACCCACCTGGTCCCAGAGACCCGTGGCTGTATTAGTTCTACTTATAGTCTACTTCCTGCCTGTGTTTCCTGCCTTCACTTCCAGCCCACACTTCCGGTCTCCTTGAGCCTCACCCGGCTTTGTCATAGGAGTAAATGAAGCTTTGGGTTTAGAGGCTCAGAACGCCTCCAAGCTGTCAGCACTGAAGGTAATAATGGTTAATAATCCCACGGTAGCTGCATCCGGAGACACCACGGGCCTAAGGGGGAACAAAGCCCCTTTCCAAGTGCTAGGAGCTGTGGGAGAAAGCACAGCCATGTGTGAGGCGCCTGGTGCATCCTCTTCGTCAGAATTGGATGTGGTACAAGCTGCAGCTCTAGCTTGTGCCTGGGAATGACTAAGACCAGAATAGCTCTGGGCAGCCGCACTAGTCAGCACAGACCCCAGCCTCCGCAGTGCTCTGGGGCTGATGAGCCCGGCCCGGGAGAACTGGCTTTGTTTGGATCCTCATGAGTAAGCCATGTGTGCTCGTGTGTTTGGGCGTGGCCTGCTTCAGTCACCTCCGCACATCACCTCCAAGGGCTCCGGAGATCTTAGAGCCGTGCAGTGTTTCTCCTACGTGAGAAAGGGTGGGTGCACCTTCCCCTTTGGAGGACTAGGGACGGATGCCATGGTCCTTGGGTGAATGTGGAGACCCAGTGCTTCAGTCACATGATGGATTGCGTCCTGAATTCCGGTTGAAGCCCCAAGATACTGCTGTTAGGTATCAAGAGAGCCTGTTTCCCACATTAACTCTCCTCCCTCTCCACATCGGGAGGAGTGGTTCTGTTCGGTCACCTACAGAGCCTGTCAGCATCTGTGATGTGGCCTCTTGGATAACAGCTGGGCTCTGTACATCTGCCTCTTGCTCCACTTTCAAGGCCAGGCTAGATAAACACTACCAAAGGGACCCGAGGGAATGGGCATTATCTAGGGAGCGCACTCACAGGGCCTCACACCCACAGTGTGTTTCTTGGGTTCCCAAAAGAGGTGTGTTGCAAATGAAAGGTGGTGTCTTGTTTCAAAAACACGAAGCTAATGATAAGGGGGGGTGGGGGGAGCCCAAATAATACTTCTGTGGATTCCCCACTTAGGAAAACACAAACGCATCTTGGCAGATGCTGTTCAGGCTGGTAATCTCTGCATCTAACCTACTCTCCCAGTCCTTGCAAGCCAGCCTCACATAAGTCACCGATGTGGGTGGAGCATTATCTCGTGGGAACTGCTCCCAAGGACCTGACATTCCATCTCAGAAGACGTAAGGCATGTTCCCAGACTGAAGGCTTCTTTGGGGCCACAATTATACTTCCCTGTGTGCTGCAGATCACACATGGATTTATGGTTTAACATTGTTGGTCAAGCATTAAATATGTGGAATTTAAATATACAGTATCTGTCCTTCCCTTGTTTATGGTAACATTGCTGCCCTGAGGCTGTGGGCCCAGGTACCAGGAGTGTTCTACACAGAGCCCAGATCTTCTCATTCTCAGATTGGGGTATTGGCAGAGGTACTAAATACATATGCCAATTAGGAAATGAACATCCAGTCATTACTCAGAGAATAAATATTTCAACACACCATCTCAAGCTATAATTAAAGGCAGGGAGCTTTGTTACTGGGAGAACAAAACACAGAGAGGCAGACGACTATTTTTGGAATTGTTCTTATCTTCAGTGTATCTACTACTTACCGTTCATCAGCCTAAATAAAATACCATAAATTGACACGTTTGAGAAACGGCTTACAGAAAACAGGGAAGAAATGCAGACAGGGATGAGAACAAGAGAAAAAGAGCTTTTCTCCCGAAAAAAATGATTAAGAGAAAGGATGAGATAACTAAAAGCCACAGCCTTTGGATCACAAGTTGAGAGATAGTACATTTTAATTTGCCTTAAGTTTGCTTTTTCATTTTGTTATGTCTTCCAACAAACACAATTATTGTAAGAGTTTACCATATTATTATACACCAACAACATGTGTGTACACTAATGAAATTCATTATATTTATCAAAAAGGTGCTATTATTTTACACATGACAAGTTAAATGCAATGGACTATATGTGTGTATGTATATGTATGTATGTCTATATACACATGTACATATGTGTGGGAACATACATGTATGTATATGTATGTATGTCTTTGTATGTGTGTGTACACACATACATAGTCATCCTTCAATATCCATGAGGGACTTTTTGTGGGAATCCCTTGAAACACTAGAATCTGCACATGACCAAGCAAGCCCCTAATGCAAAAGAGTGTGATACTTTCATATAACCCACTCATATCTTCTGCGTACTTGAATCATCCCTAGATTAATGTGAATATCAAATACAATGTAAATGTAATACAGAAGGCTGATTGTTATGTATTTTTTGGAGACTAATGACAAGAAAAATCTATACTAGTTATACATGTGGTACGAATCTATGGAGGGTCAATCATGTATGCAATCCAGAAAAAAACACTGAAAGAATTAAGTTAAAAACTCACTTCCCTGGGGTTGGGGATTTAGCTCAGTGGTAGGGCGCTTGCCTAGCAAGCACAAGGCCCTGGGTTCGATCCTCAGCTCCAAAACCAAAACAAAAAAAAAAAACAAAAACAAAAAACAAAACTCACTTCCCTGCCAGGCAGTGGTGCTGTGGGATGTTCTGTATGGCAAATGTGTTGCTCTGATTGGTTAGTAAATAAAACACTGATTGGCCAGTAGTCAAGCAGGAGGAAGTATAGGCAGGACAAGGAGGAGAAGAATTCTGGGAAGTGGAAGGCTGAGTCAGAGAAACACTGCCAGCCGCCACCATGACAAGCTGCATGTGAAGACGCCGGTAAGCCACTAGCCACATGGCAAGGTATAGATTTATGGAAATGGATTAATTTAAGCTATAAGAACATTTAGCAAGAAGCCTGCCATGGCCATATAGTTTGTAAGCAATATAAGTCTCTGTGTTTACTTGGTTGGGTCTGAGCAGCTGTGGGACTGGCGGGTGACAAAGATTTGTCCTGACTGTGGGCAAGGCAGGAACACTCTAGCTACACAGTGGTGGCACACACCTTTAATCCCAGCACTTGGGAGGCAGAGCCAGGTGGATCTCTGTGAGTTCGAGGCCAGCCTGGTCTACAGAGTGAGATCTAGGACAGGCTCCAAAACTACACAGAGAAACCCTGCCTGGGGGGCGGGGGGAGAACGTGCTTAAATAATGTCAAACCAAAGCTGCAGGATAGAAGAGGACAAATGAAATTCCTCCACCTTTAACACACAAGATTTCTCTGTGCAGCCCTGGCTGTCCTAGAACTTCTCTGTAGACCACGCTGGCCTTGAACTCGGAGAGCCTCTGAGTGCTGGGATGGCATGTGCCACCACCACCCAGTGACAAAGGAAATCTTAGAGAATGGCTGGCAGTGCTGGAGCAGTGGTGTTGTTCACATCTATCTGTAACTCCAGCTCCAGGGGGTCTCCTCTGACATCTGCACTCACGGGCGCATACCCACATACAGATACACATAATTAAAAATAATAACGCTTTCTTTGGCAGCACGTATACTAAAAATTGGGATGATACAGAGACAATTAGCATGGCCCTTTCTCAAGGATGATATACAAATTTGTGAAGCATGCCATATTTAAAATTAATAATAATAATAATAAATCTTTTTCAAAAAGAAGATAATTGACCATATGTCCTAGGATATTGACTTTTTGAAATTTTTTCATTTTTTTATGGAGCCAGGGCATATGTGGCGGTCAGAGCTGGTTCTCTTCTAGAGGTGAGTCCTGCTGACCAAACTCAGGCTGTCAGCTGTAGTAGAATGTCATTTGAAGGTGTGTTACTTGTGTTTATGTTGCATTTGTTTAACTCTGTGAAGCTGTGTCACTGTGCCTGTCTAAAATACCTGATGGGCTAACAAAGAACTGGTTAATAGCAAGGCAGGAGAAAGGATAGGCGGGGCTGGCAGGCAGAGAGAAGATATAGAGGGAGAAATCTGGAGAGGGACAGATCCAGAAGAAGCCAGAGGAAGGGAGGACACCAGGGGCCAGCTACCCAGCTATACAACCGACAAGCCAAGGAGTAAGAATAAGATTTACAGAAATAAGAGAACCGGAAAAGCCCAGAGGCAAAAAGTAGACAGAATAATTTAAGATAAAGAAAGCTGGCTGGAAACTAAGCCAAGCCAAGGCTGGGCATTCGTAAGTGATAATAAGTAAGCCTCTGTGTGTGAATTCATTTGGGAGCTGGGTAGTGAGTCCCCCCAAAAGACCAAAGAATAAACAACAGTCAGCCATGGTGGCAAGTACATTTACCCAGTGAGTGATCTCATCAGCTCTACATTTTTGAAATCCGCCCCCTCCATGGTTTCTCTGTGTAGTTTTGGTGCCTGTCCTGGGTCTCACATTTTAGACCAGGCTGGCCTCGAACTCACGGAGATCCTCCTGGCTCTGCCTCTGGAGTGCTGGGATTAAAGGTGTGCACCACTACCGTCCGGCCATTTTTGAAATCTTAAGAAGATAGTTAATCAAATATACTGGAAAGTGAAGTTTTGTTTTGTTTTGGTTTTGTTTTTCAATATAGGGTTTCTCTGCACTCTGGCTGTCCTGGAACTCTCTCTGTAGGTCAGGCTGGCCTTGAACTCAGAGACCTGCCTGCCTCTACCTCCCAAGTGCTGGGATTTAAAAGTGTGTGCCCAGCAGGGACAGTGAGTTTTTAAGTTAATTCTTTCAGTGTCTTTTTCTGGATTGCATACAGATTGACCCTCCATATCGATGGATTCTGCATCTACAGATCTTATCAACTGTGGATTGAAAATGTTCAGAGAAAAAGAGCCAGAATTTGTGGTTCATACCTGTAATCCCAGAATTTGGGAGGCTGGGGCAGGAAGATTAGGAGTTTGAAGGGGATGGAGAGATGGCTAAGTGCCATCTGAACTGCTCATGCACAGGACCTGAGTTCAGTTCCTAGTACCCACATCAGGCAGCCTGGAGGACCCAACCCCTCTGACCTCCTGGGTAGCTCACTTACACCTAACTACACAGAGACACATGCACGATTACAAATAATGAAATCTTTTCAAAAAAGAGTTTGAGGTCTATGTTTGCTACATAGACTGTCAAGGAAGAAGAAGAAGAGGAGAAGGAGGAGGAGGAGGAAGAGAAGGAGGCCGAAGAGGAGGTGAGGAGGGGCTGGATAGGTGACTCCCTGATTGGGAGGAGTGACTGCTCTTCCAGAGGATCTTGTGCCTTTCCTGGAACTCACTTGGTACCCCAGGCTGGCCTCGAACTCACAGAGATCCGCCTGGCTCTGCCTCCCGAGTGCTGGGATTAAAGGCATGCGCCACCACCGCCCAGCCTTAATCCTAGCTCCCTGGAGTCAGAGGAAGGCAGATTTCCGAATTTGAGGACAGCCTGGTCTACATAGTAACTTCCAGGTCAACCAGAGTTACATGGAAGAAAAAAAAGCTACAAAATAAAATGTGTGGGAGTGAATTAGAATAATTTATGATGCTCTAGAAACATTTCAAGAGCTGGGTGTGGTAAAATTGCTGGCTAGAATCGCAGCAAGGAAGAGAGTTATAAAATCTTGTGTTCATCTCGAGATGATGGTTTATTGTTCTGTTTTGCCTGCACACACACATACATATATATATATATATTTAATTTTTTTACATGACAAAAACTTAAAACTGAATTCTGACAATTGGTGTGTTTTGTTTGTTTGAACATGTAGAGGTTGAACTGAATGGAGAGAAGAAAGCTTTACTGTGTTTGGGCTAACCTGCTTCAAAGACTGATCCTTAAACCTGAGCAGGCAGCCGGGCAGTAGTGGCTCACACCTTTAATCCCAGCACTCGGGAGGGAGAGACAGGCAGATCTCTGAGTTCCTGGCCAGCCTGGTCTACAGAACGAGATCCAGGACAGCCAGGGCTACACAAAGAAACCCTATCTGGAAAAACCAAACAAGAAGAAAAAAATAAAAGGATAAAAAAGAGGTTGACCACAAGGATCCTTCCTGTTTTTCATTCCCTAGGTCTTCACAGGGTCTTAATAATCTGCACTTTGTGGAAGCTCAAGGACCATTTTATGGAAGTTTAAGAGAAAAACAACATGGCCAGCAAGTTAGAGACCTCAGCCGATAACCAGAGGAAGGAGATGGGGAAGAGGAAAAAGGAAAGTCATGCCTTCCAGAGTCAGGGTCCCAAAATGAAGGTGGAATCAGCAGGGGGGCCCAGGCCACTTCGTGGTGGAAGGGGAGCAGCTTTGGAGAAAGAGCAAGCCCCAAGGACTCAGGCTCATGGCAGCATCTGACAGAGAAACGGAGAAGAGGACATGGAAGGAAGGAAGGAAGGAAGGAAGGAAGGAAGGAAGGAAGGAAGGAAGGAAGGAAGGAAGGAAGGAAGGGAAAAAGGAAGGAAAAAAGGAAGGAAGGAAGGAAGGAAGGAAGGAAGGAAGGAAGGAAGGAAGGAAGGAAGGAAGGAAGGAAGGAAGGGTTACACAATTTGAACTGAAATCCATTCTAGGGAGCTGGAGAGATGGCCCAGCGGTTAAGAGTATTGGCTGCTCTTTCAGAGGACCCCAGGTTCAATTCCCAGCACCCACATGGCAGCTCACAACTGTCTGTGACTCCAGTTCCAGTGGATCTGATTCCCTCACACGCATATGCAGGTCAAACACCAATGCACATAAAAACAGAAATTTAAAAAATTCAAAGTCCATTATAAACCCATCCTCCTCCATGAACTGAGTGTGTCTGTGTGCATGCACAAAGGCATTCCAGAAGCTGGTTTTGGTTGTTTTTGCTCTTTTGGGGGGCCTGCCACCCAGCTCACAAATCACACATGAAGGCTTATCCTTTTTTTTTTTTTCACAGAAAAAAAAATAATTTTATTTATTTTGAGACAGTGTGTTATGTAGCTCAGCTGGCTTTAAACTGATTGTGTAGTCAAGGATAACCTTGAACTTCTGATCTCCCTGCCTCCACTTTTCTGAATGCTGGGATTATAGGCACGTACCACCATGTCTTTTTATGTTGTGCTAGGGATTGAACTCTGGGACTTATGCATGCTAATTAAGTACTGTACCAACTGAGCTACATACCTAGCCCCCAAAGGCATCTTACATATTTGTTTTACATGAAATTCAAGCCCACCAACATTGTCTAATGGCACCTGGAATCACAATAAGGGATGAGGTCTCTTAAGCCTGCTTCTGCAACAGTGTGAGAGAATGGAAGGACAGGAAAGGGTACAGAAATACCTACCAAGGGGTAGCTTTGCTCACTGCACAGGTGGTGGTGGTGGTGGTGGTGTCTTGGACTGTCCCATCCAATATGGAAGCTAGGAGCTCTCTGTGGATCCTGCTGCCATATTGGAAAATGTAAAACAAGTCTCTTTCTGTCCCATCAGCCTGCTTCCAACTAATGACACAGAGACTTCTTATTAATTATGAAAGCTTGGCCTATAGCTTAGGCTTGTTCCTAACTAGCTTTTACAACTTAAATTAACCTATTTATATTAATCTGTGTTCTATCATGTGGCGTTACCTCTCTTACATTTTTTACCTCCTGTTTCCCCTCTTTGTCTCTTGGTGGAGGCTTATTCTTAATTATGAATGCCTAGCCTTAGCTTGGCTTGTTGCTAGCCAGCTTTCCTTAATTTTAAATTAACCAGTCTATCTTTGACTTTGGGGCTTTTCTCATTCTCTTACTGTAAATCTTACTCTTACTCCGTGGCCTGCTGTGTAGCTGGGTGGCTGGCCCCTGGAGTCCTCCTCCTTCTCTGGCTACTTCTTCCTCTCCTCCCAGATTTCTTCTACTTCTCTCTCTGCCTGCCAGCCCCGCCTATCCTTTCTCCTGCCTCACCATTGGCCGTTCAGTTCTTTATTAGACCATCGGGTGTTTTAGACAGGCACAGTAACACAGCTTCACAGAGTTAAACAAATGCAACATAAGCAAAAGTAACACACCTTAAAATAATATTCTCCAACAGAAGGGAAGGACAGCACAAAGATACTGAGGGAGCAATATTCGTGACTTGCCTGAAGGACAGATATCAGCACCCATAACAATTCCCTTTCAGTTTACACTAGTCATGGAAAAATTGTATATTGTTTTTGGAAAAATTGTATGTTGTTATTTGTCATACTCTTGCTTTTATCACTTCGATACATTCTGAACAGCTTTTTTGGTCTTTCTTGTTCAATTTTTTTGAAAATTATTTTAATGTGTTTTTATTTTATGTGTATTAGTATTGGCTTGCACTGTGTATGCATGTAAACCTTATGTGTGCCTGGTGCCCTTGGAAACCATAAGTGGTCATCAGATTAGAATTAGAGTTCTGGTGGTGGCAGTGGTAGCGCACACCTTTAATCCCAGCACTAGGGAGGCAGAGGCAGGCGGATCTCTGTGAGTTCCAGGCCAGCCTGGTCTATAGAGCGAGATCCAGCACAACCAGGGTTACACAGAGAAACCCTGTCTGAAAAAAACAAAACAAACGAACAAAAAAACAACAAGAAAGAATTGGCGTTCTGGGTTATGAGTGATTGTGAGCGCCTGTGTGGTGCTGAGACCCAAACCTGGTCCTCGGCAAGGACAGCAAGTACTCTCAGCCGCTGAGCCCTCTGTCCCGGTCTTGGTTTTTTGTTTTTTGCTTGTTTGTTTTTTTGTTTTTGGCTTTTTTTAAATTTATTTTTACTTCATGTGTGTGGATGTTTTGCACTACATGTGTTCATGGTGCCCAAGGAGGTCAGAAGAGGGTGTTGGATCCCCTGGAACTGGAGTTACAGATAGCTGTGAGCTGCCACGTAGGTGCTGGGAATTGAACCCGGGTCTTCTAGAAGAACAGCCAGTGCTCTTTACTAAGCCATCTCTCCAGCCCTGTTTCTGGCTTTTTGAGACAGTGTTGTTTTTGTTGTTGTTGTTGTTTTACTCTACAGACCAGGCTGGCCTCAGATTCAGAGATCCGCCTGCCTCGAGTGCTGGGATTAAAGGTGTGCGCCACCGTGCATGGCCTTTTTATTTTTATTTTTTTTAAGACAGGCTCTTGTCTGGCCCCACATGACTGGCCTTGAACTCCTTATGCAGCAGAGGCTAGACTGGAACTCCTGACCCTCTTGCCTTTACCTCCCAGATTCTGGGATTATGAGATTACAGGCACATGGCACATACTCTGTCTAGACTGTAAGGTCCTTGAGGGCAGAGGCTGCGCTGCGCACAGAACTTTTGGTACAGCCCAGACTCCCACCCATTGCTGTGTACTTAGGCAATTTCATTCCCCCTGCTAACTGGAAAGAAGTGTTTTTTTTTTTTTTTTTTTTGGTTTTTCGAGACAGGGTTTCTCTGTGTAGCTTTGCACCTTTCCTGGAGCTCACTTGGTAGCCCAGGCTGGCCTCGAACTCACAGAGATCCGCCTGGCTCTGCCTCCCGAGTGCTGGAATTAAAGGCGTGCACCACCAACGCCCGGCCAAGAGGTGGGTTTTTTTTTTTAGAGTAAGTAATGTGAGGCTGGGGGTAAAGGTCAGTGGAGAGCACCTGTTTGGCACGCACACCGTCCTGGATACCATCCCTAGTACCACGATACATCACTACAGTAAATGATGGAATGGAACCCGAAGTGCATGCGTAGATACAGGCAAAGAATTCTCCGTGAGGAGCAGCTAGAGTTCTAATATCTATTTACTTCTAAGCAGTGCCGTGAGAATAATTAATGTTTGCCCATGTCTTTGAGATCTTCAGATGAAAGGATCCAGAGAGTCTAGAATTATTACAAGATTGCCATGACTCAAAGCCTCAGAACACAATTCATACACCTTCCAGGGTTTGCAGGCTGGGAAGAAGCCAAGGCGCCTCCTCCGACAGTGGCTGAGAAGTGGCCTCCCAGCACTGTGGTGTTCAGGGAAAGCAAGTTTGAAAATAAAGCTGGAGATAATGAGGATCCAAACCAAACAAACCCTTGGCTTCCTGAGCAAAAGTGAACTGGAGATGCTGTGAGGCATCCTGAGGTAGGGAGTTGTTGGCCTCTGGAGACGTTATCTTGCTCCTAATCCTCCATCTTCGTCCTGTGTGGGCCTCAGCCGCTGATGTGAGAGTCAGGTTGGGCTTACCTGGACTCAGTCATCACAGCTCAAAGTGTTTTTTTGGTTTAAGGATGCAGACTTGAGAATCGTGATCCTTGCGAAGCTGTATGGACACCAGTCTCCTCTTTCTCCTTGTCCCTCACTCTCCCTCCTCTACAACTCTCTCATACTGGATAATTACAATTGATCTCTTTAAAACATTTTTATTGCTGGTCAGTGGTGGCGCACGCCTTTAATCCCAGCATTCAGGAGGCAGAGGCAGGTGGGTCTCTGAGTTCCAGGCCAGCCTGGTCTACAAAGCTAAGTTCCACGACAGCCAGGGCTACACAGAGAAACCCTGTCTTTTTTTTTTTTTTCTTTTCTTCTTGAGACAGGGTTTCTCTGTGTAGTTTTGTCACCTTTCCTGGAACTCACTCTGTAGCCCAGGCTGGCCTCGAACTCACAGAGATCCTCCTGACTCTGTCTCCTGAGTGCTGGGATTAAAGGCGTGTGCCACCACTGCCGCCGCCGCCTGGCCTAAAACCCTGTCTTGAAAAAGAAAGTTCTCTCTCTCTCTCTCTCTCTCTCTCTCTCTCTCTCTCTCTCTCTCTCTCTCTCTCTCTCTCTCTCTCTCATATGTGTGGAGAGCAGAGAACAAGTTGTGTGTTCTTTCCTTTCACAGTGTAGGTCCAGGGATTGAACTCTGCCCTTCAGGCTTGGTGGCAAGCACTTGGTGGCAAGCACTTTTCCTGATTATCAGTTGACATTCTGTTGTGACTCACACTAGAGACTGTTGCTTCAGCCTTTAAGCTTGGGTTTTCCCTCCATGTTACTTGGAGACAAACTCTCTCTCTCCTCTTATCTTTGCTCTCTTCCTGCATCCTTGCTTTGGGAGGCTTGGATTGGTACCACTTCAGTAACAGAACAACATCTCTGTGTCCAAAAGCTGTGGCTGCCCATGTTACATGGAAAGAAAAGAATTCCAGCACTTGTGCAGGCCCAGGCAGACAGAGTTCTAACGTAGCAGTAAATCATACGATGCTGTTAGGGTGTGTCTCAGATGGGTTGGAAAAAGATCAAATGTCCTCACTTGTGAGCTAGGAGGGAGGGAAAGAAGGAGGGAGGGAGATCAGGAAGGAAGGAAAGCAGGCAAGAAGGGCTTAACCGGACAGGCCTTATGCCTGGTGTGATGGTAAAGCTAGTCTTTTGTTTGTTTGTTTTGTTTTGTTTTTTTTGAGACAGGGTTTCTCTGTAACAGCCCTGGCCTGCCTCTGCCTTGCTTTGCATTTTGAGGGAAAAAAAATTCAATAGACAAGTCGGACGGTGGCGCACGCCTTTAATCCCAGCATTCACGAGGCAGAGCCAGGCAGATCTCTGTGAGTTCGAGGCCAGCCTGGTCTACAGAGCGAGATCCAGGATAGGCACCAAAACTACACAGAGAAACCCTGTCTCGGAAAAGCAAGCAAACAAACAAACAAATTTAATAGACAGGGTTGGGGATTTAGCTCAGTGGTGGAGTGCTCGCCTAGCAAGTGCAAGACCCTGAGTCAGCTTGGGGTGGGGGTGGGGCACGGGGGGTGGGGGTGGGGGGGGTGAGTGGGTGGGAATTAATAGACAATGAGCCAAGACAGTGTTCACACTAAATGCTCATCCCTCAGCAGATAGGGCCAGTCATTTCCTGTTTTTTGAGGGACAACTTTGGTTAGGGTGCTGTGGTGGCTCGCATACCCCGATTTAATAAAAAGAACAATATCGGCCGGGCGGTGGTGGCACACGCCTTTAATCCCAGCACTCGGGAGGCAGAGCCAGGTGGATCTCTGTGAGTTCGAGGCCAGCCTGGGCTACCAAGTGAGTCCCAGGAAAGGCGCAAAGCTACACAGAGAAACCCTGTCTCGAAAAACCCAAAAATAAATAAATAAATAAATAAATAAAAAGAACAATATCAAATTCACTAAAGATTCCATCCACGACCCTAACCTAGAAGGTATAAGTTGGTTTTTAATCTGTTTGCATTGAGATGGGGTCTCATACAAGCCAGGCTGGTCTCAAACTTATGTCACCAAGGATGGTAGTGGCACACACCTTTAATCTCAGCACTCTGGAGGCAGAGGCAGGAGAATATGATTTTGAGACCAATCTGGCCTTCAAAGTGAGTTCCAGGACAGTCAGGGCTACACAGAGAAACCCTGTCTTGAAACACACACACACACACACACACACACACACACACACACACAAAGTCACATTCCCCCCCCCCCATTTTGCTATATAGTCTGGTGTTGGGGTTGGTGGATCAGGACCAGCAGCAACTGACCTTTCCGTTGTCCACATAGTTCTGAGAGGAAACCCTGTGAGAAGTCTTGACACAATGATTTGTTGCCCATCAGCAGAGAACTTCCAGCTCCTTGATGCTATGGACCAAGAACTCATAGAAGCCACCGTGAAGCGTGTCCTTTGCCTTTTCCTTGCTTACATAACCGCATTGGGCACCAGACCCTGATCTTGGATCTTCTCTGCAGGGTGCTACTGGTGCCCTGGAGTCCCACAGCATCCTTCATTTTGACTCATGAGTCTGACTGATGATTTTGAGATTTAGGCAAGGTCTGAGTGTAGCTGGGATGCCAGAGAAGATGGTGGCCAATGCCATGAATAGCACCAAGGAGCAGAAATGGCAGACAGGGTAGGTTTTGAAATGGAATCTATCAATTAGCCAAAATGCTTTGTCTTCAGAGGCTCATCGCTGACATTGGTCCCTGCTGCTCTTGTATATATGTGTGTGTGTGTGTGTGTGTGTGTGTGTGTGTGTGTGTGTGTGTGTGTGTGAACAATGTGTACATACTGGTGTCAATGGAGGCCAGAGATCAACTTTGAGTGTTTTTCTCAATTGCTTTCCACCTTATCTATTGATAAGGCAGGGTCTCCCACTGGACCCAGTATTCACTGAATGGTTAGATCTGCCGCCAGTGAGCCCTGGAATCGGCCTGTCTCTCCGCCTCCCTTGGGCTCTGCTTTCGGGTGCATGAGACCTTGTTTACTTTCTTTGGGTGGCTCCTAGGGGTATGAACTCAAATCCCCGTGCTTACAAAGCAGGCACTTTTACTGACTGAACCCTCTCTTTAGCTCCTGGGTTTCTCTAGTTTTTCTTCAGAAATCACCAGAATGAGCTTCAAGGGGTTCTCACCGTTCTTGCTCCTGGTCTTGAATATCCCTTCTGAATCCCCGAACACTGGCAAGTGGCAGCGTCACCAGGGAACGTGTCAGAAATGCACACAGAAATGTCTCAGAAGCACAGAGTCAGAGACTCGGTGGGGGTCGGGCCTAGGGTCTATTTTAACCCCTGTATGGTGTTAAAACTTGACAGCCATTGGTCCAAGGGGAAAGCTTATTACCGGGTGGGGGAAATCAGGAGCATGCTTCTGTCTGTTATGAGTGTGCTTTAATATTAGTGTAAATTGCTATTCTTAGCTGGGCATGGTGGCATGCACTTGTAATCTTAATACATCAGAGGCTGAAGCAGGAGAATTGCTGGGAGTTTGACATCAACCTGGACTACTTTTAGTGAGGTCAGGGCCACCATGGGCTAGAGTGGAACCTTTTTTTTTTTTTAAGCTGCTTTTGTCTTCTGTCTTGTCTTTGCATCCCAGATTTTGTATTTGGAAATGAGAAATTCTCTCACTTTTCCCTCTTCCCCAAGAGCCAGCTGGCAATATTGCAGTTTTCTACCTGTATTTCATCTCTTGCTGGAGCCCAAATTCCTCTCTGAGGTGGGTGCTCTTGGCAGCCCCTGGCCTCTCGGCCCTGACGGCCACAAGGCAAGGGGCTTGTTCCACCGTTTGCAGCAGCCTGGCCCAGCTGACACAGGGGATGTGACTGCCTGGCCACCTGCCTGGGAGGAGGAAATCTTTCCCTGGCCTCAGCAGTCCGACCTGGTCCAGTCAGGGGAGCTTGGCGGCGCAGGCAACACCTGGTAGGTCAGTTCACGGGGAAGAGCTGAGGACCAGAGCCCGGAAGTGGACACACACCCTCTTTAACCCTGGCAGAGTTGGTGAGGGTGTGCAGATAGGGCTCTCGGTTCTTCCGGAGAAAGGCAGAGCATGAAGGTTTGGATATGGCTCGTGCCCCTGAAGAACGTGTTAAACTGTAATTATGAGACATTAGGAGGTGGGACCTTGCAGAGCTGATTAGGACTCTGCATAAATGAGTGGATTAACCTGCCTGAGGGATTAATGGATTAATGAGCCATCCCAAGAGTGGGTCAGCTCTAAACCCCAGTGTGGCCGGAGCTCTTGGGTTTGCCATCTCTGGCCGTCTAACACCTGCCCTGTTGTAGGATTCTGCCAGCAAGCAGGCCATCTCTAGCGGTAGGCTCTCATGACCTTGGATTAGAGCCGTGAGCCAAAATAGAGCTTCCTTTTGTGTATACAATGTCAGGTGTTTCCTTACAGCAGCTCAAGATGTACAGAGACAGTGACATTTTATTATTTGCTTTTCTGCCTTCTAAAAATTCAACTGAGAGCCTAGCATGGTGGCACACACCTTTAATCCCAGCACTCAGGAGGCAGAGGCAGGCAGATCTCTGTGAGTTCGAGGCCAACCTGGTCTACAAAGCAAGTTCCAGGACATCCAGAGTTGTTTTACAGAGAAACCCTGTCTCAAAAAACAAACAAAAAACAAAACAAAACAAAAAAAAAACAGAAAAGAAAAATTCAACTGAGTTCTTGAAGAAAGGGCCTCAGTTCATTTAATATCATGCTTCTGAGGCTCAACAGATTGTAATATGCATCTGTGTGCCACAGTGTGTGGTGCTATGGGTCCCAGGAACAGAACTGAGATTATCAGATGTGGTGTCAAGTGTCTTTACCTGTTGAGCTATCTCTCTGGCCCCTCAGATGTTATAATTTTGAATCATATTCCACTGAGGACATAACACAATGTTTCTAAATATTCTCAGTAAATATTTGGGTCCTGCTCCCTTTCCTCCCTTCCTCTCTCCCCTTCTACCATCCATCCTTCCCTTTCAGTGATGGAGATGGAGACAGGACCTTGACTATGCTGGCAGGCACTCTGCCACTGAGCTGCACAACGCGGCCCCATGCTTGGTTTTGAGTTGTTACTAAGATCAAAGAGATGTGCTTATAGAAGATAACCAAGGAAGAAGAGCCTGCTCTACTTTCAACAAAATCTACTAAGAGCCAGCCGGTAGTGGCACACCCTTGTAATCCCAGCACTTGGGAGGCAGAGGCAGGTGGATCTCTGTGAGTTCAAAGCCAGTCTGGTCTACACAGTGAGTTCCAGGACAGTCAGGACTGTTACACAGAGAAACCCTGTCTCAAAAAAAAAAAAAAAATCAACTAAGAAAGTGATTGAACCAGGCGGTGATGGCACAGACCTTTAATCCCATGACTCGGGAGGCAGAGGCAGTTAGATCTCTGAGTTTAAGGCCAGCCTGGTTTGCAAATTGAGTTCCAGGGCAGCCAGGACTGTTACACAGAGAAACCCTGTCTAGGGTGTGGGGGCTAGGACAAAAAACTGAAACAAACAAAAACCAATGAAGTATCCTCCTAGCCACATTCTGAACAGTGGAACAGAATGTAGTGGAAGGGACCTGTGATGGCATTTCCATCAGCGATGGCATCTGAGATCAGTGAAAGAAGGAAGAAAACACCATAGATGGAGTTGGAGAAAAAATTGATGTCTCTATGAAAAAGGATGAAAGTGAAATCTCTAACTATAAATGAACTCAGTACCAAATGGATTAAGTCCTTAAATATCAAAGACAAAACATAAAACCTCTGAGTGTCATGTGTGCTGGAACACATCTTTAATCCCAGTTAGAAGCCAGCCTGGGCTACATAGAGAATTCCAGGCCGACCAGAATTACACAGTGAGACCCTGTCTTAAAAGGGAAAAAAAAAGGGGGGGGGTACAGTGTTTCACAGGAAGCCAAGGACATGGCCAAGAGTATTCCTGGAGCCTGCAGGGGGACGGGGATGGTGGGGGAAGGCAAGTATGGGAGGGGTGTTGGGAAAGCAATGGCTCAGAAGTGTGAACGGCCTGGGCACGGGAGAGCAGCTCTGTGGTCGGTGTGGTTGAAGTACGGAGTGGTGAAGGAGCCCAGGGAAGGTTTAGACACAGGCGAGGGGCTTGAACCTTCCCCTCGACTCTCAGGTTCAAAGACAGCGGAGGGGGCACTGCATCAGCCCTGGAGGAGGGAGGTGTGATGGGTCTGAGCACTGACTGAATCTTCATGGTGTGCTGTGACAGTTCACACTTTCATCCTTGTACTCTAAGTTCCTTTGTGACTATTGACTCCGCACATGAGCCTGAGAGGATCGTGATGTTATGTTGAGCTATTATTACCTTAGTCCTCAAGTGGTAGAAGGGAGCGTGTAGTGGTTTGAATGAGAATAGCCCCCATAGGCTCATAGGGAATGGGTCATAGGGAATGGCATTATTTGAAAGGATTAGGACATGTGGCCTTGTTGGAGTAGATGTGGCCGTTTTGGAGGAAGTGTGTCACTGGGGGTGAGCGTTGAGATTTCAGGAGCTCAAGCCAGGACTAGTGACTCACTGTCTCTTCCTGCTGCCTGCTGATCCGGATGTAGAACTCTCAACTACCTCTGCAGCACAGTGTCTGCCTTCGGCTAAACCTCTGAAACTGTGAGCAAGCCGAGCCCCAATTAAATTGTAAGAGTTGCCATTGTCAGGGTGTCTCCTCACAGCAATAGAAACCCTAAGACAGAGTAAGACCCCACTCACCAACTGGTCCTGGTAACTAAGAAATAGAATGTGGATGGTGTGTGTGGAAAAAAATTCTACATGCTTGTACCATGTGCAGACCATCTTTACATGAGAGATGTGAGATAATCAACTGATAAAAAAGAACAGGTTCAGTGGGGTGGTGGTGTTGAACACCTTTAATCCCAGCACTTGGGAGACAGAGACAGGCAGATCTCTGAGTTTGAGGCTAGCCTGGTCTACAGAGCGAGATCCACGGTGGCCAGGGCTACACAGAGAAACCCTATCTCAAAAAACAAACGAAAAGGCTCATTTTTGGCTCGTGGTTTTAGAGCCTCCAAATGTTGTTTGTTGGCCTTTATTCAGAGTGCAGGGTGGTAATGATGGAAATGTATGCCCACACTATGGCCAGGGGACAAAAAGAAGAAGTCAGGGCCCACAATCCCCTTCAAGGCCATGCATGTGAACAGGTGTGTATGTGTGTGTGTGTGTCCCCAAGTGTGCACACATGCCAGAGGATGTCCAAGATCTTCTTCAGCTAAACACTGATCCTCTGGTTCCCACTACTCTGTGCTATGAATTCAGGCATAGACAACTGTCTACCATGATGCCTGACTGGCTCCCATTTCTTCTTCTTTTTTTTTTTTTTTAAATTGATTGACTGATTAGTTTGAGTCAAGGTCTCATGTATTCCAGCTGGTGCCAAGCTCTGTGCAGCCCAGGATAACCTTGAAGTTCTGATTTTCCTGCCTTCACCTCTGGAATGCTGGGATCATGTCGCCATGCTGGATTTATGGAGCACGTGAGATCAAACTCAGGCTTTGTGAATGCTAGGCAAACACCGTGGCAACCAAGCTGCACCCCAGGCCCTTCGCTCAGATTTATGTTTCTCGTGTGTGTGTGTGTGTGTGTGTGTGTGTGTGTGTGTGTGTGTGTGTGTGTGTGTGTGTAAAACTAATACTGGTCTCGGGAATCTTCCCGTATCCCTCGGCACCTTCCTTGTTTATTAAGGTGTGTTGTTTCCCTTGAAACTAGAACTCACTAATAATGCCAATTTGGTTGTCTAGCTTGTTCTGGGGAGCCCCTGGTCTTTGCTTTCAGAGTGCTGGAATTACAGCTGTGCTACCATACCCATATTAGGTTCTGGGGAGCCACATTCCAGGCTTCATGCCGGTGTGGCAAGAATTTTAACCAACGAGCCATCTCCTCGACCCTCAGATTTCTTTTTATTAAGAAAAACTTACATTTATTTGTATGTGTCTATGTGCGCTCTTGGGCATGGTGTGCGTGTGGAGGTCAGAGGACAACTTGAAGGAGTCAGGTCTCTCTCCACCTTGTGAGTCCAGGGGCTGGGACTTGGGTGCAAGCACCTTTCCACACCCAGTGATCTCCCTAACCTGCCTTCAGATTTCTCAATGAAACAAATCGCTGGATGGTGTTGGTGAGAACAATGATAGAATTGTTTGTAAGCTCGTGTCTCTGTTCTAATGCAGACTCCGGTGACGTTTACAGCCACAGGAGGGACAGGATTTATCTATGGCCTCCACCGTGAAGGAAGCGCTTGTCGGTAGTACAAAGAGGTGGGCTTGGGCTGCTTTCTGTATTCAGCATCAGCTGTGGGTCCAGTTCTCATCGCTGCTCTTTTTTCTGCCGTCTCTTTCCCAGCATCAGTGCTTGAACACAGCCTTCTTCTCTACCTCTGTTTCCATCTCACCCTGGATGCTTCCCGTGATTTCCCATCCAATAAGAGAAGGAGAGTGGAGTTTTGCTTGCCCTGGCAGCCAAACATCTTGGGGCTTGCTCCAGGCTCCGCCTCCCACACGTCCACTGCCAGTGTGGACTCCTAGGCTCTTCCCCAGATGCTGTTTTTCCATCCCAGGAGCCGACCTCATTGTTCCTAGGGCTGAAGCCATCCTACAAGACAACACTTGCCAATTTGGGAATTGATGGCGGTTTTGCGTTTGTGGCACTAGAGGAGCCAGCTTGTCCCATTGTCCTTTGTCACGAAAACGATATTAATAGCCTTTCCTTTCCGCTGAGCCCGAACATGGCTGAAAACACACAAGAGTGCCTGGCATGTCGCACATGGACACAACCTGGAGAGTCACTGGTTTAGGAGCCTTGCTGTTGTTTGTGGAAAGTGCCAGAACCCGGCTCTGCTTCCTGCCCTCACAGAACAGCATGACATTTGGCTCAATCAAGCTCCCGTCATGGGTTGCCACACAAACATTGCCTGTCTTGTGCTGTCATTTCCTGGCAGTGAACAATCACTCTCCATTGCCTCAGGATGCTCTCTCTCATCATGTCCCTCTCGCGGCAGCTGAACCAGCCCTCAAAAAGCAGATGTACAGCTGGAGTCATTCTTTTGGGAACACAGGCAGGAACAAAGCCAGTGTGGCGTCTCTGGAAGAGCACCAACTGTGCGGCCCAATTGAGGAACGGCCCCCCCTCCCCCGCCATTAACCTGTCAGAGCCACACACGTGCCTTCCTGTCATTTCTTCATCTGACACCATGAGATTGGGAAAGTGGCAGCAGGAACTCTCCTTTTACACAATCACCGGCTGGCCTCACCCCACAGCGCTGGCCACTGGACATGACAACACAGCTCCAGCAGCCAAGCTAACCAGTTGTCTCTCCAGCTCTTTCCTCAGTTAACATGCATCGTGTTCTTGGCCATACCTTTAACTTCTGATGCCTCACTTTCTCCCATTACTTAAATGCATTTATAGAGACCAATTCAAGGTGATTTCTGTATTCTCAGCATAGAATGTTGTGTGTTCGTGGGAAATATGTTTCTTCATATGCACACTGGGAATAATTAAGTGTTAGATAGTAATTCATCAAATAACCAACTAATATTTTATGTAACATCTATTTTGTGTATGTCACAGTGTATGGAGCTCGCTGTGAAGGTTTAACAGATTGCTCAGGAGATTCGTATCCCTGAAAAGTTAATGATGATTAGTTCGTATTTTAAATGACAAAATGCTGGCTTATTACTTGGGACTTCTTTGTAATAGGAATTTAAGCACAACCAAGGGATAAGAAGTGAACTCATTCAGACTTGAGGTTTGGGGAGCAGTGAATTGAATGTTAGTAATAAATGATGTGGACTTTCCTTGTTAGAAGGAAATCCTTCTGGAACCTTCCAGCTTACAAAGCACTATCCTGACAAGGAAATGTTACATAACCCCAAACTGACCATTATCTGGTTATTCGCTTGCAGAGGCAGAAGCTGCCAGACTGTTGAAATGGTCATTTCTGATTCCCAAAAGGTGGAAGTAATAAATAAGCAGTTAGATCTACACGCTAAAGGATGGAATGGGAAAAGATTGACGGTCATGTGCGCCCCGGTTTGTCCTGCTTACATATTGATGAGACGCCCACCAGTACAACATACTTGGTGTGATTTTTCCTCATATCCTGGAATCCTCATGGAGGCCCTGTCTCCCGCCTGTGTGTAATAACAACAGATCTATAACTTCACAGGACTTAGAATCCTATTTTGTTCATTCTCACAGTTAAAAGATTTCAGATTTTGCGCTTCCCCCTCAGCGATTAGTTCCATCTGCCTGCATCTTAACAGCAGAGAACACGGTTCTGTGGGCCAGGGCATCTGTGTTCAGGAGACGGAGTTATCTCCCGATAATCCTCCTAGCCTCACATTAGCAGCTTTAAATTGTTCAGTATTTTAGAAACACCATCATCCCCGCATATTAAATATTAAGGGCCTCCCTCGGCGCCCGAACCTTGAAAGTTATTCTCTGTAAAAATCTGCGCGAGTGGTTTCCATGGTGCAGAATGAACGTTGCAGCGAGGTTTTTTGGAAGCAGCATGGCTATAAACGTCATTCCCGCCCATGCCGTTCACAAGGGCCCATTTGCTGTGAAATATTTTGAAAACACAGCTGAAGCGGGGACAGCGCAGAGCGCAAACATGCAAAAATTAAAAAAAAAAAAAAAAACGAGCGGAACGTGAGTGACAGCTTCAGGAAACCATCGTAAACCTAGAGGGACCGACGCGGTGGTGCGGCCGTTCCCCAGGAGCTGGGGGCCCTGGCGGGTGGAGGAAGGCGCCATCGAGCCTGCTTTCTCCCCGCAGCATCGGGGAGCAGGGCCTGGCGGGCCCCAGTCCTCCCGGACCCAAAAATAGCGACACAAAACGCGAGCGGAGCTCTGGCGGGCCGCGCTGGGCGGAGCCAGAGCTCACAGCCCCAGCGCTCCCGCCGCACCCGGGGCCGGCCCTTTATAGCCGGTCCCTGGAGCCCCGCCCTAGCAACCGCCCCTAGCAACGCCTAGCCCTAGCGCTCTGCGGTCTTATCGGCCTCCCGCAGGCCTTTCCTGTCCCCTCCCCCCACACCCGCCTGGCGACTGCGGGGCCACGTGACCGCCCTCCGGAAAGGCGGGGTGGGTGGACCCGCGCGGGGCGGGGCGGGGCGCTGGAAGCGGAGGCCTTGCGTCACCAGGCTGCGACCAGAGGGTTGCGTCGCTTAGTGTTTGCCAGCCGCCCGGAGCTTCCGTCACCCAGGCGAAATGGCGGAGGTTGCGGTGCGGGCGTGGGTTCGCGGCCCCGGCACCGGGTGCGAGGCGCTGCCGTGTGCCCCGGCGAGGTGCTCCGTGCGCGATGTTATCTACCGACACTGCCAGGAGCGGGTGAGGATCGCGGTTCCCGGAAGGTGGGGGAAGGAGGCTCACCCGGCCAGGCTGGGGTTGCCGTGGGTGCCTCTGTTCTCTGGACGTTTCAGGCTTTTTGAAGCTGAGACGTCTCCGGTTGCACGTGCTCCCGATCGGTGTCGGGGCCTTCCTCTGGTGTTCTGTGGCGGTAGTTGTTTTGCCCCGACATCGTACGAGAAAACAATCTAGTTGCGACTCTTATCCAGCCTTGATTAGAAACTCTTCGGTTCTGTTTCTTTATCCCTAAATGACGCCGTTAAGACTTCTTACATTCATATTGTGGATAGGAATATGCTTTTTTAATCCACCCATCTGGAAACCCTGTTAGTTCCAACCTAGAGAACAGGCCATAGCCAGACCCAGGCCAAAGGACGTTTAGAGAAGGACACGGATTCATCTGATCACTGGTTCCGGCCAGTCACTCACAGGCTCTTGGCCCTCTTTAGACTCTGCCTGTTCCCTTTGCTCATATGAATTTATGAAACCCTAGTCAAGGGCTTCTAAAGTTGGGCACTTTAATTCCCAAATAAACATTCTTTTACTGACTATGAAATTCTAAACCTCTTCGATTATCTAAAAAACTTTCTGGTCTCCCTGAATCTAATTTTAATCTTGACATTTGGTCTAGAACTTTTTTGTTTATGACCACACCTTTTTTTGTGTGTGTGTGGTGTTGGAGTCTGTTTTCTCTGCTTGTTATGTATAAGCTTAACACATGTTAAAGTACTAAATCTAGTTCCATGAAGAAGCAGTGTGTGCTTGTAAATAATGTGAATTTCTTTTGTTGTTGTTTTTCAAGACAGAGTTTCCCTGGCTGTCCCTAGAACTCGCTCTGCAGACCAGGTTGGCCTGGAACTCACTAAGATCCGCCTGCCTCTGCCTCCCGAGGGCTGGGACTAAAGGTGTGCGCCACCATCGCTGTCATGATGTGATTTTCTAATTTCTTTGTTTGTTCTTTAAAAAAAGGAGCGGGGGGGGGGGGGGGGGACCCCACAAGGTCTTGTCTTGTATCCTAGCCCAGTGTGGTCTCAACATACCAGGGTTCTGGGATTCCTTGTGTATACCACCACATCTGGCCTTTTGTTTTCTTTTCTATACTGAAGTCCAGTAAAAAATGCAGACCTGCCTGGGCAGTGGTGGTGCAGGGAAGAACACCACTTCATTTTTTCTCCTTTAAAACAGGGTTTCTCTGTGTAGCCCTGGCTGTCCTGGATCTCACGATGTGGACCAGGCCGGCCTCAAACTTAGTGATCCGTCTTCCTTTGCTTGGGATTAAAGGTGTGCGCCACCACTCCCCGGCTAGGACACTTAATTTCTAGCCCAGGTGTGCAGCTTCCAATTAGGGGCTTCTGAATAGTTGTACACCTAAAATTTGCAGTTCCAAGGGAAGAGGAGCCTGGGTATACTCAACGGTCCCGACCCGATGTTGGCCCTTACTCACCTGCTTTGTTTTAAGCCTGTCAGAATCCTGCTTTATTTAAATTCCCCCAAACTCCATCCTGTAATAATGCTTGCTTTCTGTTGGGGGCTGGGGAGATATCCTGTGATTGCTCCTGTTACTGTTCCTCCTCACTGCAGGGGGTCAGAACGTTTACCCACGGTTCGTCCTGACACTCGGGCTGACCAGACAAGGGGATGAGTAAATGCCTTGTGCTTGAAGCACTTGCCCACACATCCGTGAGATTTATCTTCTAACTCTGTTTTCTGCTCGAGACTTAACTGACAAGAATCTTCAATAGAAAATGCAGGGCTGGAGAGACGGCTCCGTGATTAAGAGCACTTGCTGCTCTTCCAGAGGACCTGAGTTTGGCCCCTAGCACCCCTGTCGGGTAGCTCACAACCATCTGTAACTGGCTCCAGGGGACTGGGTGCCTCTGGCCTCTGAGGACATCTGTGCTGATATGCCCACACCTGCATACAGACAGACACAATACACCTACACATAATTAAAAATAATAAAAAGGAAATCTTTTTGTAAAAAAAGAAAATAAAACAGCTTTGATTAGTTTTTTTTTTTTTTTTTTTAAACAGCCAGGCAGTGGTGGTGCACACCTTTAATCCACTTGGGAGGCAGAGGCAAGTGGATCTCAGTGAGTTGGGGCCAGCCTGGTCTACAAAGCAAGTTCCAGGACAGCCAGGACTGTTAAACAGATAAACCCTGCCTCAGAGAACAACAACAACAACAAAAAAAGCAATTTTGTTTGGAAATAATAGTTTCTGCCTTCACATTAATGTCTTTCAAAGTTTTGCAGCCAGTCGGTGGTGGTACGAGCCTGTAATCCCACACTGGGAGGTAGAGGCAGGTGAGTTTGAGGACATCCAGGGCTACAGAGAGAAACCCTATCTCAAAAAACAAAACAGAAAATTTGGAAAGTCCGTGTATATTACATATAAAGATGTTAGAGTGGATTTTAGTTTATAAACACTAATATGAGGTGAATCTTTACACCTTGAGGTAAACAGTTTCACAGACAAGAATAGCGTTTGATACCAATCCTTTTGTTGGGGATGGCCTCAGCCCCCTAGCTCTTCTTCCCTTGTCCTTTTTGTTTGCTCTGGTGTTTTCCTCACTGCGAAGGTGACAGACTGTTGCTGTCTTCACACTCACGCCTCTGCCTTTCAGCCTTCTCTGCTGTGGATGAACCGTCATTCTACAAGTGATTTGTGGTTACCTTCTTTGCACAGTTAGGTTCAGCTGTCAACTTGACATAGCTAAGAGTTGTCCACGGGATTCTCAGTTGGGGGGTGTCTCTACCCACCTGGCCTGTGGAATTGTCTGGGAATCATTTTCTTGATTGCTAATTGATTAGGAAGGCCAGGGTTACTGTGGGTGGTGCCACCGCAGACAGGTGGGCCTGGGATGCCCAGGAAAGCTAGCTGAACAAGCGGAGAGAGCAGGCCAGTGAGCAGCGTTTCTCCATGCTGTCTGCTTCAGCTCCTGCCAGACTGTGACCTGGGGGTGTAAGCTGACATCAGTCCTCTCCTCCCCAGCTGCTTTTGGTCACGGTGTTCAGCACAACAGAAGGGCAGTCAGTTTTGAGTTTTCATCCCATATTTATTTTTTTATTTTGTGTGTTTTTTGTGTGACACAGTTGACCATGGCTGTCCCACGCATCCATCCGTCACCATCTCCCCTGTCCCTCCCTCTGGCCTCCCTTCTAGTCCTCTACTGCCTCCTCCTCCCCTAGACCCTAACTTTGGAGTCACTGGGGTTTACCTTCTCATCTTTTTCCTGATAACTTTTCCTCTCATGTGATTGTATGCCGTCAGTCACATGGCTTCAAGTGACATTAGTATATTAACAGCTCTGTGGGGCGGCGGGGGGGGGGGGGGGGGGGGGAGGGGAGAGTTTGGCTTGGTTTGGTTTTTGAGACAAGGTCTCTCTCATATATAATGTTGCTGTCCTGGAACTCACAGAGATCTGTCTGCCTCTGCCTCTCATCTGCTGGGATTAAAGGCATGGTCACCTTGCCAGGCCAGTAGTTTTATTTAGAGTAAAAACTAAAATCCTCATTGGTGCATGCCCTGATATCTCAGCCCTTGAAGACTGAGGAAGGAAGATTGAAAGTTTGAGTCCAGAATCTAGGCTACATAGTGAAATAATACCTCCCCCAAAACAAAACAAAACTCCCCAGGTGGACCCCTGCCTCTGCCTTCTCCCCTCTCCCTACCTACACATGTCAGGATGGCTGGCAGTTTGAGGCTTTGGATTAGTTTTGATACTGACTTTTCTTTAACCAGTCAGGAGAAACGAGTGAGGCTTCTGAGCCCTGTGTTGCCTGCTACCGTGGTTCAGGTGACCTGTGAGACAGGAGGGAGATGCTTGGGTCCCGGTGGAAACTGCACCCAAACAGAGAAGGGCTGGTGTAGTCATTGTTTTCAGCTTAACAAATAGTAACCAAACCTTTATCTGTTTGTTAACAAGACTAATAAAAGAATAAGAAGTTAGGTCTCGTCTGGTGTCATGTCTTGAAGGCATTAAAAAATATTACTCTTGTCTCTAGGGAGTTCCTGCAGACCGCTTCTTTGTGAAGTGCAATGGAGTCCTCGTTGGCGCCAGTGACACGGTGCAGCCCGGGGCTGTGTACACTTTGGAGCCCAGGCTCTTTGGGGGGAAAGGAGGTAGGACATGACGTTGGTGGCTTGTTGTCTGTCGTTCTTAGTGTGTTGGAAATTAACACACTTGTTGGTCTCTGGTCTACCAGCCTTGTTTTGCCTTGTGGAACCACTTTTACTCAGTTTTGGGTAATTTCGGGGGTTTATTCTTTTTGAGAAAAAATAAATAAATAACTCGGACAAAGCCTTGCTTCTCCCGCCAGGCTGCTCTTTGAGAGTGTTGGCTACAGTACTTTAGGGAGGGTTAGCGATGAAAGGTGATCATTGTTCCTTCCTGTTTGCTGAAGGACAAGCTTTAAAACAGGCCTGTTGCTATCAAGATTTTGTCTCCTGCTGTACTTGTAAGGGTGACCCAAAGTCACCTTAGGAAACAACTCTTGCCAGGCCAGGTGGACTAAGGTCCTGGCTATACTGGTGAGGCAAAGGCCAGGCAGTGGTGGTGTACACCTTTAATCCCAGCACTTGGGGGGCAGAGACAGGCAGATCTCTGAATTCAAGGCCAGCCTGGTCTACAGAGTGAGTTCTAGGACAGCCAGAGCTATTACACAGATAAGCCCTGTCTCGGAAAACCAAGAAAATAAAGAGGAGGGTAAAAGGCTGGAGAGATGGCTCAGTGGTTAAAAGCACTGTCTGCTTCTCTGGAGGACCTGGGTTCAATTCCCAGTACCCACATGGCAGCTCACAACTGTCTGTAACTCCAAGATCTGACACCTTCACACAGACATACATGCAGGCAAAACACCAGTGCACATAAATAAATTTTTTGGTTTGTTTCTTTCAAGACAGGGTTTCTCTGTGTAACAGAACCTTGGCTGTCCTGGAACTCACTTTATAGACCAGGTTGACCTTGAACTCATAGAGATATGAGTTCTCTGCTTTCCCAGCTGGAATTCCCAGCTGGACATGAGCTACCATGCCCAACAAAAGCAAAGAAACCAGAATGATGAAAACAGAACATGAACATCGGTGGTTGTTTCTTCTGATGCACAAGCATATTCTCCAGTTTTCTCAGAGTCTGATGTGGTTTGCTTTCAGAGGACAGACATCTCAGACTAATTGTCCTGCCTGTTGAAATGTGTCCATAAGAAAGCAGCATGCTCTCAGATGCCAGCAGCTTAGAGTTGTGTGTCGTGTCGTGTCGTGTCGTGTCGTGTCGTGTCGTGTCGTGTCCCCCCCCCCCCCCACCCGGCCAAACTTAAGAAGAAATGCCTGGTGTGGTGGCGCACACCTCTAACGCCAGCACTCAGGAGTCAGAGTCAGGGAATCTTTGAATTCAAGGCAAGCCTGGTCTACAGAGGAGTTCCAGGACAGCCAAGGAGGACTACACAGAGAAGCTTTTTCTTGAAAAACCGAAGTGTGAGGGGACAAACACCACATTATTACAACTGTTATTTGTCTTTTAAGACAAGGTCTTGATAAGTAAGTCAAGCTGACTTTGAATTTGTGCCAATCCCCCTGCCTCAATTTCCCAAATGCTGGGATTATAGGGTAGGTGGTATTATTGCCAGGCTCACTTAATAATTTTCAAGTTTTTGTTTGTTTCTTTGTTAATTTGTAGCTAGTCTTATATGGAACTCAGAATGTAGCTCAAATTCACTTCAGTTTTCCTTCTTGTCCTTCCCAGAGTACATGAGTCACCATTACCTGTGTAAACCAGGCTGTCCTGAAACTCACAGACATGCTCCTGCCTCTGCTTCCTCTTCAATTGGTTTTTAAATACAGTGTAATGTAGCCGGGCAGTGGTGGCACACGCCTTTAGTCTCAGCACTCAGGAGACAGAGGCAGGCAGATCTCTGAGTTTGAGGCCACTCTGGTCTACAGAGTTAGTTCTAGGACAGCCAGGGCTACACAGAGAAACCCTGTCTCAAAAAACAAACAAACAAACAAACAAACACACACACACCCCGCCATAGCTGATGTAGATGTACTGGTGGCCAATCTGATGTGCTTCTTACAGCAAATTTGTACTCCAAGGCACAGGATTTCCTACAATGAGCCACCTTCTAAATCAACACGTAATTCTAGTTCTGTATGTCTGGTGTATGTGTTCCTGTGCATGTGTGTAGGAGTGCATATTTGTGAGTTAGCACATGTATATGGAGGCTGTGGGTTGAGATGGGCTGTCTTCCTCAGATACTCTTCATTTTATTTGTAGAGACGGGATTTCTCACTGGCCCTGGAGCTTACCAGTTTGGCTAATGAACTCCAGGGATCCTCTAGTCGCATTGCTGAGGTTATAAGCACGTGTCTTGTGTCCAACTTTTGCATGGATGCTGAGGATCCAGAACTCAGTTCCTTAGTAACATTACAGCATTCACTTAACTGACTGAGCTGCCTCCGAAGTCCCATTACATAGTTCTCCATCTAGGGATCTTGGAGTCTCTGGCATTGACTAAAGCTTTTCATTGATCCTACCTGTACAGTACAGCATTTCAGAATGTGAAAGGCAGCAAACACAAAGCTAATCAAATTGATCAATACCTTTGTTTCCTGGGTAGAAACCTTCATGTCCATCTCCTTTTCAAAAAGAAAAAGAAAGAGTGTGGGGTTTATTTTTAGTCTTGTGATAGAGGTTATTCTCATTAATCTGGCTTGGGTCCATCCTTGGCATCCTTAACCACTTAATCTGTCTATATGTTGGTTTCAGGTTTTGGGTCTATGCTTCGAGCTCTTGGTGCTCAGATAGAGAAAACAACCAATCGAGAAGCCTGCCGGGACCTCAGTGGGAGGAGATTACGAGATGTCAATCACGAGAAAGCGTAAGATATCCACTTTGTAGTTAAGTCTCTTACAGTGGTAACATTAGGCAGGACACACCTTTCGGGAGAAGTCACAGTATGACTGGGAGTCCATTCATTGTCTAGGGAGCAGTTTTTATGTAGTCAGAATGCTTGGTGAGTTCTGAGAAATCGAGTCACCATTAGTAAACCCAGACGTATAATCAGTCACCTGATGCAGTGAAGAGATTGTGGACTGAGGGTGAGGTGTCGCTTATGAGACATGACATGGAGTTTCACAGTAAACTTGACTTTTGTCTGTCTGTCTGTCTGTTAGGTTTTTGTTTTTTGAGACAGGGTCTCTCCCTGTAGCCCTTGCTGTCCTTTAACTCACTCTGTAGACCAGAATGGCTTCAAACTCACAGGCTCCGCCTGCCTCTGCCTCCCAGTGCTGGGATTTCAGGTGCGCGCCACTGGGCCTTTGATAAGTAAACTTGACTCAGTAAGTAGGAGCGTGGGTGAAACAGTCGCAGAGTAACAGCGCAGTTGGTGGTAGAGCACTTGCTTCAGGTCCTGGGTCTGATCCCTGTGATCCCCCCCCAGAAAACAGTGCAGTAGCCGTCTAAATCAGCGGCGGTTATTAGCAAGCAGTATGTCATGTGCATGACTGTTCTGTGCTTTTTATTTATTGTGTATACACTGCTCTGCCTGCACATATGCCTACACACCAGAAGAGGGCACCAGATCTCATTACAGATGGTTGTGAGCCACCATGTGGGTGCTGGGAATTGAACTCAGGACCTCTGGAAGAGCAGCCAGTGCTCTTAACCTCTGAGCCATCTCTCCGACCCTGTTCGGTACTTTTATGCTACTCAGAGCTGGAGGGTTGTTTTGTTTGGTGTTGTTTTAATAACACATCAGCATAAGCAGGTGAGTAAATGTTACATGACTACAGTGTCATTCAGCAGTAAGAGTTTTTCAGCTGTGTTGTAGCACGGGACCACCTTGTGTGTGTGTGTGGTCTGCCGCTGATCTAAACGCTGTTCCATCTCCCCCTCCCAGGATGGCCGAGTGGGTGAAACAGCAAGCCGAGCGCGAGGCTGAGAAGGAGCAGAGGCGCCTGGAGAGGCTGCAGCGGAAGCTGGCGGAGCCCAAGCACTGCTTCAGCAGCCCCGACTACCAGAGGCAGTGCCACGAGATGGCCGAGCGCCTGGAGGACTCCGTCCTCAAAGGTGAGGAGAGCCGGCGGAGTCCTGTGTGCCCTGCAGGCCCCGGAGCCGGGAGCCCTCAGACCGCTCCACTGGGAGGAGCGGCTCTTGAGCGGTTGGAAGAGGACGCCGGAAGCCTCAGAACCTCTCTCTTCAACAGTCAGCCCAGCCCTTCTGTCACACGCTGACCCCACCCCACACCCAGCACGGCACGTTGAACCCCGAGTTTCTTAGGCTCTTGGGCCCCAGGGAAGAGCGTCTTGTCTGTCTTTGGGCAGTGCAGGGCTAAGGAAAGCCTTCAGAAGTTGGCCTACACCTCAGCATGTTCTTTTAAGCCTCCAGTGCAGTGTCCTGGGCCTGTCATGAATGTAGTTGATTTAAAGAGTCCTTTTCATTAACAAGGCTGTGCTAGGACAGGAAAGACAAATGTATGTAAATAACTGTTAGATATGAACCTTCAGCCTCAGCTACAAATTGCATATTGGTGTTTTGAAAATACGGTTCTAAAGCCAAGTTGTGGTGGCGCAAAACTTTAATCCCAGCACTTGGGATGCAGAGGCAGGCAGATCTCTTGTGAGTTCCAGGACAGCCAGGACTGTTATACAGAGAAACCCTGTCAGGAAAAACCAAAAAACAAACAAACAAACAAAAAACCTGTTCTAAGCTGGATGTGGTGGCACACGCCTTTAATTGCAGTACTCAGGAGACAGAGGCAGAGGGATCTCTGTGAGTCCTAGGCCAGCCTGGTCTGCATAGCAAATTCCAGGAATGGCAGAACTACATAATAGAGGGACCCTGTTCCCCCAAAAACGGTTGGATGGATGGATGGACGGACGGACGGACAGACAGATAGATAGATCAGAAAATACTGTTCTAGGGGCTGAGTGTGAGGCAGAGGCAGATGGATTTCAGTGAGTTCATAGTCTACACAGTAAATTCCAGGCTAACCAGGCCACACAGAGAAACCCTGTCCCTTTAAAATAAACCAGATTGTGGCGGTGGTGTGGCACACCTTTAATCCCAGCACTCAGGAGGCAGAGGTAGGCGGATCTCTGAATTCGAGGCCAGCCTGGTCTACAGAGTGAGTTCTAGGACAGCCAGGGCTACACAGAGAAACCAGAGAAACCGTGTCTCAAAAAAAAAAAAAAAAAAAAAAAAAAACATTTTAAGAGATTATAGCACTTTTTACAACCCCGTTTATATCCTTACAAAAAACTGATTAAATTTTCCACTCAGGTATGCAGGCCGCCTCCAGCAAGATGGTGTCAGCAGAAACCAGTGAAACTCGGAAACGGCCTATCAAGTCGAAGACAGACCAGGGAGCTGGTGCAAAGAAAAGGAAATGCTTTTGGTCAGTCTCCCCAGCTTCCTCCTGATTGGTCCTTGAGGACCTGATTGATGTTTCCATCTTGTCTGTTTGCACAAGTGCCTTTTCTCCCTCCCCTCCTCTCCCCTCCCCTCCCCTCCCCTCCCCCCTTTGATTTTCTCTTCTTTCTTTTGTGTGTGTGTGATAGAGCATTGCTCTGTCTGCCAGGCTACCCTTCAACCTTGGATTCTCCTGCATCAGCCTGCTGCTTTGATCTCAGATCACCAACACGGGCCACCACACCCAGGGCTTGAACAAATACATTTTTAAGGAGTATTGATGGGAGCTCATTTCCAGAGTGCTTCAGTCTTCAGATTTTGTTGATTGGCACCCTGTACATGTCAGTAGTGTTGATAAGTTTGCGTGTGTGTACCTGTCTGTGCCTGTGTGTGGAGGCCAGAGGTCGGCATTGATGTCTTGCCATCTCTTTGACATGGTCCCTCACTGAACTTGGATCTATCCATTCGGTTAGGTTTGCTAACCAGGTTAGGTTTGCTAACCAGGTTAGGTTTGCTAACCAGTGAGTGCCAGGATCCTACTCCTGTCCTGGGATCTCAGATGATCCCTCTTCACCTGGCTTCTTACCTGGGTAGGGTTCTGAACCCAGGTCCTCATGCGTGTGTGTCAGGCACTTCACCACCTGAGCTGTCTCCCCAGCCCCGGAAGGACAAGCTCTTCTCCCTTCATAGTGGAACATCACGTAAAAAAATGGGCTTTTTCATTTTTTTTTCAAGTTTTAATTGTTTTATGTGTATGGATGTTCTGCCTGAAGTACAGTCAAGAGGAAAATTTTCATATGGGCAGTAGTCCTTATGTGCCCTCAGACATCCTGTAGTCAAGGTACTCGGGCAGCCAGTTACCACCAATTCAATGTTTGTTGGTGTTCTTTTAGCCTTTTCTAGAGTGTCAGGTCACCTCTGCCTTCTTTTGTTTAATGTATGTTTCTATTTATTCATTCATTCATTTTAAAAATATTTGTTTGTTTGTTTGTTTGTTTAGAGCTGAGGACCAAACCCAGGGCCACTGAGCTAAATCCCCAACCCTTAATGTATGTTTCTTAAGGTTCGTTCGTGTCTAGTTGTTTTGGTTTCTTGACTCGGGTCTTGCTGTGTAGCCAAGAACAAAGAATTCCTGATCCTCTTGCCTTCCCCTTCTGGGTGCTGGGATTACAAGCATGCACTACCCTGCCAAGCCCTTCCTGCTTTTTATTGTAAAGTTGCCTGAGATTCCCGTTTCTGTACCCACTCCCCACTTTTAGATGCCTTGGAGACTTTGTAGTTAGGGCTGTTGTCTGCTTAGCGTTAGCACTGCTTCAGTGAACACCATGACCAAAGCAGCTTGGGGAGGAAAGGAGTTTCTAGGCTTATGCTTCCACATAACTATTTATTGAAGGAAGTCAGGATGGGAACTCAAGCTGGGCAAGAACCTGGAGGCAGGAGCTGATGCAGAGGCCATGGAGGGGTGCTGTTTGCTGGCTTCCTCTTTATGGCTTGCTGAGCCTGACTTCTTATAGAACTAGGACCGCCAGCCCAGGGATGGCACCACTCACAGTGGGCTGGACACTCCCCATCAATCACTAATTAAGAAAATGCCCTACAGGCTTGTCTACAGCCCCATCTTATGGAGGTTCTTTTTTAATTAAGGTCTCCTCCTTTCAGATGACTCTAGTCGTGTCAAGTTGATGTAAAACTGTCCGGCACAGCAATTATGAATAAAGCACAGGGTGTTCTCCCTCTTTCTTGATGATACCAGAAACAGAACCTAGGGCCTCACACATACTACACAAGCATTCTACCACTGAGCTTCACCCTCAGACCTGAAGATTTTCTTTATGGTTTTTTACTGTGTCTAATTGTCCACAGTTGAAATTAATATAGAAAGGGGAACTTTCAAGTGTAATTTTAAAAGAATCACAATTTTAAAAAAGACCTAAGAGAACAAACAAGGAAGAGTGTGTGTCCTGAGGGCGAGCACTCCTGCTGGGTTTTACAGGGTTGACTGCAGTCCCTTCCTTACGCCTCTGGAGTGCTCTTTTCTGAAATCTACCGACTCGCCATCTTGGCAGCCCCTGCTCTTCTCTGCCAGACAGACAGTCCAGCACAGGGAGGGAGCAGGTTGGAAAGGGAGTCACACCGTTCTTTCTGCTGCTCCCACAGGTTGGGCATGGAGGGACTGGAGGCCGCCGAGGGGTCCAGCGCAGGAAGCTCGGACGACGACAGTGAGGAAGCCCCTGGTACTTCGGAGCGGAGCTGCTGTGCTCCAGGAAGTGGTAGTGAGGGTGTGGAGGTGGCAGCCGACTGTCCTTGCAGTCCTCAGAGCTCAGGGTTGAGTGCAGACTCCGAGTCGCCAGAAGAGCTTCCGAAAACCGAGACCGACCCTGGGCAGGACATTTTGGAGAGCACACGGACTGAGCTGGGAGAGGCATCTTCCAGGGAGCACAGCGAACGGCAGATGGTCACAGAGACAGAAGAGACCCCAGCAAAGAAGGGGACAGAGAGTCCCAAACCCACACAGGAGGACCAAGAGACAGGAGTGACTGGTGGGGACAGATCTGCCATGACAGAGCCTGGAGAAGATAGGAAAAGCGTCCCTGCTGCTGACCTGGAGGGAAGCCACTCAGGAGACACAGTATGTTGGGGTTTGGTTTTGTTTTATTTTGTTTTCCCTCTTTAAAAAAAAGGGGGGGGGTTGGGGATTTAGCTCAGTGGTAGAGCACTTGCCTAGCAAGTGCAAGGCCCTGGGTTCGGCCTCAGCTCTGGGGGGAAAAATTTAATTAAAAAAAAATTAATATATATAATATATATAAAGAATATATATGTGTATATATATATATAAAGAATATATATGTATATATAAATAAAGAATATATAGCTCTTGGTGACCTGGAACCTGCTATGTAGGCCAGGCTGGCCCCAAACTGAAGATGATCTTCCTGCCTGTGCCTCTCCAATGCTGGGATTACAAGCATGTCCCACCAACCCAGCCCTTTCCATTTCTTTTTCAATTTTTATTGTTTTATGTGTGTGGATGGTCTGTCTGCATGAATATCTGCATTAAAAGTGCAAGTTTGGTACCCATGGAGGCCAAAAGAGGGCATTGGGTCCACTGAAACTGGAGTCACAGATGATTGTGAGCTACTTTATAGGCACTGGGAATCAAAGCCAGGTCCTCCGGAAGAGCAACCAGGTTCCTTAACCACTAAGCCATCCGTCTCTCCAACCCCTTTTTAGTTTAGCTTGGTTTTTGTTTTTGTTTTGTTTTCTGAGATAGGGTATTACTTCTGTGATTGGCTTGGACTCACTCTGTAGTTCAGGCTGCCTTGAACTCAGCAGTCCGTCTCAGCCTTGGAAATCTGTGGTCACAAAGCAATCCACTGTGAGTTTTCAAAGATGTGCCTCCTCCCACATTTCATCTGAAGAGTGAAAACATTTCCTCTGAACAGTGCAGATGACATGGAGCTCTTTCGTTCCCCTGTTAGTGCTGGAGTTAACCTTTTACCACTAGGTGGTGCCCTCGATGCCATGTTTCATCAGTTCTAAGACAGGCTTCACTTTAGTGCCTTTCTTTGTTGTGTAAGACCAGGGTTCACAGTATAATCCTGGCAGGCCTGGAGCCACCTGTGTGGACCAAGCTGGCCTTACACTCACAGAGACCCATCTCTTCCCGAGCACTGAGAGCAAAGGTGTGCATCATCGGGCCTGGCCTAGATTTCCTTTCTTAATTTTAGTGCTTTGTTTGTTTGATGTTTGAGGAGAAGGATTTTATTGTAGATATGAGGAGGTACAGTCAGAGGCATCTGGAAGAGTCTGAACTGAACAACAGGGTCTCGAGGGGGCAGTGTGTGTGTGCGCGCGCACACACAAGAGAGAGAGAGGAACAGGATAGGAGAAGGGCCAGTGGACCAACAGAACCAAGAAAGTGTGTGGCCAAAATAGCAGTTTATATCGGAAAGAAGCTGGGGAAGGAAGCGAAGGCCCCCCAGACAGGGTTTCTCTGTGTAGACCAGGCTGTTCTCAAACTCCCAGAGATCTGCCTGCCTCTGCCTCCCAAGTGCTGACACTAAAGGTGTATACCACCACACCTGGCTTAGATTTATTGTGTGTGATTGTGTATGTCTGTCTGTCTGCCTTTGTGTGTATATTTATGAGTGTCTGTGGTGCTCACAGAGGCCAGAATCGATCCCTTGGAGTTAGAGGTGTTTGTGAGTAACCTGACAAGGGTGCTGATATCCAAACTCCAATTCTCATGATAGATAGAGCAGCAGATGTTCATGAACACTGAGCCTTCTTCTCTCCAGCCCACAGTTTACGTCTCTATTCACAATAGCAAGGCTGTATTGATGCTTTCGAGTTGAGGAAATGAGCTGTATTTCCTACCACTAAATTGCAACTTAGATTTTTTGTTTCTATGTCAGACAAAATTGAAAAATTGTCAGCTGGATATGAAGGTCTTTCCTGTAGAAGAGAAAAACCCATCCTTTGAAGTTTATCATTAAATCTAAATCTCACATTCTGTTTTCTGTCCTTTTGGTTGGGACCCTGATTGTCTTAAGAACTGAACCATTTCTCCAGCCCTTACATAGCAAGGGTTGTCCTAGAGCCCTTGTAAAGGTCAAAGGAGAGAACTGACTCCAGAGGTGTCCTTTGACCGCTGTGCACTCTGACCCCTGTGTGCATGTCATGGCACACATACCCCCACACATACCCACACAGTAATAAAGTTACATTTTAGGGAGCTGGAGAGATGGCTCAGTTAAGAGCACTGGCTGCTCTTCCAGAGGATCCAGGTCAATTTCCAGCACCCACATGGCAGCTCACAACCGTCCGTAACTCCAAGATCTGACACCCTCACACAGACATGCACGCAGGCAGAACACCAATGCACATAAAAGAAATCATTTTTAAATATTAAAAAAAGTGTTCCGAGCTGAGAGAGGTGGCGCACGCCTTTAATCTCAGCACTTGGGAGGCAGAGGCAGGTGAATTTCTGAGTTCGAGGCCAGCCTGGGTCTGCAGAGCTAATACCAGAATAGCCAGGATTATATAGAGAAAACAGGAAAACGAAAAAATAAGAAGAAAAAAAGAACATGTTGCAAGCTGGAGTTGGTGGTGCACAACTGTACTATCCCAGCATTTGGGAGGCAGAGGCAGGAATACTACTGAATGTTTGGGACCAGGGCTACATAGCAAGATGCTGTCAAAAGCAGATGCCAATGCCATGTATGGTGGTACACGCTGGTAATCCTAGCCCTTGAGGGGCAGACATGGGAGACTCGGGAGTTCAAAGTCAGCTTCAGCCACATAAGCAAGTTCAGTGTTAGCTTTGACTTCTGTATGAGACCCCATCTTGGGGGGGGGGCGGTAAGGGGAGGATCTGTGAGGGGATTCTGTGCATGTTGCTTCTAGATACATAGATAAGAATTTGCTTCCTGTGTGTATCAGAACTTCCTGTGGAATGGCGTCTAGATGACAGGCCAATAGCAGGGTGATGTGCAGTCAGGAGCACTTCACTGGAAATGCATGCAGTTGGTAATTACAGTCCTCGTGCAGAGGAAGGGGCTGGCTTTAATTCTTTGCTTTTCCCATCAGGCTCTCGGTCAGGAAGCTGTGGACCTGCTGGCATTCAGCTCTGCGTCAGAGTTGGAGTCGCTGGGCTTGGAGAGGCTCAAGTGTGAACTGATGGCCCTGGGACTGAAGTGTGGCGGCACCCTGCAGGAGCGCGCAGCCAGACTCTTCTCGGTCAGGGGCCTGGCAAAGGAGCACATTGACCCAGCTCTCTTTGCCAAGCCTTCCAAAGGGAGGAAGAAATGAATTCCCTCAGGCTCTCATCCTTTTGACAATTACTCTGGCTTGATGTGGACTTGTGGCCAGTGCTCCTCCTGTTGATACTAAAAGCCAGTTTTTTAATACCTCGGTTCTAACTGGTTTCTTTTCACTGGTACCTGGGCTTCAGGTTTTCACTGGAGGAAGAAAACTTTGTAGGGTATTTTCCTTTCTTTTGATGTTTTTGAGATTTTAGCTGGACAGAGATTTTAGCATGCCAGCATTCGGGAAGCAGAGGCAGGTGGATCTCTGTGAGTTTAAGGCCAGCCTGGTCTACAGAGTGAGATCCAGGACAGCTAGAGGTACACAGAGGGAAGGAAAAAGGAAAAAAAAAAATTTAAAAGTTTGGAGAGACTCACCCTGTAGTCTGGACTGACAAGAACTTTATAGTTCAGCTTGGTCTCAAACTTGCAGGGATCCTCCTGCCTCAGGTATGAGCCACTGCACCTGTTTTGTCAGAGGTTTATAAATCTCTTTGGCTTTATATTGTGTCATTTTGGTGGTGGTTTCAGGAAATTTATTTGTAGACTCAGTTACTCATAACTTCTGATAAGAACTTCTCTCTCTTCCCAATACTGAGTGTGTGTGTGTGTGTGTGTGTGCTACCAGGGGTGGGACCTAGCTCTCCCAGGCCTCTCACACTGGGGGTTTTATCCCAGTGGGGCCGATTTTGTTTGGTTTTCAAAGAGTCAGTTTTTCGGCCTTGTGAGTTTTTCTCGGTTGTCCACCTCACTGGCAATTGCCCGTTTCCTCCTGTGCGCCTGGGGCTCTTCGTACTTCAGCGCCTTGAGGGCCAGGTCACTGACTGTAGAGTCTCAGTCTCTCTCTTTCCCTTTCCCCCTCCCTCCCTCCCTCTCTCTCCCTCCCCCCCCCCCAGTGTATTGCCCAGTTAGCAAATATTCGTGTTTTCTCCAAATGCCTTATTGACAGTGACTGTTCAGGTCAGAAAACACCTTGCTGTGCTGTGCACGTTGAAAAGAACAAACACAAGCCTCCGGTGGTGGTGCACGCCTCTAATCCCAGCACTCGGGAGGCAGAGGCAGGCTGATCTCTGTGAGTTCGAGGCCAGCCTGGTCTACAGATGGAGTTCCAGGACAACCAGGGCTGCACTAACACTCAGCCGTCAGGGGAGTGTGTTCTGGAATACCCGTTATATGAGTGGCTGGTTTGTTTTCACAAGGAACTAAGAGAGAATATTAAAATCTCAGTTATGGTTGAAATCACCTTTTTTGAGATAAAAATAACTATTAGCATTTGTTGAGTTGATTATAAATTAATTCAGTGGTCTTACATGCGTATAAGTTTCTGCATTGCCTTAAAATGTCTTGCTCTAGTTGGTTTTGGATTTTTTTTTATTTCACCTTTGACAATTTTCCATGTGTGTACAGTGTATTTTGATCATGTCCACCCCATCCTACTTCTGTAATTCTGTTTTTATTGTATATTTTAAAACCGTTACTGGGTTTCACTCTTGTAGTGTATATCGAACAGTGTGTCACGCGGTTCCCTTCATCTCTGGTAACAGTTTCCTGTTCCACATGTATTTATCTCAAGTCCAGCCCTCCAGCCTTCGTCCTGTTTCCACAGCCTGTGTTTTCTGTGCAGTTATTTTCTCCCTGCTCTTTCTGTCTACACTGGGTTCCTACCCTCACCATGTATCGTCTCTCATTGTCTGTCCTGTCTTGTCATCGGCTGGTCCCTGTCTCTGATGACAGGTCAGTGGTGAGTCACACAGTTGTTCTATCATAACGTGTTCTTTGGGGCTGTTCTCAGATGGGCCCAGATGTTGTCTACTCATTTTTTACCTTGGAGTTAAAACTTTGTAAATTTATGCCATTAATTAAATTTGGAAAAAAATTAAGCAATTGTTTCTTCACATTCCCCCTCCCCCTCCTGACATTTTCTCTGCTTTCCTTCTGGGAATTATACGGATATGCTAACCCACCATGTGACTGCCTCCCCTAAGCTACCACGGGTTATCATCCTCCACTCCCACCCACACATTTTTACCCCCTGGTTGTCCAGTTTCTGTGATGTAACCGAGTTGCCTGGTAGAGGGGCCGGGAGCCTCAGGATCCCGCCCTGATACATGTAGTTTCTCAGTGGTGCCCCACAGCAGGAACCTGAGAGTCGTGCTTCTGTTGTTTAGGAGGGTCATTTTTCTAGTGTGGTAGCTGGACCCTGCTTCCATACCATGGGGCTGTTCAAACCTTAAGAGGACATTTGAAAGGTCCAGGGACAGTAGCGTGCACTTTGTAATGCCAGGTGCTGAAGAACCAAGGTAGGATTGCTTGATCCCACAAGTTGGAGGCCAGCCTTGGCAAAACAGCCAGACCCTGTGTCAAGACAACACCCCCCAAAGAAATCGTGGGTGCAGTGATGGGTTTATCTAAGTTGTTCTGTTGCCAATAAAGACTCAGAAGTCAAATAGGAGTGAAAACCTGAGAGTTCAAAGAAGCGGTGGAGGAGCAACCAGCTGGGCTTTTCTCCACACTTCCCAGACAGAAGAGACTGAAATCTCTAAGTCCCGCCCTACTCCTTCCTGTGCGTCTTCTCTATCTCTCTTCCTGGCTTCTCTTTGGCTGATTCTGGTCAGCTAGTCACTGGCTCCACCCCTGATTCCAGGTTAATTTTATTGACACAGCTTTGGGGTGTCACAGAGCGGTCAACTATCCCACAGCAGTTCAGACCTTTAGAGTTTGTGGAATCTGCTTTGTGGGATTAAAAGTGCCTTGAGCTCCCGCAGGTCAGTTGGGCAGCATTACCTGAAGAATTTCCGTGGTCACAGGTTGCTGGACCAGTGATCTTTCCTAATGGCGTGCTTGTTCCTTCAGGTTGCCAGAGTTGAGTTAGAATGGGAGTGTGAGCAGCCTGTGGTCAGCTCCTTCCAGGCAAGTGGGATGTAAGTGGTGATGTAAGGAGGTCATCATCCCGATGGTCCCTGCAGTGTGGAAGAAGGCTTGGTTTGCTGGCGGGTCCATTCTACTGCGCAGCTCTCCTAGACTCCCACCCCTTGTCCCTGCGCATGCGGGGTGTAAAGAGGCTTCTGCTGTGGGTCCATTCACCTTCAATTTCAAGAACTAATGCTAAGTTCCTTTTAGATGTAGAAGCCAAAGCAGCTTGAGGGGGACAGGGGCCCTCAGGGTGTCGTCTGTCCCCACGGGGGGCCCTCAGGGTGTCGTCTATCCCCACAGGGGGCCCTCAGGGTGTTGTCTGTCCCCACAGGGGGCCCTCAGGGTGTGGTCCCCACAGGGGCTCTCAGGGTGTTGTCTGTCCCCACAGAGGTCTCTCAGGGTGTTGTCTGTCCCCACAGGGGGCCCTCAGGGTGTTGTCTGTCCCCACAGGGGCTCTCAGGGTGTTGTCTGTCCCCACAGGGGCTCTCAGGGTGTTGTCTGTCCCCACAGGGGGCCCTCAGGGTGTGGTCTGTCCCCATAGGGGCTCTCAGGGTGTTGTCTGTCCCCACAGGGGCTCTCAGGGTGTTGTCTGTCCCCACAGGGGCTCTCAGGGTGTTGTCTGTCCCCACAGGGGCTCTCAGGGTGTCATCCCTACAGGGGGCCCTCAGGGTGTCGTCTGTCCCCACAGGGGGCCCTCAGGGTGTTGTCTGTCCCCACAGGGGCTCTCAGGGTGTTGTCTGTCCCCACAGGGGCTCTCAGGGTGTTGTCTGTCCCCACAGGGGACCCTCAGGGTGTTGTCTGTCCCCACAGGGGGCCCTCAGGGTGTTGTCTGTCCCCACAGGGGCTCTCAGGGTGTTGTCTGTCCCCACAGGGGGCCCTCAGGGTGTGGTCCCCACAGGGGCTCTGAGGGTGTTGTCTGTCCCCACAGGGGCCCTCAGGGTGTTGTCTGTCCCCACAGGGGGCCCTCAGGGTGTCATCCCTACAGGGGGCCCTCAGGGTGTCGTCTGTCCCCACAGGGGGCCCTCAGGGTGTCGTCTGTCCCCACAGGGGGCTCTCAGGGTGTGGTCTGTCCCCACAGGGGGCCCTCAGGGTGTCGTCTGTCCCCACAGGGGGCTCTCAGGGTGTGGTCTGTCCCCACAGAGGGCTCTCAGGGTGTGGTCTGTCCCCACAGGGGACTCTCAGGGTGTGGTCTGTCCCCACAGAGGGCTCTCAGGGTGTGGTCTGTCCCCACAGGGGACTCTCAGGGTGTTGTCTGTCTCCACAGGGGGCTCTGGAGGTTAAATGGTGTGTGTTTTGGAGCAGTCAGGTACCGCCTGAAAGGCGGAAGAATCTCTCCCAGAGACGTAACAAACACTGTTGAAATGGCAGAAACACGTGCAAGAGCTGTGGCCTGTGAGATATGGTCTTGGCCTTGCCAGAGAAGGCCTGGGTGACCTCACTTAGAAAACTGTCTGTGACGGCAGTTTCCCTTTGGGAACGGAGTGTCAATGGATAGCAGAAATTTGACATGATTTACGGGGACACTTAAATCTGACACATCTCGCTGGGTTTGGGCATGGTGGTACATGGTGGTATGCACTGTAGTCCTAGCATTTGGAGGCCAAGGCAGGAAGATGGAAAACTTGAAATCAGCCTGGGCTATAAAAAGAAACCCTGTCTCACACCCAATAAGCCTCAAATAATAAGAAGTAAAAGCTGGCACTATAACTCCGTGATAGTGTCTAGGGATGTAATGTATGAGGCCTTGAGTTTCATTTCCCTAGAAAGGGGAGCAAGGGATGAAGCCCGAAACGAAGCAATCTGAAGTAATTAGAAGTGTAGACAGGTGCTCCTCTGGAGTGTAACCCTGGCTGTCGCACAGGGCCTGCTAGAAACTTCTACGCTTGCCAAGGGCCTCACTTGGCCACTCTGTTGGCTCGGCATAGGAATGCGGTGAGTCTGAGGAGGAAGGTCATATCCTTGCCCTTGAAGTTCAGTACGTCTTTCAGGACGGCTCCCATACTGTTTCCAGCCGTGGATCAAGGTCGGCAAAGGCTTTATGGTGGAGTTCGCTCTGTGGACCCATGCTCCCTAAACTGTCAGCAAAAAAACGCTTGATAATGTGCACCCAGATAATGCCATTGCTCAGAATACTCCCTGCCATTGGTCCCGCCTCCCTCTGAACACAGCCCACACACTTGCTGTGGCCTCAAGCCTGATGGGAGATCTGACCTCATCTTCTCTACGCCTCTGCCACAGTAACTTCCGGGCTGTTCTTTGAACAAACCAGACGCTCCAGTCAGCTCAGCTCTGACTGGTTCCCACCCGAGATAGACATTGTTCCCCAGATGTTCACAGAGATGTCACTGTTACCTCTTTGATTTGTGTTATGCCCAGATCGAGGGAACCCCCAAAAGACCACCATGGAGACTGAATCCCATATGTAAAAGCTAAGAGCCTTTATTTTCAAGCTCTGAGCTTGGTCCCTCTGTCCATCCGACACACTGGTGAGAGCAGAGAGCCCTGAGCTCAGATGGGGCGGGGTTTTTATCATAGCAGAGGTTGGGGTGAGGGCATTTCCAGGGTTCAGGACCCTCACTGGCTGACATTTGTCTAGGGGTATCTGTAAAACAGAAATAGATGTGTGCTGGACTCAGGGACATCTGGCCATCTTATCCTCATCTAATGGTTGGAATGTTTGGGATGTCAGATACTTCCTCTTAGATGCAGGCCATCCCTGGGTGTGGTCAGCTCATGGCTTTTCCTGGGTGTCATGGCAGCTGTGTGGTCAAGCTGTTTTGGGCGTCCCCCCCCCACATGCATATCTTTATTTTATGTAAGGAAAATGGGCCTCCATAAGGAGACTGCTCCATGAGTACAGAGTTCTAGTTTATTACTATCTGAACATAGAAGGTGCTGGACCATCTTTGTTGACTGGATTGATGTACTGTGATATTCTAACACTGTGTTCCATAAAACAACAGAATTCTGAGTATGTTGTTCTTCAGGGTGGATGAGCACTTGCCCTCAGAACCCTCGCCTGGAAACCTCCCGTAGGCCTGTGTGCCTTTGAAGAGGGTTGAGCCGTTTTACCAAATACAGCCCAACCGAAGGGCAGATCCTGCGTGGCAGAGCTACAAGAAGGGAGATGCTCACCACCAGCCTTGGAAAACGCCACCTACTGCTTCCAGGCATGGTGGCATGCATGGCATGCACCTGTCATCCCAGCATGAGGGTGGGCGGGGGCGGTTAGGCAGAGATACTGAGAATCTGAGGCAAGATCCTGTCTCCAATACACTAAACGAAGATGAGTGCGGTGGCGTGCGCGCCTTTAGTCCCAGCACCCAGGACACAGCGACAGGCGGCAGGTCTCTGAATTCCAGGCCGTCCTGGTCTGCAGAGTGAATGACAGACCAGCCAGGGCTGCACAGAGACAAAACCCTAAAAAAAAGGGGAAAACCTGCGGAGTAAAAAGATTTCCTGTGGCCACTAGAGGGCGCTGTGTGCTAAGTTGCGAGCGAAGCGTGGCGGCGGCCGGCTTGGGGGGGAAGGAGGGGAACGACTCCCAGAAGGGAGGCTCAGGGGAGCCTGAGGACAGTGGTGTGGGACAGCTGTTGGCAGGCACTGGATCCCCTAAAAGCTTGTGGCAGTCACCCCTACTCCCCACCATGGCAGCAGGCGGTTAGGGGAACTGGCCTGGACGCGCCGGGGCTGTTCTGACGTGGAGATGCGGGGAACTGAGCTTAGATCCTTATGCTAAGCTGTGGCCCCACCTCTGAGCTGTATTCCCAACCTCTCTAACGCTTGCATTCTCTGACGTTCTGCGGGTCACGAATAAAGCGTTTATGGGCGTGGTCCACAGCACCATTACTCTTCCCGTTGACAAACACACTGGCCTGACCATTTGGCATCTCATAGTTGCCTGCAACTCAGTTCTGGGGAATCTGACACCCCCACCCAGACGTACATGCAGGACAAACACAAATCCACATTAAACAACAGCAACAATAACAACAAAACTGTGGTTCAGAGCCTGGTGTGGTAGTGCACGACTTTAATCCCAGCACTCAGGAGGTACAGGCAGGCAGGCAGATCTCTGTGAGTTCAAGGCCAGCCAGGGCTATGTAACTATTTGGGGGCTAGCCAGAGCTGCATGGTGAGACACAAGGCCCTGGGTTCGTCTCTATTGCTCCAAATAAATGTGTTTGGATTGATACCAACACTCACGAAGAAGACTATTAACCTTCCCTGCAGATGTGAGGGAGGACACACGAGTGGCCCATGGTCATCCGACTCACCAAGTGGTCTGGACACCATCTGGGTAGTGTGGTTGAAGACTATGTGGTGGAGCTGGGTGGTGGCGGTGACTTGCACCTTTAATCGGAGGCAGAGGCAGATGAATCTCTGAGTTCAAGGCCAACCTGGTCCACAACACAAAGACTATGGTGGACAACTACTGGGTCCCTAAGAAGTGAGGACTGGTGGAGAGATCTCTGTTGTGGGAAGAAGCTAGCATCCATGCCCTGGGTCTCAATTAAATCTCTTTCCTTTTTATGATTTACTTATGTGTATGTTTTGCCTGAATGTATTTATACCATGTGTGCAGTACCATCAGAGGCCAGAAGAGGGTGTCAAAACCCCTCTAACTGGAGTTAACAGCCAGTGTTTGCCACTGTTGCGGGCTGGGGCAAACGTAGGTCCTCTGCAAGAGCAGTGAGTGATCTTAACCACCGAGCACCTCTGGCCCATCACTGACTTAGGCCCTGTCTCTCTTCGTGTTCTGAGTACAGAATCATGGACACCTCTGTGAGCCTGGTCGATATGATAGATGGGGCTTAACAGCAATCTGGCCACTTACTGTCCTGTGGGATGGCCGGGGTGACACTTGCTTTGCACCCCAGAGGTGGCACAAGTCCTCAGGCCAGGTCAAGGGATTATGCCTGTGAGTCTGGTCCAGTCAGCACAGAAGGCTCCAGCCTCAAAGGTAGCAAACAGCCGCTTAGAAGAGGCCAATGTGAACCCACGTTTCCCCACCTTAGCATCAGGTGGCCCAGCCCAGCCACCGTATCTGTGGTCCATGTTCTGTTGACAGACAGTGTTTACCAAACATGACCCTTCAAGGGCAGAACCACAGTCTTCACTTCCCCAGCTCCGAGGTGTCTTGATGACCCACAGCCGTTGGGTAGATGTTGACCGACTGAATGAACTGTGAGCTTAGCCAGCTGCCCAGAGCAGCCCTTGTGCTGAACCTGAGAGGTTAAGGCTTCAGGAGGGTGCCCACCGCAGGGGTCTGGGTTCAAATCCAAGTGAGGTAGACTTACCAGTTAAGGCTGAGTGACCTGGGGCAAGGTGAGTTTGTGTGTTCTGGCCTCAGTTTCCCTTCTCAAAGTTCTCTGTTGTGTGGGCTGTCCGAATGGACTGAAAGTGATGGCCGGAAGCCTAGAGAGACATAGGCTAGGACGGAGGAGCCCTTGGGCTGGGATTGGTAACAGCAGGGCTCTCAGCCATCCCGGTTTTGAGTATTCTTTTTGTTTGTTTTCTGAGACAGGGTTTCTCTGTGTAGTTTTGGTGCCTGTCCTGGAACTTACTCTGTAGCCCAGGCTGGCCTCGAACTCACAGAGATCCGGCCTGGCTCTGCCTCCCGAGTGCTGGGATTAAAGGCGTGCGCCACCACCGCCCAGCAAAGGGTTTTGTTGTTTTGTTTTTCGAGACAGGGTTTTTTTGTGTATCCCTGGCTGTCATGAAGCCCTGTAGACAAGGCTGGCCTCGAACTCACAGAGTTCTGCCTGGCTCTGCCTCCTGAGTGGAGTGCTGGGATTGAAGGCGTGCGCCACCACGACCTGGCCTGGTTTTGAGTATTCTAAGGAAGGTGACCGAGCTGGGTTTCCAGACTTGATTTCCTTCTTCCTGGAAAAGCTTTTCCTCAAGGGGGGCTTTGCACCATCACAAGGTTCCAACCTCAGAGGCTGGGGGGGGGGGGCAGATGGACGGACGGACACAGACACAACACGACACCGCATGCTGGACTCCGCAAGGCTTATTCTCCCCTGATTCCGGCCATCTTGGGCAAAGAAGGAAAGAGTGTTGGCATTAGCAAGGTCACCAGGGGTCACCTCCTTGGCCTAACCACCCCCATCCAGTCCTCAGCCACCACGGAAGGAGGGAGGGAGGGAGCAAGGGAGCACTCCAGCAGCATCCCCATCCAGCGGGCCTCCCTTCTGAGCCCTGCCCTCTCCTCTCCCCCTGGCCTTCTTGCATTTGGAGGTCCTCCACTTAGGTCCTCCCACGAGGACTGGGACCAGGTGAAGTCCATGTGGTACTCCCCTTGGATACAAAATTTAAAGGTGCCAAAAAGCTCAGTAATCAAGACTAGACTTTAACATTAAAAAGTCAGAATGAAGGCGGATCTCTCTGTGAGTTCCAGGCCAGCCTGGTCTACAGAGTGAGATCCAGGAAAGGCGCCAAAGCTACACAGAGAAACCCTGTCTTGAAAATCCAAAAAAAAAAAAAAAAAAAAAGAATTCAGAATGAAGCCAAGCAGTGTTGGCACATGCCCTTAATCCCAGCACTGGGGGATGGGGGGGGTGGGTGGAGGGAGGCAGAGGCAGGCAGATTTCTGAGTTCAAGGCCGGCCTTGTCTATGGAGTGAGTTCCAGGATAACCAGGGCAACACAGAGAAACCCTGTCTTGAACCAAACAAACAAAAATTCAGAATGAGGCCAGGTGAGGTCGCCCAGTGGGAAAGGGACTTGCTGCCAAGACTGACGACCCTAGCTTCACCCCTGGGGCCCACGTGATGGCAGGAGAGCACCAACCTCCACAAGCTGCCCTTTGACCTCCATATTGGGGTCATGGCTCACATGTGGCCACCACCCCCTCTTCAGTAGACTAGAAAAAATTTAAAAAAATAAAATAAAAACAAAATGATGGGGTTGGTGATTTAGCACAGTGGTAGAGCGCTTGCTTAGCAAGCGCAAGGCCCTGGGTTCGGTCCTCAGCTCTGAAAAAAATAAAAAAAAAGAATGCCGAACAAAATCCACGGAGAGCACTATATCTGAATTTTAAGCTGGAAAGGGTGGTGTGCATCTGTGGTCACAGCTGCTCAGGAAACCGCTTCTCTGGTCACCGCGCTCACGGGTCCTCCCTGGCACCCTGCACTGTTGCTTATGAACTAAGCCGTGGTAGGCTGAGGGGACTGGGGCTCAGGACAACTGAACTAACCCAAACCCACTGTCCCTCCTCACAGAGACCAGCCTTGAGCCCATGCTGTGTGGTCCTCAGATGAGGAGGACGAGAGAGACAGGCCTGGGATGCTGTGTGTACGTTAAGGAAGAAGTGACCTGCCCCCCAGTGAAATCCTTTTGGTGTCCAGATAGCATCTAAACTACCCTGCGGGGGGGGGGGGGGCGGCGCGGTTTCACTCACCTCAATGGCTCCTTTCTTTGTGAAGGTTTCTGTAGTCTTTTGGTAACGTGTGGGCTTCTACATCCAAGACATCCCGGCTGCCGATTTGTACACTCCAGAGGCTCCCGGACAGAGCTGTGTGTGCTGGGGGGCTGCCTTGGGGGAGAGTGAAGGGACCACACCATCCTGTGGTCAGTGCCTAGGGAGCATAGATGCTGTCCCTTGAGCACGGATCTGTGAGATGTACACAAGCCCGCGGGGATGCTCGGCCCTGGTGATGGACTGAGCCCATGTGACGGAGCCAATGGGAGGGGGCTCAGTACCATCGTCAGCCTAGGATGCATGAGCCACTCTCTCGGGGACGATCAAGGCAAGGTGAAATAGAGAGTTCTCAGCACTTCTAGATAGAACATGTGCCCTGGTGAGGGAAGAGACATCTGACAGGATGAGATGCTATTAAAAGAAAAAAAGGAACCACTAAGAAGCGCAGAGCGGGGCTTGCCTGTAACCCTGGCTCTTTGGAGCCTCAGGCTGGAGTCTCTCAAGCTTCTTCATCTGGGACGGAGTAGAGGATAGCCCAGTGTTGAAACAGAGACAGCTGCCCAGGCTGTCCTCAACCTTACTAACACAGGATGACCTTGAACTCCCGGTGTGCCTGCCTCTGCCAGGGCTAGGTGTATAGGCTTGCACTTCTCCACCCGGCTTGGGTCTCGAGTGTGAGCGCAGTCTGTGTTATCTCACCGCTTTTAGGCCAGCATCGGCTACGTAGTCAGTCTCAAAAAACACCCACCCGCCAAGCCATAAAACCAGACCAAACAACTGAGAAACAACAAACAAACCCTGAATTTCAGATAAGAAGGTTTATGATGTTGGCATAAAGGAGACATTTTGGGGGCTGGAGGAATAGCTCCGCAGTTAACCATCCGTAACTCCAGTTCCAGGAGATCTGGCACCTTCTTCCAACCCCCTCAGACACCAGTCACACACGCAGTCTATGCAAGTACGTGCAGACAGAATCTACACACATATATATGCATAAATACACATATATAAACACATATATAAAAAATAAATAAATAAAACATCTTATTTGTTTATTTGTTGTGTGTTTTTTCGAGACAGGATTTCTCTGTGTAGTTTTGGTGCCCGTCCTGGAACTCCCTCTGTAGACCAGGCTGGCCTCGAACTCAGAGATCCCACTGGCTCTACCTCTAGAGTGCTGGATTAAAGGTGTGTGCCACCACCGCCTGGCACATCTTTTTTTTTTTTTTTTTAAGAAAGCATTCTTATTCTTTGCTTTATTTGTTTTGAGATAGAGTGTTACTGTGCAACCCAGGCTGGTAGTCCTGTCTCAACCCTCATGAATGCTGAGGTTTTAGACGTGCACCACCATCTCTGGTTAAGAAAGCATTCTTTGGGCCTGCGATGGTGGTGCATGTCTTTGATTCCAGCACTTGGGAGGCAGAGCCAGACAGATCTCTGTGAGTTCAAGGTCAACCTGGTCTACAGAGCGAGTTCCAGGACAGGCAAGGCTACACAGAGAAGCCCTGTCTTGCAAATTATTGAAGAATTTTTGCAAAGAGCAGAGGGTTAGTAAATTCAACTTTAACAAAGTATAAAGGCACTATAAACCTGGAAAGAAGTAATTATAAAAAGAGAAGATTCTAGCTGTGACATGGAGGAATATAGTTGCTATGCATGTCATCAGGAAAGGATCTGTGTCCAGAGTCTCTAAAGAGCTGCCGAACAACAAGGAAAAGATATGCTTGAAAGGCAAGGCTCAGTGGTTAGGAGCACACACCCGTACTCTGGAGGAGCTGGATTCAGAGCCACAGCTGCAGGGGATCCGAACGCCTCTTTTGACCTTCACTCACTCATGTGCACATACCTCCCCCAACCCACACAAGCAAACACATAATTAAGAAAACAAGTCTTTGCATTTTTTTTTTTTAAATTTTTTGAGACAGAGTTTCACCGCGTAGCCCTGGCTGTCTTGGAACTCACTCTGCAGATCAGGCTGGCCTTGAAGTTGGAGGTCTGCCTGCCTCTGCCTCTGCCTCCCAAGTGCTGGGATTAAAGGCACATGCCACCAACACCGGGCTGAAAATGTTCTTAAATGAACACTTGGAATAGAAAAGCGGAGCGGGGAGTTGTGCACATCTGTAATCCACACACACACTTGGAATAGGAAAGCGGAGCGGGGAGTTGTGCACATCTGTAATCCCCACACACTTGAAATAGGAAAGCAGAACTGGAGTTGTGCACATCTGTAATCCTCACACACACTTGGAATAGGAAAGTGGAGCGGGAAGTTGTGCACATCTGTAATTCCCACACTGAGGCAGAGGGTTGCAGGTTATTCTATTTTTTTAATTAGCAGCCCAGCCTGATCTAAAACCCACTCTGTACCTCCACCTTCTAAATTCTGGGATTAAGGCTTGAGACACCGTGCTGGGCAGGATTGCAGGTTTAAAACCAATCTGGGCCACATCGCGAGATCCTGTCAAGAAAGAAAGAGAAGCGGGGGAGGGGCGACCTAAGTGTCAGGAACATTGGAAAGTTATTTACTCTCACTGATAATCAGAGGAATGCTAGACAAAGGCAAGGCTAGTCGATTCCTCTCCATTCCACCCACACACTAGAGGGCCCTAAATGTGGGTGCTTAATTAAGACTCTCTCGACCAGCATTTAGATGGGTCTTTAACGAGGGTAATCGGCAAGAAGCTGGCCAAGCCATACAATCTGAACACACTTCCACTCAGTGTCCAGTACCTATCCTCGAGAAATGCCAATGCAGAGGCGCAGAGTTTTCTTGTAGTGCTGTTTGTAACGAGGAGAAAAATCTACAAGTTCATCAGAGGAACGCTTCCTTGCTTCAGAACATGACTCAGCCATAAAAAGACTGTGATAGGCCGGGCGGCGGTGGCGGCAGTGGCAGTGGCGGCGGCGGCGGCGGCGGCGGCGGCGGCGGCGGCAGCGGTGGTGGCGCACGCCTTTAATCCCAGCACTCGGGAGGCAGAGCCAGGCGGATCTCTGTGAGTTCGAGGCCAGCCTGGGCTACCAAGTGAGTTCCAGGAAAGGCGCAAAGCTACACAGAGAAACCCTGTGTCGAAAAACCAAAAAAAAAAAAAAAAAAAAGACTGTGATAATCAGAGGTCCTGGTACTCCAGAGCCTGCGGCAGGAGGACTGTGAGTTTGAGGTCAGCCTGGGCTGCATAGACCCTGCCCCTCACCGCCAAAGAATGCAATAGTTCGGGGGTGGGGGGGTGGGGGTGGGACATCGTGGATACGCAGCAGAGCCGAGCCCTATGGCCAGGCACGTGAAGAAAAGAGACTCTCTTCTCCCTCTCTATGTATATGTTATATACACATGTTTGTTTGTGCCTCTAATTGATTACCAGCATTCCAAAAAGCTTAGGCAAGAAGATTATTGGGAGTTTGTGGCCAACCCGGGTTACATAATGAATTCTATCCATTTCAAAAGACTGAAAAGAAAAAAAAAGTTAATTTATGGAAAAATGTCTGAAGACTAATACAGAAATGCTAGCAGTGGTTAATTACCTGGGGAGAATTTGCAGGGGGCAGTGGAGATGAATGAGTGAGGGCTCTTGAATAGGGAGTTGGGGTTGTCTTCAAATAGTATCATTTAATCGGCGGCTCGCTGGTAGATTCCTTGCTTCGCCTGTGCAGAGGCCTGGGGTCAAGCCCTAGAATCAATCACTCAATCAACAAGTAAATGAAGCAGAGTGAGGGAAAGAAGTCAATGCTGGTTTTTCACAGCAAAGAATGTCGAGAAACCATTGTTGAAAAAAAATCTAATTATGGTTGCAGGGGGTAAGCCCCCAGAGGCTGTCATTGCAGAGCGGAGAGGGTGGAGGGGAGACAATTGCTTTTTCTACGCTGTGTGATCCTGTGTGGCGCATCCCCAAACGGTTCCCACCGGGGCCTCTCCATTCTCCAGGAGGAGGCCAAATGCTGCCAGTGTAGCTCAGAGGAAGCAAACGTGCTTGGTGGCTGGGATGTCACCTTCCCTAGTGAGCCCGCAGGAAGGGGTAAGCTGATAGGGCTTCTCCAAACCCTTGTTCCCTTCCCATGCCAGCTGCAGCTGATCTACTGATAGTGAGCTGACATTTCTGGTGAGGGAATCTGTTCCCAAAGGACGGCTTAGCCTAGTGATTCCCAACGGACCCCACAGTCATTATCGCATATCTGTTTGCCCAGCACACCTTACCTCTAGTTGTCAGGAATATAAATCTCCCCTTCCCGTGTTATCCCCAGCCCGGGGAATTACAGAGTATGGGGCAATGGCCTTTACCATCAGTACTACATCCTCCAATAACCTCTCCCCAGCCTTCGTCCTGTATACGGATAGACTCCGTACCCATAACCAAAAAGCCTGAGATAGCCCCCTTCTCTAGCCAGGCTGGAGTGGCACGAACCTATAGTCCCAACAACTGGAAGATCAAGCCAGGGCCCAGAGGCCAGCCATGTCTGTTGAAAAAGAAGAGGGGGAGGAGAAAAGGGGAAAGAGGAAAATTTTCCACTTCCAAGTAATGAGTGACTCATATGTGGAAACTAAAAAGTTTGTCTCTCAGAAGTGGAGGCAGCAGCGGCTCCCAGAGCCTGGGGAGGCAGGGGAGCAGACCGTGGGACAAGGGTAGCTAAGGGCTATGAAGTCCCAGCAGCACCGGAGGACTAGGTCCTGATGTGTTACTGTGTAGATGTGTGGTTATAGTTGGTCACTGTGTTGTGTCACAGGGGCTGGAGGCAGAGCTCAGTGGTGGGGTGGATGCCTGCTTAGTGAACGGGAGGCCCTGAGCTCAACAGTGGTACTGTGTGGTACAAAAACAGCTGGAGCAGAGATTTTTTTTTTTTTTTTTTTTTCTAAGACAAGGTCTTCCTGCATAACTCAGGCTAACCTCAGACTCATGTCAACCCTCCTGTCTCAGGCTCCCCAAGTTCTGAGATTACAGGCGTGAGCCACCCACCATGCCTATTTTTAGAAAGAGGATTTGACTGTTCTTCCTGCAAAGCAATGGTCATGTTTGAGGTGACCAGACTTTATTATTACAAGGACATATATATGCATCAAAACTTTGTATGCTACCCCATAGATACAGACAGTTGTTTAAAATTTTAGAATCAGGCTGGGCAAGGTGGCACATACCTTTAATCTCAGCACTTGGGAGGCAGAGGGAGGGAGATCTCTGTAAGTTTAAGGCCAGCCTAGTCTACATACGGAGTTTTAGGCCAGCCAGAGCAATAAAGTGAGACCCTGTCTGGATAGATAGATAGATAGATAGATAGATAGATAGATAGATAGTTAGACATTTAGAACCAGGTAGAATGCTGGTTGGCGGTGGCACATGCCTTTTGTCCCAGCACTTGAGAGGTAGAGGCAGAGAGGCAGAGAGAGGCAGAGAGAGGCAGAGGTAGAGGCAGGCAGCTCTCTTAAGTTCGAGGTCAGCTTAGTTTACAAAGCAAGTTCCAGGACAGCCAGGGCTACACAGAAAAACCCTGTCTCAAAAAACAAACAAAAGAAAAGAAAAGAGAAAGAGAAACAGAGAGAGAGAAGAAGAAAGGCCAAGAGCTCATGTGAGGGCAGGAGAAAGAGATCCCCAGAGGAGGAAGGGAATCAGCCCAGTATTTTTTTGCCGAGTGAAACCAGAGCTGCGAGCTGGTTATCGCGTATCTAAGCCGCCCGCCCACCTGCCCTTGCACAGTTAGACTGTACGGAAGGGCGAGCCAACAGGGCCGCTCTGGCCAGGACTTGGCTGTCTGCGGAGGAGGGGCTCTGCTTACCGTCTTGTTTTCTCTTCTTCCACGTTAAGGTGGTGTCAGGCCGGGTCAGCTCTGGGTAGAGCGCTTGCTTTAGCGTCTGTGTGGCCTCTGGTTCCATCCCTGGCACTGAGAAGGAGTGCCGTCTGTTAACTTCTGGGGAAGGCTGGCTTGAATCTGGGCTGCTCTCACACAGAGTGATTTTTGCCCTTCCCCTTGTCCTCTTCTTCTTTTAGTTTTTATTTGTTTGTTTGTTTTGTTTTTAGAGACAGGGTTTCTCTGTGTAGTTTTGGTGCCTATCCTGGATCTCGTTCTGTAAACCAGGCTGGCCTCGAACTCACAGAGATCCGCCTGGCTCTGCCTCCCGAGTGCTGGGATTAAAGGCGTGTGCCCGCCATGCCAGGCATGAGAAGTGTTTTAATGGTCAAGACGAGCAAAGAGACTGGCAAAAAGGGCTCCGTGGATAAAGGTGCTTGCTGCCAAGCCCGATGACCAGAGCTTGATCTCCACCATCCACATCGTAGCAGAGAACTGACTCCAAGTTTTCCTCTGAGCACATGCATACATACACACCCACAAACCCACACACCACACAACATACTACATACACACACACACACACACACACACACACACACCACATACCACCACCAACACACACCATACCATACATACACATGCCACACATACCCCCTACACCATACATACACACACCACCATCACACATCAGACTACACACACACACACACACACACACACACACACACACACACACACACACCATACACACTGTTAGGATCCTGCTCTCACTCTTCCAGGTTTAATGTCTTAAGTCATCAGCGGGCGACTGCGTCCCTGCCTTAAAGCCAAACATGCACCCTCACGCTCTCTCTCTCTCTGAGCCTCTCTTCCTGTGTTTCCTCTCTGCCAGGCCTTGCTCTCCCCGCCCCCTTCCCTCCATTAAAGCTCTAAAAACTAATATTGGGTTCTGCCATGGCCGTGACTCTTCCGCTGACCCACCAGCACCGTTTTATCCTTTCACACACAAACCACACACACACACACACACACACACACACACACACACATACACATACACACATACACATACACACATACACATACACATACACACATACACATACACACATACACACATACACATACAAACATACACATACACATACACACATACACACATACACACATACACATACACACATACACATACACATACACACATACACATACACACATACACATACACATACACACATACACATACACACATACATGTACACACATACACATACACACATACACGTACACATACACACATACACATACACACATACACATACAAACATACACATACACATACACACATACACACATACACACATACACATACACACATACACACATACACATACACGTAAAATGAGTTAGAGGGGGCATGGGGGTGTATGCAGGGTGAGGAAAAAGTGAGCAGGACCAGCATGCCAGCTTTTGGGCTGGCTACCAGGGTTGAAGCTGGGCTGCTGAGCAGAAGGGGCTTCTGTCAGGGAGAGGAAGGTGCCGAGGTGGTGACTGGCCATGGCAGAGACGCTTGTATACCATGTAAAGATGAAAGAAAGGAAGAAAAGGAGGATTCCAAACTAGCAACCAGACCCCCAGTCGTAGATGTGGAAAGTTCCACAGCTAATGGGGGAGAGAGATACAGAGAGGGGTCTGGGACGCGGACGTTGGTGGGTGACAGCTTTAAAGGAAGGTGAGGGACTTCTGTGGCTAATGTCTTCTTCCCCTCCATCTGCAGAATGGCAGCTGAACCCAGGACCTTGCATGCTAGGCAAGCTCTCTGCCTCAGTTACAGCGCCCCCCCAATCCTATGTGATTTGTATTATTCTTTTTCATTTACTTTTTGGTTTTTATTTATGTGTATGTGTGTATATCTGTGTGGGTGTGAACACTTGTGTGCAGGTGCCCAGGAAGGCCAGAAGAGGCAGTTGAACTCTGGGAATTGGTGTGGGAGGTCATGAGCCACCTCCCTCCCTCCCTCCCTCCCTCCCTCCCTCCCTCCCTCCCTCCCTCCCTCCCTCCCTCCCTCCCTCCCTCCCTCCCTTTCTCTCTGTGCTAGGGATTGAACCCAGAGCTTTGCAAGCACCCTATCATTGAGCTGTTCCCCAGTCCCCGGATAATTCCAACTCAATAGGTAGGTCTCTGTATTGCGATACTTTCTGGATCTACTACGATGCTGTTCACAATAGTAAGAGAGTGAAAGAACCATTTGTTTGCCTGTTCTTCTCTATCATTTCCAGACAGGACTCGGGGTGTGGCTCAGAGAAAGCCTAGAAGAGATCTCAGGTCAATGTTGTTGCTTTCTACATGGTACCTCCGAATTCCCCGCCCCCGATCATTTTCTTTCTTCCCATCAATAGGCGGTAGGTAGGAAGCTGAGGAACAATCCTCCGGGAGGGCTGGGTTGTGTATAGCAGAATGGTGACTTAGACATTTGCCTCGCTGGCCTGCTTTGACACACCAGTGTCCCGTCTGTCCTATTTCTCCAACAGAAGAACCTTTACCTTCCCTGGACCCAGTCTCTGGTGAAATCCAGGCAGAGGGCCAGGCTGGGGCGCAGGAGCCCACAAGAGTCAGGTGACTCTTCCTGCAACACACCTGCCCGGTGGAAAGTGACAGGTGACACTGCCGTAGGCTACGGAAATGGTGTCTGGAGCAGAGGAGAGGGAAGGCACAGGGCGGGCCCTGAAGCCCAGGGGTCGCTTGCATGGAGGCTCCATGATGCCCCCCCTGAGCTTGGCTTGGCCTGGACTGTGGGCCCAGAGGCTGGAGCACACTGGGCCGGGAGAAATTGTTGCTTGTGTCTCAGTCCTAAGGAGCAGGCTCGCACGTGGAGCTGTGAAGAATTTGTGTTTTTACACAGCACTTGTACATCACTCAGAACACCCACAATCCTTAGACGCTCCTAAGGGCGGGGCTGCGGGGGCGGGGCGGTGGGGGCGGGGGGCACATCTTCAGCATCCCAAAGAATGGAGGTTCGTAAACAGTCTGGACCGTCCCCACCTTAGACGTCTCTGGGAGAGAGGTTTGATTGATAGGGCTTTATAAAGCAGCGTTCCCTGCTCTCCAGGACCCGAGGTGCTATTGACAGGCTTTCTGCTTTTAGGACCTGACCTGACCCCACCCCAGACACTGCCCCACTCAGATCCACAATAAGAGAGGAGGTCTGGCCTTTTCATGACAAAAGTAGCTGCCCTCCCCCGCCTGAGCAATCTGCCCGTTGTAAAAGTTTCCGAATCCACATCCACATCCTTCTTTGAGCGGTTGGCTAATTGCCCAATTACTCTGTTTCCCCAACAGAACTCTTAGGGGCTGCTGGGAATCCACATCCAGGAGCCCTGGCCTGGGTCCTGGGAAGCCTCGGGAGTCTGGAAGATTGACCCTCTGTTTTTCTGTCTGCTTCTCACACTGCCCTGGCCCCTGTCGGGACCCGGGACCCGACTCTGAGTTGTCTGAGTTCCCAGGTGGCCAGCAGCTGATGGATGGCTTCTGCCCAGGAAGCCAGCACTAGAGATAGTTTGAGGTGTGGGAAGAACTGAGGCCTGTGCGTTGGAGCATGTGACCGTGTATCGATCCTGTGTGACTCTGGGAAGATGTGGCCTCTCGGAGCCTGTTTTCTCCGCACTGTCTGCATGATCTGCACAGTCAGTTTCTGCTCTGAGATGTCTGGTACTACAAATCGGCAGGGGAAAGAGCATGGCCTTGTCTGGGCCAGTCTTTCATTGGATCTGAACATCCTCCATTTCAGGAAAGGCCCCCTAAATTGGGAAGGGGGCTCAGTTTCCCAATGTGGACCACATATGTATGTATATTCCTAGGGGTCACCCTACCCAGGACCTTACAGTACCAGTTCCCAGGAATCCTAAGTCCCTAAAGAGGCTCCCAGATACTCAGCGTCCTTTTCTTTTTAGGTTGAAGAAGGTGTTTACTGGGGGTGAAGAAACACACACACACACACACACACACACACACACACACACACACACACACAGCAGACACACTGAGGAAAAGACCCTCTATAAAGCAGAGGAGGGCCTCAGAAAGCGGAAAATCCCTATTCCAGGCCCTTAAAGAGGCGAAACAAGGACTGGGCAGTTCCTGCCCTACGCAGGGACCAGCTGCCTACTTGTCCCAGTGCAGAAGCACCCAAGGACCCCTGGGGAAGCAGGGGTGCAGCAGAGAAGGGGGTCCCCCTTCTACTGTCTTCTCTGGGAATGGACGTTTCCATGGCTTAGTTGTTCTGTTGCGGAAGGACAGAAGGAGGCACCCTTGTCACTTGCCCCAGAGGACCTCAGACCTAAGGTGTGTATAAGGTGGCAGGAGAGAACCCTTGGGAGCATCTGCAAGTCAGGAAGCAGCAGATGCCTGTCCTTTGGCTCTGGGACAGAAGGTCTCACCGAACCACAGCAGGGCTTCGGGTGTTACATCTTTGACACCAACCCTGCTCCGATAAGCCACAGGGTTTCCTGTCACCCGGTGGCAAGGGTGGTGGACTCTTGCATATTTATGGGACACCAGCCCAGAAGAGCTTTCAAGGGACTAAGGGACCACGGGTCCTGGTCGCCTATCAGTGTGACACCTCTGTGCCGTTTGGTCTGACTAAAGCCCCAAATGTTCGCATCCCCTGCGTCCCTTTCCTGTTAATCACTTGCAAAGGAAGGCAGCCCGGGCTCCTTTTGAAGGAAGCCTTGTTTGTCAGCCACCAAGGGCTCCTTTGGGCCGGATGCAGGGAGGGAGTCTTAGATTTCAGGAGACCCTCATTAGGAGATGTGAGCCCCGGGATGGGATTAGTTTGGGGGTTTTTGTTTTGCTGGTGCCGGGGATGGACCCCAGGACCTTGCACATGCTAGGCAAGCACTCAACCACTGAGCCATCCCCAGCCCCCAAATGAGATTTGAATTCCTTCTGGGGCATTACCTGGTTTCCTTGGAAACAGAGGAGGGAGAGAAGAGGGAAGTGAGAAGGGAGCGGCTGAGGTCGTCGTTCTGTGACTCTGAGACCTCCCTCTCTGGGGTCAGCTGTCAGGATTTTTATATTTCCTCTCATCTCCGTCTGCCTGTCATGTGACCCAAACTCCATGTCAATCCCTTGAAATAATCCTACCCATGTCACCCATTGTCCACCGCTGGGCAAGCCGTGTAACAGTTTTGTGCCTCAGTGTCGTCGTCGCCGTCTGTAAAGTGGGAATTATGACAGCATCCCTGCCCACCCCCAGGTTATTGTCAGGAAAAAGGATTAACAATGCCAGCCATGATGGTGTGTGCCTATAATCTCAGCTCCGGGCAAGTTGAGGTAGGAAGACTTTGAGTTCAAGGCTAGCCTGGGCTGCGCAGTGAGACTGTCTCAAAATAAAACAAAGCAAATATATATCCTGTGTACACGGCCTGTAAGCTCTATTGGCCATTTTGGTTATTAGCAGGTTTTTTTTTTTCTTTTTTTTCCGAAGTAGTGGAGCTCAAACCCAAGGACTTGTGAATTCTAGGCAAATGCTTTACTACAGACCTATACCTTTGGCCCTATTAGAATTGGTGTGTGTGTGTGTGTGTGTGTGTGTGTGTGTGTGTGTTGTGTGTGTGTGTGTGTGTGTGACAGTTTGGGCTGTTTATCAGAGTTAGTTCTGCCCTTGAACCCAAGAGAGTTTTCCCTTCTAATGGGGATGTCTGAGGAAGACAGAGATAGTTGTAATAGAACACAGGGCATAGCCAGAGGCCAATGTCCCCCACTGGGAAGGCAGAGAGGTGATCCCTGCCTACCAGGTCCTTTGGCCCTTAACTCCTCCATGGTCATTGCTCACCTCCCGTGAGAATCAAGGGTGCAGGAAGGGTTTCCCTTTGCACACACTTAGATTTCTAAACCAGAAGAGGCCTTGGGAGACAGATGCCTACATTCAAGTCCTAAGATCTCCACGAACTGAGCTCTTGGACAGGTGACTTTGTAGTGATCTGACCAGATCTGAAAGATGCACTTGAGGCTAAAATCTGCCTCCAAAGGGCTGTGTGGATCCATGCTCCCAGCCTGGAACAGGGCCTGGTACATGTGAGCACTCAAGCAATGTCTGCTGCTGCTGTGTGTATGCATGCATGCATGTATCTATATGATGTATTTATTTTGAGAAGGGGTCTTCTGTATCTCAGGCTGGCCTCACACTCGCCATGTAGCTGAGGAATGCCTGGAGCTTCTGATCCTCCTGCCTCCATCTCCCAAATGCAATGCTGGGTATTGAACCTAGGGCTTCACGTGCATTAGGTAAACGCTCTGTTGAGCCACATCCCCAGGCTCCGTGCTGTTCTTACTGATGTTCTTACAAAAAGCCACGGTGCTGAGAATGCACCTTTCACGGGGATGGTGATGAAAGCATACCCTTTTGTAGTACTTCATAAGCTCCAGACTCTGTGTCCATTCATTTGTTCTTCACGCCAGACCTATGAAACAGATTCTGTCACTGTCACCTGCTTCTTTAAATGAGAAAAACAAAGCACCAAGAAGGTAATTAAGTCCCTAGAAGGCCAAGCACCTACCGAGCTCTTCTAAACTGGCAGCTGGAAGAAGAGGAGGCAGCCGTGTGCCTGGGACTGTGGCTGAGGGCTGGACATGCCTCTGGGCAGATCTAGCCTCTGTTTTGAAGGTTTCTATCCCTAATTCTGTGACCACGAGCAAGACAAAAGCCAAAGTACTCATGGAATGAGCCTAGTGGGTGGACCCCTCCCAGAAGGAATTGCTATAAGAAGGGGCATGTTCTGTGGTACTCTGAGGGCAAGACACGGGGCAGGCATCACGTTTCCTGAGACTGTGCTACCAAATCTCTAGTTAGCAGCACCTCTTTTTTCTGCAGTGGGGGGGGGGAGTGGGGTAGAGGACCCTGATGAACCCCGGGGGACTCATGAGGGGACTGAAGGATGTAGCGCTCCCTTGACTCTGAGATATCTGTGAAAGTGACCAGATGCAGCAGGAATACAGGACTCTGCTCCCTCTTTCCTTCCCCACGAACAAACCTAGGCCTAGCCTGACCTCCAGGAGACGTCTTCAAGAGACTTAAACCGGTCGGGCATAGTGATGCACTCCTGCAGTCTTGGGGGGAGGGGGGTGTGGGTAAAGGCAGGAGGATTGTCACAAAGTTTGGGGCCCAGCCTGATCTAGGCTTGTTTCCAAAAGTTGCAGCCCAGCCAGGGCTATATAAGTGACATGGTATATATACATTTATTAAAAATCAGGAGACTTCAGCAGCTCGTGAAAGCAACTTTTCTTTTTCCGGGACTGTGATATTGTCAGATAACTCCAATGGGCGTGAACAGCATTGTTGAGGGGCAGGGGCCCCATAGCCAGAAACTCCGGCCTGTGTGTCTTCCAGACAGCTCTTCATACCCTTTCTAGACAGCCCCTCCTCAGGGCTCCGGGACTTGTCTGGTGTCGAGCTCCCAGGAGGTCCCCGGGGTGTGACCTTCTTGTCCTTCCTCCCTGCCCCCCACCCCAGGGCCAGCTATAAAGAAAGCCAGCCCCAGTCCGCAGCAGGCCATCTAGGCCCCAAGAGCTTTTCGGGGGCACTTGAGGGACGCACACATCCACAGCCCCTCCTGGCCAGCGCCATGCGGTCCCTGTGGCTGTGCTGGGTACTCTGGGTGCTCCCCCTGGCTGGCCGTGGGGCGGCTGTGACCGAGGAGCAGGTCCTGGTCAGACTACTGCAGCAGCTGCAGCTCAGCCAGGCTCCCGTGCTGGACAGGGTGGATGTGGAGGGAATGGCCATCCCTGCCCAGGTGAGGGCCCAGTACGTGGCCCTGCTGCAGCGAAGCCATGTTGACCGCGCCCGAGGCAAGAGGTTCAGCCAGAACTTCAGAGGTGAGCTCTTCTTGCTGCCCCTGGTCTCTGGTGATGTCAGGGGACCCTTTCTGTGTGTGCCTTGGGGGTGGGGGTTGCCTTAGTCTGAGGAACAGTGAAATGTAAACATGGCCTTGGAGGGTGGCTGGGTCTAGGCCCCAGGCTCGGCCTGTGCCTGAGGACTCTCAGGGGCAGGAGGAGGTAGATCCAGGCTGGAGTAATGGGCAAGGCCCAGACCCAGAGAAGGGAAGGAAAGCATGGAAAAGCAGAATCTTAGGGGTATGGGTAGGGAATAGCAAGGACTCAATTTTTCTGGAAGCAGTAGTATGACATTCCTGGAGTCACCACTTAGGACCGTCTGGAACAGAGGCCAACTGTGTTTTGTACTATGAACGCTGAAATGGGTGTCTGGCTGAAGCTGCTTTGGGTTAAAAAACAAACAAACCAGCATCTTGAGGACAGAGGAAGCCAGATGTTGAGATGCAGGGGCCTCTCCCCTAAGGGCTGGGACCAGTCCTCAAGACACAGCCAGAGCCAAGGCCAGGCACCTGTGAGGACCTCACTCTTTGAATTCTCTTTGAAGCTCCCTGAGTTCTGGGTCCCAGAGCTCTTTGTACTTGGGTGGGGAGGTTTAGAGAACAAGTTTCCGCGGGAGATTTTAAGTAAGCGGCTTTGTACCAGAGCCACAGAATGGGGAAGGCTCTGTCCCAGCCAGCTCCCAGCACAGTGGCCCTGCCATCCTAGAGGTCTCACAGCTCCTGTAGAGGCCCGGCTGACTCTGTCCACGTTCACAGAGGTGGCAGGCAGGTTCCTGGTGTCCGAGACCTCCACGCACTTGCTAGTGTTCGGCATGGAGCAGCGGCTACCGCCTAACAGCGAGCTGGTGCAGGCCGTGCTGCGGCTGTTCCAGGAACCGGTCCCCAGAACTGCTCTCCGGAGGCATGAAAGGCTGTCCCCCCACGGTGCCCGGGCTCGGGTCACCATTGAGTGGCTGAGAGTTCGTGAGGACGGCTCCAACCGCACCGCCCTCATCGACTCTAGGTATTAGTTGTAGGGTGTGTGTGTGTGTGTGTGTGTGTGTGTGTGTGTGTGTGTGTGTGTGTGTGTCTCGGGGGCGCGGGGGGGGGGGGTTGGGGAGCTCGGCTCCGCCCTATTGGGGGAGGGGAGCAGCAGAGGATGGGACGATGGGGTGGGGACAGGACGGGACCGGAGACTCCTCCTCCTGACTCGCCGCTGTGTCTCAGGCTCGTGTCCGTCTACGAGAGCGGCTGGAAGGCCTTCGACGTGACCGAGGCCGTGAACTTCTGGCAGCAGCTGAGCCGGCCGAGGCAGCCGCTGCTGCTGCAGGTGTCGGTGCAGAGGGAGCACCTGGGCCCGGGGACCTGGAGCGCACACAAGTTGGTCCGGTTTGCTGCGCAAGGGGCGCCGGGCAGCGAGGGTCAGGGCGAGCCACAGCTGGAGCTGCACACGCTGGACCTCAAGGACTATGGGTAGGCGCTGGGGCTTAGATAGCCGGAGATGCAAGGCTGGGTCATCCTTCCCCCGTTTCTTGGGCCGGCTTAGGGGTGCGCTGTGTAGGCTGCCCTAGGAGACGACCCATTCGTACCCACAGTAGTTTCTAGGGGTGCATTTAGAAATGGTATTGGTCAAATACTGAATTACACACGTTATTGTAACAACCCGTTTCCACTGGTCCACAGAGCGAGTCCCGGGACAGCCAGGGCTGATACCCAGAGCAGCCCTTAGCAGGCAGTAGCTGACTTTATGTTCTAGACATGTTTATTCACTCTTTAACCGCAGGAGTTCTCTTTGAATGCCTTTAAGACATGGATGGTTAAGTCTCCTTCTCAGAGGCTCCTGACCTTGGCCCTGTCCGTCAGGTGACTTTTGATCTCTCCTCTCCACAGAGCTCAAGGCAATTGTAACCCTGAGGCCCGAGTGACCAAAGGCACCCGATGCTGTCGCCAAGAGATGTACCTTGACCTGCAGGGGATGAAGTGGGCGGAGAACTGGATCCTCGAACCCCCAGGGTTCCTGATCTATGAGTGTGTGGGCAGCTGCCTGCAGCCACCGGAGTCCCTGACCATCAAGTGGCCATTTCTGGGGCCACGGCAGTGCATTGCCTCAGAGATGACTTCCCTGCCAGTGATTGTCAGCATGAAGGTGGGAGGCAGGACCAGGCCTCAGGTGGTCAGCCTGCCCAACATGAGGGTACAGAAGTGTAGCTGTGCCTCCGATGGGGCGCTCATACCCAGGGGGATAGATCTGTAGTCCCCTTGTTCCCACAGTTTTACACTTAGTAAGTTGACTTGTCCTGACTCAGTATCCACCTTTCACCTTTGCCCTACAGTCCTCCATGTCTTGGCTTCCTTGTCCATCACCCAGTCTAAGCACTTATGTGAGTAAATAATAATGTCACTCCACCAGGACACCCTGGTGCACTTGGTAGACGACATGGCTAAGCAGTGGACATTGCCAGCTGAATCTGTTTTCGGGCCAATTCTCAGATAATTGTGCAACAAAACCCTATGGTGAGAACAGGGGAATCGGCTCATTTACTCTGTCACATGGTGGTATTTGAATTCATTCCACAAAACAAAGCAAACAGAGAAATCCCAGTGAGCCCTAGACAGGAGAACATCTGGAAGAGAGCCTCCTCAACACTAGCACACTCTAGACTTTTTTAAATTTCTTTTGGGACAGGGTCTCGATATGTAGCCAGGGCGGCCTCAGACTCAAAAATACACCTCTCTCTGCCTTCCAAGTGCTGAAATGAAGGCACTGTGGCCAGGTGGTGGTGGCGCTCACGCCTTTAATCCCAGCAGGGGAAGGCGGATCTCTGAGTTCGAGGCCAGCCTGGTCTACAGAGCGAGTTCCAAGACAGCCAGGACTACACAGAGAAACCCTGTCTCGAAAAAACCTGAAAACAAAACAAATCAAAACAACAACAGCAAAATCAAAACAACGGCAACATCCACACTGTAGTGTTTGTCCTAAGATCACTAAGGAGGGGGGTGAAGAGCTATGGGTTGGGACACTGGTCAGGAAATCAAATGCTTAGCTTTTGGAGCTGACCACAGCAGGGTCTCAAGGCGATGCAGAAGCCCATGAGTTACACACGGGTGGTGGGCTTCAGCTCCGAGGCTTCATTGCCCTGGGGACAGACAGCCCCTAGCAGTGTGTGCTAATGTAGTGTCAGCGTGACCTGGGTGTGTGTAGCATTTCCCCCTATCTCACAGAACTACCATGAGAAAATGTGTGTGTTAACATGAGGCTTTGTTTTTTGTATTTAGCAAAAACCAGTTGAACATAGATTATCTGAAGAGACAAAATTAAAGCGATGTTCCAGTCTGTGTCTCTGTGTCATTTTTAGTGTTCTTTACTAGAAGAGGGTGGAGGATGATAGCAACATGATTTCTTTGAACTCCCGGTTTTGGAAGTTTGAAGACTGTACTGTTTAAATTCCCCATACAACTCCCACTCAAAAAAAGAATTTTTTTTTTTTGGTTTTTCAAGACAGGGTTTCTCTGTGTAGCTTTTCACCTTTCCTGGAACTTGCTTTGTAGACCAGGCTGGCCTCGAACTCACAGAGATCTGCCTGGCTCTGCCTCTCGAGTGCTGGGAGGCACCACCACCCGGCCCAAAAATATTATTTTGAACAATTACATAAACTTCCTCTTTTGTCTCAAAAAAACTAAAAAAAAAAATTAAATAAAAAAAAATCCTTGAAACTAATGCACAGAGACTAGTCCTTTGAGTCCTGGTTAGAGTAACTAAGACACTATTGTTTATGTACAAGATAGACTGTAGGGGGAAAAAATTATCCTTGGGGATCTTCTAGAGGATCCAGGTTCGATTCCCAACACCCAGATGGCAGCTCACAACTGTCTGTAACTACATTTTCACAGGACCCGGAACCATCTTCCAGCCTCTGTGGGTACTGGGCACGCATGCGGTGCGAGATATACATGCATACAAATTACCCCTACACATTAATGAAGCCAATTTATATAATGAAACCATTTTTCCCGCAGTTGGACGGTGAGAACAGCAGAATCCTTGGTAAGAGCAAGGCCAGGGTATAGATTAAATCTCCTTTTCCCATCTGGTTCTGGTCTGCCTTTGTGGCTGGAGTCTACAGTCATCTCCGCTGCTCTAACACTAGGTGGCGCTCTGATCTCGGTTTCCCAAAAGAACTCTGCTTTTTGTCTTGGGAGCTGGCGGCCTGAGGACTTCACCCTTTCTGTGGTGAAGCCGGGCTTGTCAGAATCATTGGTCTGTCTGCATTTCCTTATTTGGTATGAACAGATATTTCTTTTACATCTTGACAGGGAACATCACAAAACTCTGTTTCTTGAGAGAAGAAAACAAATACAGGCTGTAAGCCAAATCCCATCAGAAGTGGGACTCTTTTATTTTTCAATTTTGTATTTGTTTGTACAGTTTTTTTGAGGCAGGGTCCTATGTTGTATAGCCCAGGCTGACCTTGAACATTCGATCTTCCTGCCTCAGACTTTTTTTCTTTTGCCTCAGCCTCTTGGAGGTTGAGATTACAAGTGTGCATGGGCATCACACTTAGCTGGAAATTGGACATAATTCTATATTTTTTTTCACTTGCAAGAATTAAATGAACTAGAGCTAGGGATTGTAGCTCAGTGGTAGATCACTTGTCCAGCATACACAAAGCCCCAGGTTTCATTCCTAGACAATGCAAACAAACAATAAACTAACAGCTGGGCATGGTGGTATAATAATGAGATGAAAAGAAAAATAAATCAAGCCAGCCAGCGGGATGGTTCCCTGGGTAAAGATGCTTCCATCAGGCCTGAGGCCCCAGTTGGATCCCTGGAACGTGTTGTGGGAGGAGAGAATCAGTGCTCGGAGCTGTCATGTGACCTCCGCACACAAGTGCTCTCATGCACATAAATAACAAACACAATCTTCTAGAAGAAAGGAGTGGGGAACAGGAAGGAGGGAAGCGGAGTTAGTGGAGCTGTGTGAACTGCTCACTTGCACCCTGCGCGGTCTAACCTTGGTCATGTCTCCTTGTCAGGGAAACACATTATATTTTTTTTTCTTTCTTTTTTTTTTTGGTTTTTTCGAGACAGGGTTTCTCTGTGTAGCTTTGCACCTTTCCTGGGACTCACTTGGTAGCCCAGGCTGGCCTCGAACTCACAGAGATCCGCCTGCCTCTGCCTCCTGAGTGCTGGGATTAAAGGCGTGCGCCACCACTGCTCGGCTATATTTTTTTAAACATATTGTTAGAGGTTCAGTCTACTTTTTGTTTTGTTTTGTTTTTGGAGACAGAGTTTCTCTCTCTGTGTAGCCATGACTGTCCTGGAACTCACTCTGTAGCGCAGGCTGGCCTTGAATTCAGAGATCCGCCTGCTTCTGCCTCCCAAGTGCTGGGACTAAAGGTGTGCGCCACCACCGCCCAGCTCACTCTGGTAATTTTTTAATATATACACACTCAGCCATACCGCACATAGTGAATGAAAACAAGAAATAAAAAAGGGAAAGACAGGACTGCTCCTAGGTATGGTGGAGGAGAAAGTTTATTGTAGATAAAAGGGAAAGTATAGCCAGAGGCAGGCACTTCTGGGAGAGTCTGGAGTGGGCAGGATCCTGAGCCACTGAGGAAAGAGGAAGGGGAGAGGGGAGGGGGACCAGGTGCAGCCGTCAAGAGGGCACAGGGTAAAAGAAGAGGCTGGTAACCAGCATGACCTAATTATATAGAGAAGGGCCTCTGGGAGAAAGAAGGGCAGGCCAGTCCCCGGGCTGGAGAGTTCTGGGGAGAGGGTGGGGTGGGATAGGGGGTTGGGGGAGTGAGGGGGTAGGCCAGCCACACCCTGTAACAGGGAGGGACTGAGGGCTGCAGGGAGAGCCTGGTGTCCAGATCTGCTTTGCTATGTTAAACAGGCACCTCAGTCATTTGTCCCAGGGTTTGAGACAGTGGGTGAGATGGTGAAAAAATCCGGGGATACTGAATTCAAGACTATTCTTGTCCATATAGGTGGTTCCAGGACAGCCAAGGCTACAGGCATATTGGAGCCCGTTAGGTTTCCTAGTGGCTTTACCCAGCAGGTCTGCACAAAGAGGGTGATTGGACCTGGGCCTGAGTTCCAGGTGTTTGGAAGGGTCTGCACTTGGCTGTAACTAGCAAGGGGGAGGTCCTTTGCCCCTCCCCTTGGCAGTGTTATAAAAAGCCCTTCGGAATAAAGTTCTGGGCCGGTGGATTAGGATCCTGGCCCTCCCGAGGCTGTCCTGTGTTTTCTGTCTGTCTCTCTCTAGCTGTATTTCTATCTAATATTTCCTGCTGCTGCTGCTCAAGAATACCCTGTGAAAAAGTGGGGCTGGGATGGCCCCCCCCCCACAGAAAGAAACCCTGTCTCAAACAAACAAAATCCAGAGATAAGAGTTCCATCAGTTTTGCCTCTAAAATGGTTTAGTTTCGTCTGTTCTTTGTATGAAATGTGTTGTCTAATACATTTGTTTGTTTGTAAGCCGAGGATGACCCTGAACTTCTGATCTTCCTGCTCCCACCTCCCAAGTGCCGGAGTCGCTGGGACTGCACTATCTCACCGGTTACACAGCGTGAGGGAGACAGCCCAGCCCTGTGTGCGCCACCAACTGAGCTATATCGCCAGCCCTCCAACAGTAAATTGGAATTTTAACTCCTTTTTTGAGACAGGATTTCTTTCATCATATATCCCAGACCGGCCTGAACTCTCCATCTTCCTGCTTTGGCCACCCACCCGAGTGTTAAGGTCACAACCGGTTCCGGCTTCTCACTGAATTGTTCTTATAAAAGCATCAAGATTAGGAAAAAAAATCTATTTCAAGACGTGCCTCACTTTGTAGGGAAAAGAAGTATAGGGCTATTCTCCAAAAATGTCACATTGGTTCTCCTTAGGCGGTGACATGGAAGATGTGCTGGGGGGCAGGTCAATGGTGAGACACTCACTGCCTGCTCTGTGCAAGGCCCGAGGTCCATCCCCCTCAACCCCCCCAACCCCTGTACTGAAATGGGGAAAAAAAGGACAGCTTTTCTACTGAACCTAATTTCCAATTTTTGTGTTATCAACAGGGACAACCATGTAATAAAATAAGGTGAGGGAGGGCTGGGTGCTGGAGACTTGCCACCTACCCGGCTGCGGGCAGCTCAGCCTGGATCACCCCAGTTCTCAGAAAGGGGCAGGCCTGTTGCCGGAGGATAAGACCGGAGGAAGGCCCTGACGCCCTGATAAAAATGAAACGTCCACCTTCCGACTGCTGGAGGGGAGAGCACAGGATGGAGGGGAGGGAGGAGGCTGAATGACGACTGGCTGGGAGGACAGGGAGGGGAGGGGCTGCACCCTTGAGACAGGCCAGGGAGGAAGTAATCCCACGGCAGGACAGCACCCTCAGGCTGGGGCCCTCCTGGAGGGTGTGTCCCACGTGGCTGGGTGGGACGATAGGGACGCCTCGTCTACATCACTTCAGCAGGCTGCAGGTAGTTTCTGCTTCTTAGAAAACTGGCAGGAAGGTCCAGTGAGTGTGGGAGCTTAAGACCAGCCTGGGCAAAAAAGCAAGACTCGGGGGTGGGGGTGGGGTGGGGGAGGGGCGCAAACTGGAATCCTAGAAATCTCACTTTTAGGGATCCACACTGGGATTTCATCACAATAACACAAAGATTTCCTAAATTAGGTAAGGTGGTGACCTGCTGACGTCCCACGCAACCTAAGTCATTTTCTAGTAAAAGGGGGACCTGTAGGCCCCTGGCCCCCATTTTGGGTAACTTGCCTTGCTTGCTGACCTTGACCTTGATATCCTCCCAATGCTAATTCCCTGCCGGGTTCCACCCTCCTGAATGCTTAAGGAAAGTTCCTTGTCTATGTATCCTGCATAATGGGCGTTAACAGCTTAGATGCAAGATTGTAAAACATGGGTATCGAACTTCTGCCCTCCAGGGTTCTCCCATTGTGCTGTAAGCCTGTATTTAAGACCTCCTCTCTCCTTCAATAAATGGCACTGGGGGGGGCGGGGAGAAGATTTCCTAAATCTAAATTAATGTGATACGGCCCGGGGAGACGGCTTAGGAGCCAAAGGCACTTGTCCTAGCAAAGCCTGGTAACAGAAATTTGATCCTCAGAATCAAGGTAGAAACCTGGATGCAGTGATATCTATAATCCCACTGGAAGCCGGAGGTGTCGACATGAGAACCGTCTGGAAACGCGCCTGAACTACATGGCATCACAAGTGCAGAAACTAGAGGCTCTGTTCAAGAAGATGGAATGGCCTCCCGGAAGCTGTCCTCTGACCTCCACAGGAGCACCGTGGCTCTCGCTCTTTTACTCATGCACACACTTAAAAAAAAAATAATTGGGGCTGGAGAGGTGGCTCAGTGGTTAAGAGCACTGACTCCTCTTCCAGAGGTCCTGAGTTCAATTCCCAGAAACCACTTGGTGGCTCACAACCATCTTGTAATGAGATCTGGTGCCCTCTTCAGGTCAAAAGAACACTGTATACATGATAAATAAATCTTTAATAATAATAAAATAATTGTTCCACTTAATATTCGTTTACAACTGTGTCCCCAGAACCTGGCTCTATTGATACCTATTGAATGAATGGATATTAGCTTTTGGACAATGGTTACAATGGTAGAGGACATCCATGGGTAGAATAAGTACACGTTAAAATCTTATCTAAGGTAACTTTTTGGTGGCATTGGAAACTGCTTATGAATTGTATACTATAGAAATTTATGTTTGGGGGCTGGAGAGATGGCTCAGCATTTGGGAGCACTGACTGCTCCTCCAAAGGGGCCAGGTTCAATCCCCAGCACCCACATGGCAGCTCAGACCTGTCTGTAACTCCAGTTCCAGGGCTTCTGACACTCATATATGCAGGCAAGACACCAAGGAACATGAAAACAAGTTATATATATACACACACACATATAGATAGATAGATGTATAGATAGATAGATAGATAAATAGATAGATAGATAGATGATAGATAGATAGATAGATAGATAGTTGAGAGAATTTCGTGTTCTACACGCCCATAATCCCATCACTCAAGAGGGTAAGGCAGGGAGGTCACAAGCTTGAGGCCAGCCTGGGCTATACAGGGAGACACTCTCCAAATACCAAACCCAACCCGAGGCTGCTTGGGGGCCCTCCCGGGGGTCTGGACATGTAACGGGCACCTTTCTGGAATAAGCACTACGGTACTGGTACTAAGGAGCGTGGAAGAGAGAGTGCCTCCTGAAAGGCTCCGGTGCTGGGTCCAGTGTGTATTCTCATTTTATACTCTAAAACCACAAGTGGTGTGGGCAAGCGAGTAAGGTTTCACAGAAGCCAAAGTGGCAGTCAGCAGGTTGTTAGGGACAAGGACCTACTGTGTTAGCTACTTCTCCAGGTCATCCTGTTCCAGGTAGCAAGTGGAATCATGCTTGGCACCGAGGCAGAGCGAGCCGTGCTTGAAGTGAACCACTATATAAACCAACAACCCGTCCTCCAATAATTGGTCTTTTCTACCTAATTCTACTTCCGAAGGAGCACGCCGAAGCCGGCTTCCCCTGACACTCGGGAATTGCAGGTGCTGTCCTGGCATCTCCTGGTCTCCACGTGGCGTTCATCTCGAGCAGACGCTTTGGAGATTCCACTCCTGGACCAGAGTCAGAAACCAGCCGCCCGAACCAGGAAATCCCGGCGCCCCGGGGGACGCCCACTCGCGGGGACGTCTGGCGGGCTCCGGCACAGCCACAGGCTCCACCCACTGAGCCAGCAGGAGGCGGGCACACGACCGGGCAACGCCACCGATTGGCCCGCCCCGAGCCCTCAGCCTCGGATTGGTTGCCTGGGACACGTGGCCTACCTGAGGCCTGGCGTCTCTGGCGGTGGATGCTCTGGGCTTGCCAGGGCCTGCTAGCGGTGCAGACGGGCTTGGAAGCCGCACCGAGCTCTTCGGGTCCGGCTTTTTCCACGCGTGGACCCTGCGCCGGGGATTCCCAGCGTCTCCGGGTCGGCGCTTTGCCGGGGTCCTGCGGCCATGAGTGTGGGTTTCATCGGCGCGGGCCAGCTGGCCTGTGCGCTGGCTCGGGGCTTCACGGCTGCAGGTGAGCCACGCGTGGTCAGCCCTCCGGCTCGCCCGAGGGAACGAGTGAGTGAGGAGTGGTGAGTGAGCGAGCGCGTGCGTGCGTGCGTGCATGTGTGAGCGAATGGGAGGTTTGCAGCCATCTGCCTGGATGCCATAGCGTCGGAGGCCGGCAGTGCATGAGCTGCCGTGGGCTTCCTTGGATGGGTTGATGGCATGACTGGGCCACGATCCCCTGTTGGAAAACCTTGTTTCTCTGTAGGCGTCCTGTCGGCTCACAAGATCATAGCCAGCTCCCCGGAAATGGACCTGCCCACGGTGTCTGCGCTCAGGGTAGGAGGGATGGAGGGGAGCGGGAAGGAGGTAGAGGCCCCAGGAAAAGCGTGATCTGAAGTGACCTGTGTCTGGCTGCTTGTCATGACAAGCCCTCTCCACCTTCTCGTGTGGTGGGAGCCCCCAGGAAAAGTTTGGGTCAGATCCAGACACTGGGGTGTGTGTGTGTGTGTGTGTGTGTGTGTGTGTGTGTGTGTGTGTGTGTGTAAGTATAGGTATATAGGAATGACTTTTTGTTGGCTAGTCTACTTTGCTTTGAGCTCACTACCTAGTCCGTATAAGTCTGGAAAGTTCTACTACTTCAGCTTTCCAAGTGTTGGGAATCACAGGCCCGAGTCACCGAGTGAGCCGGAAGTGTGATTTTTCTCCATTGATGGGTGGTGTGACTCTGAAGTAGTCAGCCACTCCGAGGCTGTTTTCTCATTCTCTGTAACCCTTTCCTGTTGTAAATGACCGCGTTGGGAAAGGACCTGGTGAGTTGGTTTCTTTCAATAAAGCTCAGGATCTTAAAGTCTTATAAAATCTGGCCAGTGTGGCACAGGACAGCCGGAGAGGCAGTGTTTGTGCCTAGTGTGGACTTCCATCCCTAACACTGTAGGGCCCTGATACTCACTCACTTGGGAGTCCTGGGGGCGGGGAGTTGTAGAGGCTTGCTACTCTAGTAAACTAGGTTCTCTGGCTACTAGGCTGGGAGTGGGCTTTGTGCTGATATTTCACCCCTCTATGTGCTCTTCCCGCCATGGGGGTTCTCCCCTGGCAGAGGGGTGTCAGAAGATTGCTGGGGTCGAGGGAAACAGCCTCTTTTCTGGCCACTGTGGAGAAGCTTGTCCTGCCTAGCATCTGTGCCTTGTTGCCCAGTGGCAGGAATGGACAGTTGTCATTTGGGGGTCATCATGGAGCCCTGAAGGGACAGAATAAAGAGTTTTGGCTGCAGCTGGCCGAGAGTTGGCTGTCCCGTGGGAGGCCTGGGCTCATCGGCATTGCCTAGCACTATTGACTGGGTCCTCTTCTCCTGCAGAGGATGGGCGTGAATCTGACCCGAAGCAATAAGGACACCGTACGGCACAGTGACGTTCTGTTCCTGGCTGTGAAGCCGCACATCATCCCCTTCATCCTGGATGAGATTGGGGCCGACGTGCAGGAGAGGCACATCGTGGTCTCCTGTGCGGCTGGCGTCACCATCAGTTCTGTGGAGAAGGTGCTGATGCCCCGGTGCCCTTCGTGGGAGAGGAGGGGCGGCCTGTGCGTGGCTGCTGATGGGCCGGACCTGGGGGGCGGGGGGACTGCGCTGGATGCCCTGGGCACTCAGTTGGCCTGCTCTCCTGCCCTAGAAGCTGACGGCGTTCCAGCCATCCCCAAAAGTGATCCGCTGCATGACCAACACCCCGGTGGTGGTTCGAGAGGGGGCCACAGTGTATGCCACGGGCACCCACGCTCTGGTGGAGGACGGGAAGCTGCTGGAGCAGCTCATGAGCAGCGTGGGCTTCTGCACGGAGGTGGAGGAGGACCTCATCGACGCCATCACGGGACTCAGCGGCAGCGGGCCTGCCTATGTGAGTGGCCCTCGCTTGCCCACCGGCTTGTGTGGATTCTAGGCGACGGGAGGGGCTGGCAGAGGAGGGGAGGGCAGTAGTTACGCTCGTCTCCTGGGCGTGGCTGGCTGGTGGAAGGAGCTGACCCTGAGGACTAGTTCCGGTTGTCAGAGAAAGCAGCCCCTGGGGGTAGTGGGTGCTTGGTGCTTGTTTCCCAGGTTCAGAGAGTTATCTCCACAGGCATTTATGGCTCTGGATGCCCTGGCAGACGGTGGGGTGAAGATGGGCGTGCCACGGCGCCTGGCGGTCCGACTAGGAGCTCAGGCATTGTTGGTCGGTGTCTTTGCATGTTTGACCCGAGGGTTGTGTTTTGGGGGGGTGTTACTGAGCTTTGGGCGTAGTTTGATTCTAATGCCCCCTTGTGCCTCAGGGAGCAGCTAAAATGCTGCTGGACTCAGAGGACCACCCAGGCCAGCTCAAGGACAACGTCTGCTCGCCTGGGGGGGCCACTATCCATGCCCTGCACTTCCTGGAGAGTGGGGGCTTCCGCTCTCTGCTCATCAATGCAGTCGAGGCCTCCTGTATCCGAACACGGTGGGTGTGCCCTGCTCTCCCCGGCCTGAGTTCTCTCATTCCCAGCCTGCCCTGTGATGGGCTGGTTCCCCTCTCTTGGGTCTCACGAGTGATGTCGGAGTCTGTGCTCGTTGGTGACCACAGCTCACTTGGCTTCCTTGAGTAAAGGTTTGGTAGCCTCGCTTCACCCAGCTCTTGCCACAGTTCTGATAGTTATGATTAGCTTTGATTTGTAGATGGGGAAGTTAAGGACAAACAGGCTATAACTTTGAGCTCAGACCCTGTAACTTCCCATACATCCCTTTCCTGTGTGGTCCCAGATGTCACTGGATGCTGTCTAGCTTGGATCACATGAAACGACTGTGACACTCCCGGCTTAGTTAGAGATGACCCTTGAGAAGCCTGGAGCCTCTTTGGTTTGGGATTCTGAGTCGGGGTGGGATCAGGTTGAGGGTCTGGGGCTGTATGACTGGAAGGCTCAAAGCTCTGGCTCCAAGGTTTGCCACCTTCTCTGTGGGGCTCTGTCTACAGGGAGCTGCAGTCCATGGCTGACCAAGAAAAGGTCTCCCCTGCTGCCCTCAAGAAGACCCTCCTGGACAGAGTGAAGCTGGAATCACCCACAGTGTCCACGCTGGCCCCGCCCAGTCCAGGGAAGCTCCTCACGAGAAGCCCCGCCCAGGGAAGCAAGAAGGACTGAGGAGGACTCCGTGGGGTGTCCCTGTCCCCAGCAGCGCCGGGAGGGGCAGGCGTAGGCCCCGGTGAACGATGCTGCTTGGATCTGTTTACTTGGTGGCACCGAGTCCTCCCTTCTCTTGGCCCCCGGCAGAAGGTGCTCTGAAGAGGCAGCTGACGCCCGAAGCCGGGTAGTCAGTCCTGCACGCCTCTCTGAGAGAGGTGGGGGGCCCTGAGTTAGCAACCCCCCTCAGCAGATGTCTGTGAACTTTAGTTAGATCTCAGGAGTGGTTCAGTTTGACCTCAGGGTGAGGTGAGAGGGGAGAGAGGGAAGGCCCATCCTCTGAATTAAAAACATGTAGAAGCAAGTGACTTACTGTTGCCGTTGGAAGTGTGGGGAATTCCACGAGGCTTTTGCTTGACTCTGGTTTCACAGGTGTCCCAATACAAGGTGATGGTCATTGCTAGTTCTAGCTGCTTTAATAAAGATTTTATTTATTTATTTTTGATAGAGTCTCACTGTAGCCCAGGCTGGCCCTGACTTGTAGTAATCCTCTTGTCTCTGCCTTTTTTTCCCCCTTGAGACAGAGTTTCTCTGTATAGTCCTGGCTATCCTAGAACTCGCTCTGTAGACCAGGCTGGTCTCGAACTCAGAGAGATCCGCCTGCCTTTGCCTCCCGATTGCTGAGACTAAAGGTGTGCGCCACCACCTTGGGCTTTTTCTTACTTCTAAGTCATTGTCTTAGTCACTGTTTCATTGCTGTGGTAAGACACCATGCCCGAGGCAGCTCAGAGAAGACACAGTTTATTTTGTGCGTGTGGTTCCAGGGGCCTAGAGTCCACGATGGCAGCACAAACAGCTGGGAGCTCACGTGTTGAACCACAGTCAGCAGGCAGAGGGTTAACCGAAGCCTCAGAACCCACCCCTATGGCCAGACTTCCTCCAGCAACTTCCCACACCATCACCAGCTGGGGACCCAGTATTCAATTCCCAAGACTTGTCAGGGAAATCTCATTCAAACCACCCCTGTCATGTTCTGGGCCTCCCTGGAAGGCAGCATTGTCCAAGGATTGAAGGACGGATGAGGGGTAAAGAGCCAGGCCCTGAGAGCCAAAGTGAGTAGTAACCTGTCCCAGGCTTAGGCATGCCCTTGGATGAGCCAAAGTCTGGTGGCAGAGAAGCTCCAGTGTTGGCAGGCACAGGGGTTCTCGTCAGGTGGAAGGATGTGTCTTTTTTTTTCTAGGTCATGTTGTAGCTTTTATTATTTACATTTATTTATTTGAGAGAGAGAGAGAGGACCACTTTACCTTCTCACCAGCAGTACATGAAAGTTCCAATTTCTCTATATCATTGCCAACATTTATTGCCAAGCATTTTGGTTTATTGCTATTTTAACAGATATGTAGTAGTTTAAAAGTAATTGGCCCCATTATCTCACAGGGAGTGGCACTATTAAGAGGTTGCCTTTGCTGGAGTGAGTGTGGCCTTGGTTGGTGGAAGTGTCAGTGTGGGGGCAGGTTTTGAAGTTGGAAGGATGTGTCTTTTTCCTCACTTCATAGGATGCCAGGGCCATCTGTCCACACAGACTGTGAGTGACCCTGTTCCAGCTCCTCTCTCTTGTCCTCACAGGACCTGAAGTAGCCTTCGACACCAACTTCACATGGTGAACTCTTCTGAGGGCCTCAGAAAAATGTTTCCCTATTTACACCGCTGTTTTACTTTTCTGACATGGGCAAGCAGCTCTGCCTGGCCACCAGCAGGGGATCCTCTGGGGCAGCGGGCTGAAGTTGACTTGCCTTCCCACCGCCTTTATTCTGCTTGGTTGCTTGCAGTTAGCGGGCTTGATTTTGGAAGTTAAAAAGACTGAACACTTTGGGGCTGGAAGTGAAGCCCAGTGGTAGAACACTTAGCCGGCATGCAGAAGCCCTGGCTTTATCCCCAGCAGTGAGGAAGAAAAGAGAAAGATTTAGCAGGCTTGGTTTTTCCACTGCACTGCTCATTTTTACGGAGTGCAGAAATACAAACACACTCTTGAATCCCCTGCAGGCCTACATGACTGTTGCTAAGCAATACTCCAGAGACACTGGGGGTTCCTGGTGCCCAAGGGCCTGGCTGGACCGGCTTTGCCTCGGCATGTAGGGCTCTTCTGTGTGTGCCTGTAAAGACCTTACAGCCTGCCGTGTGCTGTGCCTTCACTAGGAAAAGCAGACGGAGCGTCAGTGGGTGTGGTGGGGACTAGGGATGTGGCTGAGTGGGAGGGTGTGTGTTTAGTGTGCATAAGGCCCTGCTTCAGTCAGCGGTACCAAAGAGCTGGGTGTCTTGAGTTTTGGTCCCTGGCGTCCACATAAAGGCGGAAGGAGAGAACGGATACCACGTGTGCTGTGGGACACATGGCTACATCTCCCTCCTCTCGCATATACACACCATACAGAAATGAGATATAAAAGGAAGTAAGAAGGGTACACACAAACACACACACACACACACACACACACACACACACACACACACACACCAGTAGAAGGGGGACCTGGGTGGGACTGGGGCAGGAGCAAGACCTGCCCAGAGGCAGCTTTTGATTTGAGACACAGTATTCTTCCATAGACCAGGCTGGTCTTGAACTCACAGCAATCTTTACTTAGCATCTTTAATGCTGGGATTATAGGCACATTACATAAACCTTAGATACTGCTACGTAGATAAAAATCTCTATGAAGGTATATCCTAGTCACCAGGTACATTTGGGATCCCTGAGGATGCTGCCAGGTGCCGGGACTTCAGGACTTGTGAGTCCTGGGTGGTTGGGGCTGGAGCGTACCCTGTCTACCCTGCTCTGCTCTGAGCTGTGTCCAGGAGCACTCTTGGCATGGAAATGCCATCCTTGGCACAGGTGAGTAGACAAGTCCTCTGGGCCCCACCTCTTCTTGAAGAAGCCCACCTGTGCAGTTAGCTCCGTGGGCTCCTGTGACAATGACATGTCTCAAATGATAACTGTTACTGTCATTCACTTTTCCATGTCCCTTCCTCTCCTATGGCCTGGGAGCTATATGTAGGAAGGTGGTTAGTTGTTGACCATCTTCCTAGGCCCAGACTAGGACATGGTACCAATAGTGCACACTGCTTTGTTTTTTCTTTTTCTTTTCTTTTCTTTTTTTTTCCTTTGGTGCCGAAACCCCGGGACCGAATTGTTTTGTTTTTTTATGAGAAAAGGTTTCTCTGTATAGCCCTGGCTGTGCTGGAACTCGATCTGTAGACCATGCCGGCCTCGAACTCAGATCTGCCTGCCTCTGCCCGCTGAGGACTGGGATTAAAGGCGTGCGCCACTACTGCCTGGCTTGACAGCTCTTGTGAATGTCAGGCTCAACAGCTTGCTGATATGCTTAAGGGAACCTCTGGTCTACTAGATGATAACTTTGCATTTTTCTAGCCCCCTTTTTTGCCCTCTATGCTGAGACTAACCCAGGACCTTGAGCATGCCAAGTGTGTGCTTTATGGCTGAATGACACACAGCCTTTAGCCTGACCTTGAACCTGCTAATTCAGTTTTGACATCGTTTTCTCAGTGAGGAGTGGGGTTTTTTGTTTGTTTTGTTTAGGTTTTTGCTTCTTGCTATACTGACCCAAGCCAGCTTTGAACTCGGTTAAACCAAGGCTGCCCTCAAATTTGGAAGCTTCCAGCTTCAGCCTCTCAAGGGCTGGGATTACAAGCATGTACCACCATGGCAAAGCAGTGACTGTTATCAAACGTATCTTCAGGGTGGTGCTACCCTGGCCTTTTCAGTGTGTGAAATCCTACCCTGCCTGTTTTTTTTTTTTTTTTTTTTTTTTTTTTTTTTAGATTTATTTATTTAATGTGCATTGGTGTTTTGTCTGCATGTATGTCTGTGTGCAGGTGTCCGGTCCCCTGAAACTGGAGTTGCAGACAGTTGTGAGCTGCACGTGGGTGCTGGGAATTGAACCTGGGTCCTCTGGAAGAGCAGCCAGTGCTCTTCACTGCTGAGCCATCTCTCCAGCCCCACACTCTGCCCATTCTTGCAGCCTTGAGAGTCTTCAGGGAGGAGAGAAGAGCAGCTGAGGGACACTTAAAGCAAGCTGAGAGGAAACCCAGTTTCACGATGGCTTTAAGCTCCAGAAAGAGCATGTGGATGAGTGCTCCATCCTTGGAAATAAAAATGACTGGGAATGGACACTGGAGCTGGAACACCCTGAGGGTCTTTGGATGGCAGACAGACAGAGATAGTTCAATATTGGGAGAGCCTCCTCATCCTGCCTCCTAGAGGGGCCACTGGAGGGCTCCTTGATTAGATCTGAGATCTGATTTTATACATACTTAGGTTTGTTGCAAGCTTCTCCCCTCAAGGGCTGTGTTCTCTCCAAGCTTCAGTAAAATGGGAACTGCATCTTTATTAAAGCGGGAGCTGGGCGTGGGGCTGAGCGTGGAGTGAGTGGTCAGGAGGAGAAAAGCCCTCAGTTTCCCCACTAGCACCAACATAACCAGAAGATGAGAGGAGGTCATGTGTGGTCCTGTTCCTGACAGGAGAGCATTTGTTAAGGAAGTCCCTACATGTGGAGTCATATAAGAGTACCTTCCACCAGGTGGTGGTGGTGCACACCTTTAATCCCAGCATTCGGGAGGATCTCTGTGAGTTCAAGGCCAGCCTGGTCTACAAAGTGAGTTCCAGGACAGCCAGAACTGTTATACAGAAAATCCCTTTCAGGGAAAAAAAAAAAAAAAGTTCCTTGATCAGACCCTGGCTGGGCTTCATAAGAGAGAAGGGAACTTGTGTGTGTGGTTATGGAGGGGAGGGGTCAGTCCGAGCTGCATGGTTGCCTGCCCAGGTTCCTACAAGCTGTGCAGTGACTCAGGTGTAAAAATGCCCCATGGGCCATGCAGTGGTGGCACACGCCTTTAATCCCAGCACTTGGGAGGCAGAGGCAGGCAGATCTTTGTGAGTTCAAGGCCAGCCTGGTCTACAGAGTGAGATCCAAGAAAGGCACAAAGCTACAGAAGTACCACACTTTGCTTATTTTCCATTTTAATGACATAACCAGAAACTGAAATAGAGATGTGACTTGCCCAAGGCTTCCTGGCCGTGAGGATTAGAACCCAGGCCTTTGCTCTTCTAGCAGTTTACTAATTAACCTGGTGAGAAAAAAACACTCCGCCATTGATGGACGGAAGAGATACTACATAAGACATTCCAGTTTAGTTTTCCCTGTCTTAGAATTCAGAATGGAGGAGAAACACCATGACCCAGACAACTCTTCTAAGAGAAAGCATTTAACTGGGCTGGCTTACAGTCTGCACCGCAGCTCCGCCCCTTTGCCCATGTCGGTTGTTGGTACTTGGTATCTTGCTTGGACTGTTATTTTCTTGAAATCAACCCTTTGCTCCATAGCGACACTTTTGAATTAACAAGGGTGCTGTTACCTATCGCCTCCAGTAAGATCCCCAGGCCAAAGGTGGGTATCCGCAGCTGAGGCAGCTGGGGTTGCTGGCAGCAACATTCCATCTTCCAGATCTGAGTCCTTTTCCCAGTTTGCCCACTTAACTCAAGGACAAGCTGTCAGAGCCCTTGAGGACAGCACTGATGACTCCTGTAGATGTCCCCAGTCAGAGAAGAAAGTTGATTCAAGGTGCTTGAGCCTAGTAAGTTCCCTTAGTGTGGTTGCAGAGTAGAGGACTGACCACCAGAGGACGCGTACTGTGGAGCTCTGGGAGCCAAACCTGGGCTGGGGAGGGTGTTGGGGGGACAGGAAGAGGGCAGGAGAGCAGCTGGTGACTTCCTGTTTCCACTGTGAAGTTCAGTGTTCTGCAGAGAGGAAAACCCAAGTCTATATGCTCTGCTTCCTTCTAGCCTCTGCCACAGCAGTCACAGGGATGTAGAGCTGCGCAGCTGCTCTCTTGTGACCCCCAAACTCGCATGCATCCCTTCTGGGCTCCCGGGCAGAGCGTCCTGCCATTATCAATTGCTTGCTGTACCCAGCCTCTCCAGGTCATCTGAAGGAAGGAGTGTCCACCAGTCCTGCACAGACAGGCCTAGAGAGTCGGATCACATCCTACCAGGTCACCTTGCCACCTGAGGGTGAGCACAGGCTCTCCCTGCTGGTGCTGGGGTTTAAGGGAGACAAAGAACTGGCGGGTGGCAGGCGTGAGCCCCCAGAACTTGAAAGTGCTGTTCTGTTATAATCTGCAAGAAGACCGAAGCACAGAAAGTCTAGTGGGCAACAGAACCAGGGCCATGGCTTCGGGCTGCCTGGGCCCATGGCCCTGTTCCCTGCCGTGACCTCTGCCTTTTTAGTTTATTTTTTTTTTGCAGTGTTTGGGTTGGAACCCAGGGCCTCATTCATTAGGCATGGGGTTTTCCCCTTTTGGAGACAGGGTTTCAATGAGCTTCCCAGGCAGGCCTTGAACGCCCCCAGTCTTCTTCCTCTGCCTCTGGAGTAGCTGGAATTATAGGCCTATGCCACCCGCCTCCCTTTTTGATGATGAGAGATGAAAGGGCATGGAGCAAGCACTTCTGTCTCCAACTGTATTACTGTCCACCATCCATAATGCTCCCCAACTCAGTGCTCCCCAACTCAGTGCTCCCTGAATGTGCTCAGCTATTGATCAGCTGGCTCCCCCACCCACCCCCCATTCTCTGTCTCTGTAGTGCAGCAGACCCCACACTAAACCTTGGCTTAGAGTCCCTGAGAACCCTGTAGGAATGTCGAATCCTCAGGCAGGTGTGAGAACCACTGCTGGACACTGTTCTCGGGAACCTGACAGGCTCCCATTAACTTGAAGTGGGCTGACCGGGACTGACAGCCAACATTCTCAGAAAGCTGGCAAGGGCCGGGGAGAAATCCCTACATAATACACAATGCATATATGTCTATTGAGATCTTGTTATTGTAACTAGAGTTTTCCTGCCTGGCCCACAGTCAGGACAAATCTCTGTCACCTGTCAGTCCCACAGCCACTCAGACCCAACCAAGTAAACTCAGAGACTTATATTGCTTACAAACTGTATGGCCGTGGCAGGCTTCTTGCTAACTGTTCTTATAGCTTAAATTAATCCATTTCCATAAATCTATACCTTGCCACGTGGCTGGTGGCTTACCGGCGTCTTCACATGCTGCTGGTCATGGCTGCGGCTGGCAGTGTCTCTCCGCCTCAGCCTTCTGCTTCCCAGAACTCTCCTCTCTCCTTGTCCCACCTACTTCCTGCCTGGCCACTGGCCAATCAGTGTTTTATTTATTGACCAATCAGAGCAACAGATTTGACATACAGACCATCCCACAGCATGTTATAGATACATAAAGTAAAAATTACTTATGTGCCAAGACTCCCCCCACTCCCCACCCCGGTTTTATGATGTCAACATCCTGAGACATTCTGAGCAGCTAAAGGAAATAGTGGCGAGTAAAGAGAGCCAGGTGACTCAGGGTAAGGAAGAAGGCTGGGGGAGGGGCAGAGACAAAGGGTCTTCTTCCGGTAATTCTGACCTTCCTCTGAGTTGGGGGGGATAAAATGCAAGGAGCGGCCGGGCATTGGTGGCACACGCCTTTAATCCCAGCACTTGGGAGGCAGAGGCAGGCGGATCTCTGTGAGTTCGAGGCCAGCCTGGTCTCCAAAGCGAGTTCCAGGGAAGGCACAAAGCTACACAGAGAAAACCTGTCTTGAAAAAAAAAAAAACAAAAACAAACAAAGCAAAGAGCACCTGCTGAAACCCAGCTAGCATGCACCTGTTCATTCCTCGCACACTAAGTACTTCCTGTGCATCCAGCCTGGCCTTACAAACACACCCAGACCGGATGGCTTCCTCTAATGCAGACCCAGATCTGTGAGAGGAAAAAAAACGAATGGAGATCCAGAAAAACCACTGCCAGTTCAGTGCTCAGTGAGCTCGGTGGACATGTGTGTAACCAGTCGGGGAAGAGAGACAGGCCTGAGACCTGAGGCCAACGTGGCAGGGGGCTGTGGTCAGATGCAGCCAAGGAAAGATAAGGGACATTTTTAAGCTAGAGAAAAGGGGGTACAGGGTAAGGTGGCTAATGTGACCTATGTGTGGGACCAGTGTGGGTAAAGTAGGGGAGCAAGGCATGAAGAGTGTGTGTGTGTGTGTGTGTGCTGGATGTGGGGGTGATCAGGAGAGAGGCATGAAGAGCGTGTGTGTGTGTGTGTGTGTGTGTGTGTGTGTGTGTGTGTGTGTGTGTGTGTGTGCTGGGTGTGGGGGTGACCAGGAGAGAGACATGGAGAGTGTGTGTGTGCTGGGTGTGGGGGTGATCAGGAGAGAGGCATGGAGAGTGTGTGTGTGCTGGGTGTGGGGGTGACCAGGAGAGAGGAGGCTGTACTTGGAAGACAGGCTCATTCACAGGCAGATTAAACAGGGAGGAAGCACCATTCGTCTTTGCCAAAAAAAGAAAACCGAGTGGCTCAGGGGACAGCACTAGTGGGAAAGAGCGGAGCACCATGCCTAGAGCCCACGTGAAGAAACTGGGCCTGGCGGTGTGCGCCTTTCATCTCCCTGCTGGGGAGGTGGAGACAGGGGTCCCCCAGCTCCATGCCTAGAGCCCACGTGAAGAAACTGGGCCTGGCAGTGTGTGCCTTTCATCTCCCTGCTGGGGAGGTGGAGACAGGGGTCCCCCAGCTCCATGCCTAGAGCCCACGTGAAGAAACTGGGCCTGGCGGTGTGTGCCTTTCATCTCCCTGCTGGGGAGGTGGAGACGGGGTCCCCGAGCTTCATGGCCGGCGTGTCCAGTGAATCAGTGAGCTCCAGGGAATTCAGAGACCCTGTCTCAAAACATGAGGTGGGGGCTGGAGAGAGTCCAGTGGGTAAAGCGGTTGCTACACGAATGTGAGGACTGTGTTTGACCCCCAGAGGCTATGGTTGTCTCCACACAAGACAGGGGAATCCCAGCAGGTTGTGGGCCCGCTAGTGTGGTATGCAACAGCACACAGAACCTGCCTCAGACACGGTGGAGGCAAGGACTAACAGCCACCGTTGTCTCCTGACCTCCACAAGTGTACCCACACTCATGCACATGAACACACATCACACACACACAGAGACAGGGAGAGAGACAGAGAGTAAATAAATATAACTTTAAAAGGGAAAAACTGAAGAAGACACCTGACATCGGGTCTCCACATGCACAGGCACACACGTGCATCCACACAAGCATGTGCACACAGGCGCGGGCACACATGTGCACCTACACAATGTACACACAGGCACAGGCACACATGTGCACCCACACAAGCATGTGCACACAGGCACAGGCACACATGTGCACCCACACAAGCATGTACACACAGGCACACTCGTGCACCCACACAAGCATGTGCACACAGGCACAGGCACACATGTGCACCCACACAAGCATGTACACACAGGCACATTCGTGCACCCACACAAGCATATGCACACAGGCACAGACACACACGTGCACCCACACAAGCATGTGCACACAGGCACAGGCACACATGTGCATCCACACAAGCATAAGCATGTGCAGACACATAAACACACATGAAAGAAAAACAAAATATAATGATATACATGCATGAAAATGCCATCATGAAACCCATTGCTTTGTATACTAACTGAAATAAATTTTTAGTGCTGGGCATGGTGGCGCACACCTTTAATCCCAGCACATGGGAGGCAGAGGCAGATGAATTGCCGTGAGTTCAAGGCCAGCCAGAGCTACATAGTGTGACCCTGTCCCAAAAAACCAATAAAATAAAAATAGATAAATAAATAAAACTTTAAATGGGGGGAGGGTGGAGAGAACTCTGTTGAGAACCTGTAACTGGGGGCCATCTGGGTGATAAAGAATGGGGCCAGGCGAAGAGTAATTAACAAAGCCCAAGGGTCCTTGGCGTCCCCAGCAGGCCTCACAGCGATTGATTGTTTAAAAGCTAATTGGGTGATGCAAAGACCGCAGACAGAGACCATGTAATACCCGATGCCCACAGGGTCCCTATTGTGTGCTCAGCCAGAGCACAGTGCTTGGCACTTAGCAGGTGCTTAAGGGGGTTTTGAGCCCTGAGATGGGCAAGGTGAGGGGAAGTGGGTGTGAAGGCCTGTGGAACCCAGCTCCACCCTAGTCTCTTTTCCTCTCTTTTTCTTTCCTTCCTTCTCCTTTTTCCTTTTCTCTTCCTCCCTCTGCCCCCATCCTCTCTCTCTCTCTCTCTCTCTCTCTCTCTCTCTCTCTCTCTCTCTCTCTCTTTCTCTGTGCAAACACTCATGCAAGAACACTAAGAATATCTACCACTGATCCACACCCCCAAACCCTCTGTGACACCATACACTAACCTGTGGAGCACAGAGACCTTTGAGAAAAATAACAGCATCAGCGACTATCCTGGGTGGCAGACCTGTCACCCAGGGCTGAGTCCTTTGCCTGACAAGTGGATGTTTTGATTTTTGCTTTTAGGAATGAATTCTACTTGGGTCAGGTGGAGATGGAGACAGTCTTAGAACGCGCACCGGCCAGGACTGGTAGAATTGGTGCCCAGTTGGTTTTGGGTAAGGTGGCTTCTTAGGGCTTTATGCCTGCATATTGTACCTCAGCTGGGTAGCCTGCATAGCAGACTCGTATTTTCTCATTCTCCTGCATTCTGGAAGCCTGGCATTTCAAGTGTCGGTGGGAGTGGAGTTTCTGAGCTTACAGAGACCCTTTCTCCCAGGGACCCTCTCTGTATGTCTCCCCTGGCTTCTTTTTAAAGTGACCCCAGCCATCTTGGGTGAGGGGCCGTCCTCAATGTCTCGCTAAGTGTACGAATCTTAAAAGGTCTTATTAATAAAAACAAAGCTGGGAGCCAGGTATTGGGGTGAACGCTGAAAGATCAGAGAAGCAGAACAAGCCACAGCCACCTCACCTTGCCAGTTCCTCAGCTGATCCTGTTTCCTCAGACTGGAAACCTCTGAGTCCTCATCCAGAACGAATCTCAGATGAACTGCTGCTCAAAAGCCTAAAAGCTTAACCAGGCTCTAGTTCCTGGTCCTCATGCCTTATATACCTTTCTGCTTCCTGCCATCACTTCCTGGGATTAAAGGCGTGAGTCACCATGCCTGGCTGTTTCCAGTGTGGCCTTGAACTCACAGAGATCCAGGCGGATCTCTGCCTCTGGAATGCTAGGATTAAAGGCGTGTGTGCCACTTTTTTCTGGCCTCTATCTAGTGGCTATTCTGTTCTCTGACCCCAGATAAGTTAATTAGGGTGCACAATATTTTGGGGAACACAATATCACCACATAGCCGCCTCTTTAAATGCCTTTTCTCCAATTTGATGCATCCTGAGGTACTGGGGTATTGCTTCAACACATCTATTTCAGGTCCGGAGTCAGCCCAGATAAAGCATGATCATGAGGATTCGAGGGGTGAGGCTGGGAACGCAGAGGGGAGCAGCACACAGACTCTGAGGTTAGCTGAGGTCAGGGCCTGGCCTTGCAGGTGACCGGGAAGTGAGCATATGTTCGGGAACTTAGAGAAACAGGAGGGAGCTCAGGAGGCTGGGCTCAGCACAACCGCAGCCCGTGCCTCAGACGGTCAGTGGGTGTGAAGGCTCCTCCTGAGCTGCAGAGGGCGCTGCTGTACCAACCACCTCTTTGTGGGCTCGCCCGCTGGAAACGCAGGCTGGAGGCAGTCACCTTCCTCCACGCGAGTCGTTCCCGCCAGTGCATCGGGTCCTGCTGGGGCCAGGCTGCATACATATGGGACAAAGGAAGTTGTGAGCACCAACAAATGACCCAGAGCTTCAGCCTGCCCAATGGGGCTCACTGCCAACTCTGCTCGTCTTGTCTCGGTATTTTCTTTCTCCACGCTGCCCTGTAGAATCCGCCTTTGGCTGCGTCTGTTTGGTCGCCACAGTGCCTGGGACTGTGAGATGCCAAAGGTCTGGGCGCCGAAAGCCCCAGGCTTCGAGGGAAGAGGCTCTAACAAGTGGAGGGACCATTACCTTTCGTTGACATTAGCAAAACCCACATTCTCTCGGACCCGAGCCTGCTGTGTGAACATGATAGAATCAATCCCAGAGCTGACCTCTCCTCCCCTGCTGCTCTTAGTCAGGGGTAGCCAGGGAGGGACGCAGACACACTTACATGTGCACACATACCACTCATGCATCACACAAATTCACATCACTCAGTTACACATACACCTACCTCACTCACATGCACACGTACATTCGTACATTCGTAGTAACATATATCTACAGGATTACACACTCAGGCTCACACATGCTGAAACACACCCACGCACATGCACTAACCTGTGCACACATTAACACACATGCTCATATGTGTATATATATTCAGAGTTATCCTCACACACATGCAGGAACAGAACCACACTCTCTGTGCACATACAAACTCATCCACATACAGGTCATAGAACTTATGCACACGCAGTATCTGGTGCACACACTCACAGGTTCACACTCATGTATGTACACCCACCCACCCTGAGGATGCTTCTGTTTTATTCTGCTGCCATTGATGAGCGATTCAAATATGTAAGGTCTTTCCATGGATAACGCCGGTGGTAAAAACGGGGAGTGGAAACAGCAGAGGCCCATTGGAATGGTTGTTAAAACAGAGAGAGCCTTGGTTCCGAGCCAGGGATACCGGAGGGATGCACACCTGGTGCAAGGCAAAATCCTCTACGGTCTAGAGAGGCTCCTGGCTGCCCAGGGTCACACGTAACATCTCGATGCCCTGTGCTGTGTCCAGCTCCTTGGACGGCTATGGGCAACTCACAAGGCAGCTCGGCCCTCCACAAACAGGCTCTCAGTATGGCCATCCCTTGGCAAGAGGCCTGGGGCTTTGCTGCATGATGAGAGTGTAAGGATTATGTCCTTATTACGTCACCAGCCTAAAAAGCGGGGGTGCCCTCCCATGGGCCTCTCTCTTCTCCGTATTTCCTCTGTACTTCCCCTCTGCTCGGTCTCTCGTCTGTCTGTCTGTCTCTCTTTCCCTTTCTCTTAATAAAGCTCTAAAAAGGTAACCATGGCTCGTGATTCTTTCGCCATCGCAGCATCCAGCGCTCTCTTCCGGTGCCCGACCGCCATGAGCGCTGCCACTTAACCCCTTCAGAGAGGCCCTGTGACTGTCGTCCGTTCACTCAGGGATTCCTGGATAGGAAGCTGGAGACCGACCGACGTACAAAGTAAAGCTGAGACGCTGCCTCCATGGTGGGTCCCGGACCAAGTCCCCTGTGACTAGACATGCTCTTTCCTTGTTAACTGAAGGACAAGGGGAGAGGACCCTCCCAGGCTGAGACACACGGGAGGTGGGTATGTGAGCTATGAAATACAAGTGGAAGGCAGAGGACACTTTTCAGGAATCCATTCTCCCTCCACTGTGTGGATGTCGGGACGGAAGGCAGATCGTCAAGTGTGGGGTAAGCCCTCTGGCGAGTCAGACCTTGAACTTCTGATCCTCCTGCCTCTGCCTCCCAGAGCTGGGATCACAGACATATGCTACTATAAGTTAGCTTGTAATTAGCTCTTTGATCTTCTGAAGGAAAACTTCATAGGCAGGGAGCCAGGGCTGCCCTGGAAAAAGCATGGGTTTGGGAGACAGAGGTAGATCATGGGACCTCCATGCTTGCCTCCCGCCCAGGTCTGCTGTGAAATGGGATGACCTTTGTAGGCCTCATCTTCCCTGGCTGTGACACAAAACTGTGGACCAAGGCCTGCTGTCAGGTCCTTTCCAGCACTAACACCACCAGGCCTGAGCAGCTCTTCACTCCCCAAGGCACAGCCTGGCTGCTTCTCTGAGCTCACACCCATCTTCTACTGTAAAGGTAAACTACCCTCCCACCCTTCCTGGTCCTGATTCTAGCCAGCCTGCAGCTGTCTAAGTGGGGTGTCTCTTCCCTCTTCTCCTGGCTGCCTGTCCCTTCAACCTTTAGTCTTCTCTTCCTCAAGGATCTAGCTACTAGTTATTTTTCCAGAAGTTTCTCTGTCCTGATCATTGGCTCTGCTGCTGATGTAGCCAAAGCCCCTCCCTCAGCTGACCTCCCCAGGTCCCTGGGTGTGGTCCTCTGGACACACCCCCCAGGCTCATCTCATTTCTATCACCTTCCTGCACATCCTTATCCCTGCTTCTGTGAGTGGTACTCCATCTTTCCTGGCCAGTGCCCTGGATCCAGAGGCTCCTAGCTCTGACTCAGGCCAGGAGGATCAGCTTAATTTAGGAGCGTCTTCCTGGCTTTCTCCTCTTTGCTCTACCACACCGCAGTTGCTCCTGATTTGGGTGTTGTACCTGAAAAGTCATCCCCAGACCCCAAATTGTCTAAATTTCCTTCTGTGTTAACTTCTACATATCTTCTATTTTCTTTTTTTTTTTTCTTGTTTTGAGACAGGGTCTCACTATGTAGCCCTGGCTGGCCTAGAACTCCCTATGTAGACAGGACTGCCCATCTCTGCCTCTCAAGTGCTGGGATCAAAGGAGTGTGCAACTACACCTGATTATTATTATTATTATTTTCTTTCCGGAGCTGAGGATTGAACCCAGGGCCTTGCACTTGCTAGGCAAGCACTCTACCACTGAGCTAAATCCCCAACCCTTGATTATTATTATTTTTAAAGAATTATTTATTTATTGTGTATACAGTGTTCTTTCTGCATATATGCCTGAATGCCAGAAGAGGGCACCAGATCTCATTACAGATGGTTGTGAGCCACCATGTGGTTGCTGGGAATTGAACTCAGGACCTCTGGAAGAGCCATTTCTCTAGAGAGACAGCTCAGTGGTTGAGAGCACTTACTGCTCTTGCAGAGAACCTGGATGCAGTTCCCAGCACCTCCATGGCAGCTCATAACCACCCTTAACTTCACTTCCAGGGGACCCAACTCTCTCTTCTGAGCAGTCGCCAGGTACATAAGTGGTATACATATATAATTTAGGTCTTTGTTTTTTTTAAAAGATCTTACGGTGGTGTAGTCCTGGCTGGTTTGGAAGTCTTTATGTAGACCAGGCTAGCTTCAGACTCACAAAAATTTGTCTGCCTTTGTCTCCCGAGTACTGGGATTAAAGGATATGTCCTACTATGCTCATCTTTGTTTTGAATTTTTTTTTTTCTTTTTGGTTTTTTGAGACAGGGTTTCTCTGTGTAGTTTTTGGTGCCTGTCCTGGATCTCGCTTTGTAGACCAGGTTGGCCTGGAACTCACAGAGATCCGCCTGGCTCTGCCTCCTGAGTGCTGGGATTAAAGGCGTGTGCCACCACTGTGAGATAGGGTTTTTTTGTGTAGTCCTGGCTTTCCTAGAACTCACTTTGTAGACTAAGCTGGCCTCAAACTCAGAGATCTGCCTGCCTCTGCTGGGACTAAAGACGTGCACCACCATGTCCAGCTTTTGTGTTGAATTTTTGAAACAGGGTCTCACTGTAGCCAGCTCATGCTGGCCTCCAGTTCACTATGTAGCTAAGGATGGCTTTGAACTCCTGGTCCTCCTGCGTCCACCTTCCCAGTGCTGGGATTACAAACATGTAATGCCCTGCTTTCTGCAATTCATTTTGAGTTTATTTTTGGAGGGTTTTGATTAATGCGGCTCATTTTATAATTGAAATTTTTAAAAAAATCATTACTATATTGGGTGGGAACGGGAGAAGATGGGCAGTTGCCCAGTGAGGGAGGGTCTCAAATGGAGAGACACGGAGACCAAAGGGACTTGCGGGGGATCTGAGGTGGCAAGAATCCTAAAAGACTCTAGGTCTGGAGGCCCAGCTGAGTATAGAAGTTGGAAACAAGGGGGTAGGGCAGAGAACATGGTTCTGGGCCCAGAGGAGAGGCCAGACTCAGCATAGAGAAGAGAGCCACAGACCCGGCTCTTCCCGTGACCACCAGCTGTTGGCAATCGCAGTTCAGACTGCGGTTGTGTGGCCAGGGGCTGGGAGGGTGGTGAGACACATTGTTAAAGAAGGTGAGGCCAGCAGACAGGACAAATATCCCTGTGCAAACAGATCTCTTTCCTGAATGTGGATTCCCGATAGTCCTTGGGGAGATACAGTAATTGGCCCATCAGCCAGAAGGAAGTGAATGTGGATTGGGGGATATCCACAATGGGCTGATTAGGTGTCAGGTGGGAGGGAGACGGCCCTTTGTCATGTAGAAGGAGCTAGGCCTGCTGCTCTCGAGGAAGGGGTGGGTGGACGTCTGGTGTGGGGTCAGACTGGACGAGGGAAGGTTGGTTATTCTGAAGCCGAATTTGCCACCCTGCAGGAGAGAGCAGGAGAATGGGGTGTGAGAGGGCACTGACCAGTGCTGACTGAGGGCCCAGCTCTGGGCCTGGGCTTGAGGTGGGTGTGTGGGGTGTGTGAGAGCTTTGACCCCGATAATAGGTCAGGTGCCAGATGAGTGTCAGGGCACAATATGGGGCCAGAGTTCACTGGGGCACCTCCAGGGGTAGAGGTCAGCTGGACAAGGCTCAGATCCAAAGGGGTTTCTGAGGCCAGGCAAACTAAGGTCCAGGAAGCACTCCTAGGCCGGAGCCCAGCAACCGAGGCTCCCTTCCTGGGCAGGGTCAGACACTTGGTCCCTGTTGGACAAAGACACCAAGGCCACCCCAAGCGCCTTGGAAAGTCCCAGCCCTAGCCCCACACCACGGAACTCTTAACCCTAGCCCAGAGCCTTGTGGGGTCTTCAGACCCACCCTGGGTGGGTTCACTGCTCTCCCAGAGCAGCTCAGCTTATTTGGGTCTCATTGGGCCAAGAAGGGAGGTGACTAGGTAGGAATCGGGGGCATGTTTCAAGCCATGTGGCCCCTTCCTCTTTCTGACAGGTTTGAATCCTGGATTTAGTCTTAGATGTTGTATGTGTGACCTGGGAGGAGCCTTGGGACCTCTCTCTGTCAGGTGAGGCAAAGGGGGTCAGGGTTCTGCAGAAAGGAACCAGAAGGAAGCTCAGAGATACCATTAAGGCCCCTGTCTCGCAGAGAAGGAAACTGAGGCACAGGCTGCTGACGAACACATCTGCGGTCCCTTAGGTAGAACTGACCCTCAGTGAAATGTCATTGGGGTGAGGAGAGGGTAAAGGAGATTGGAGGTAAGGACACTGCGGCGGTGGTCACCTCATCAACCCAGGCACCCGGATTCCTGTGCCTCAAAAGGCTCACAGTCATCAAGAAATATTTGTGTAATTGATTGAAGGGAAGGGGAGCGGGAAGAGACGTTTGTGAAGACCAGGGCGTCCAGGTTTTCCTGCAGAGAAAGAAGCCACCTTAAGTGATCTTTTCCTCCCTTAATACCTTTTAGTTGTGTGGGGGTAGGTTAGGAAGGTAAATAAGATGGTGATGATGATGATGATGATGATGATGATAATAAAGACAGTGTACAGGGGACGGAACCAGCACCTTGGACATTCTAGGCAAGTGCTCTTCACCACAGAGCTACATCTCAACCCCTGTAATTTCCTTACCCTTCCTTCCCCCCCAAGTCCTCTGTGAAAACAGGTGGAGTTTGGACATCTGAGACAAAAATCCCCCCTCCAAGTCCCCCCCCCCCCCCAGAGGTCTCTTGGCTAGCTGCAGCAGGCGGGTAAGGCTCTTAGCTCTGATCTCTTGGCTTCCTTCTTTGCATTGGTTCTGTGTTTCTTATTTAATAAGACGGTTGGTTACATCTATCTACATTGTGGACCCTAGAGAAGATGGAATCTGTAGCTTGCAGTGTTGAAGGAGGAAGGGGTCTGCCCTTCCATGTGTCATTTCGACTCCTGCACAGACTTTGGTGGCTGTGATACAGCTGCAAGCAGAGATGCAGTGTAGCATGCTCCCGCACACCTCTGCGCCCCTCCCCCCCTTGAGGGTTTCCTCTGATGGGAAGTGGTTTGCCTGCAGGTGCAGCTGAGGTGTGACTGAAACCCCATAGAGAGCAAACAAATCATAGTGAAACCAGGCTGTGTGCTTGATTCCTGGCTTTAGCTCCCCCTGTGTGTTTGGTAAATATGTAAAATAAAATGACTTCTCAACGACCTGTGCAGGGTTTCATGTAGTTCAGGCTGGCTTTGAACTTGCTTTGTAGTGGATCCAGAGTGCTGGGATTACCATACCCAGTTTATGCCATCTGGGGGACTGAGCCCAGGGTTTCCCTGAAGCACTCCACCAACTGTGCCATAGCTCAAGCCCCATGTCGATGGTTTCCCAACAGCATCCTTGTTGCCCGAGGGCGATGATGGCATTGAGCTGTATTTATTTCATTTTGCTCCAGTCTCTTCCAAGTTCCGAAATTTCATCTTTTTGCCTATGTAATATGGTGGGGTTAAGGGGGTGGGCAATGTCTTTTTTCCATCTAGGTTTTTTTGTTTGTTTGTTTTTGTTTTGTTGTTTTGTTTTGTTTTGGGGGAGACGACAAGATTTCTCTGTGTAGCGCTGGCTGTCCTGGAACTCTCTGGGATTATAGGCATGTGCCACCAGCGCCTGGCTCATTTAGATTTCTTTTTAAAGAACTGAAATAATATGTTTGGGTTACGTTTGCGTGTGTTTAACAGAACTTCCCCAGTGAGGTCTATCACAATGAAAAGCCAAGAGAAGGGCCAGGCACGGTGGTGCATGTTTGTGGTGCCAGCACTTGGAAGGTTGGCCCAAGAGGACTGCATTGAGTTCAAGGCTACTTTAGCTACATAGCAAGTACCAGACCAGCCTTAGAAGAAGGAAGAAAGTAACGGAGAAAAAAAAAAAAAAAGAAAGGAAAAAAGAAAACCCTCTGAAAGTATATCTTTAAAACAGAAAATGTCAGGCATGGCAGTGCATTCCTGTAATCTCAGTGCTTGAGAAACTGAACCAGAAAATTAGTTTAGGTTGGAGGCCAGCCTGGGCTACACGGTGAGACACAGTGAGTTCCAGGCCTATGTGAACTACAGAGTCAGACCCTGTCTCCAACATAACAAAACAAAACAAATAAACCAAAACCCCCAAACCAAGCAAACAAAAATTAAAAAACAAAACATCAACCAATCAAAGGGGGCGGGGATGAAACAGCAAAAACCATGGTGTGACCACACAGGGAACTGGGGAAACCCAAGCTATGAAGAAGCTCCTGGTGCCCCAGCCTGGGTGTCCTTCTATGGTGCAGCCTCCTGCCTCCTGCTGCTCCTCAGCCGGTGTGGCCCTAATGGAAGGCATGGGGCCCTGGAACCCGTGTGGCGGCTGCTCACTGCACCAGTGTGTCCTTTGTCCACGAGTGTTTTCACGTGGTCTGATGTGGATCTCCATATCTCTGTATGCTTGGGACGTGGACCCTGGCACTGGAGGTCTCAGCACACTCATGGGGCTGGGCACTGTGGGAAGCTCCCCAATGCTTGTAGGCACGAATCCAGGGGTTTGAGAGGCCCGGAGTATCCCTCTGCTCTGCTACGGCAGGGCTTCTTAAACGTTTCCTACCTGTGACCCTTGGGCCTAAGACATTTTTATGTGACCCCAGGTATATAGGGATATAAAATAGGTATATAGGGATAAAAAAAAATCAAACATTTGCTGATAGTAATCATAAAGATAGATGATGATTTTTTTTTTTTTTTTTTTTTTTGAAACAGGGTTTCTCTGTGTAGCTTTGGTGCCTGTCCTGGAACTTGCTCTGTAGACCAGGCTGGCCTTGAACTCACAGAGATCTGCCTGGCTCTGCCTTCTGAGTGCTGGAATTAAAGGCATGTGCCACCACGGGCTGACTTAAGGTGCTTATTTTAATACAATTCGTTGGTACACACATGTAATGTGTGTTAGATGAGTGAACTGTCATATGCTGATTATGCTTGTTGCAAGCAGGCTCCGGAGAGGAGGGCTCTCCAGTCCCAGACTCCTGTCCCTTGTCTGGGGACAGGCTGCTCCCCGACTTTGTAATGACGTGAAGGAAGAAGCAAAGTGGAGAGAAAATAAAACTGCCGCACCCTCGAGAACAAACTGCGCCTGGGCATTTGATACTGCAGGACAGAGAGCATCTTCAGTCTCCAGAGTAGATGGATATTTTGATTTTATAATCGTCAGCACTGAGCATGCAATGTCACACAAATATGTAGTACAAAATGGCAAAAGTTATTTTAGGGCCATTTCAGAAACTGTTGGGAATGTCTGGCTGGAGAAACGACTCTGGTTAAGATGCCTCGTGCTGTTCCCGAGGAGATGAATTCAGGTCCTGTTACACACATTTCGGGTTCATAACAGACTTGAACCAGACCTGAGGTCTTTCCAGCGGGTGTTGGAACCACGTGACGTGACAGACAGCATGGGTAGTGTACCCGCTCCTTGTTCAGAACCACGCAAGACAGATTCAAGACCTTAGATTCATTATGCACTTGGTTTTAAATTAATTTTTGTTCGTAGGACACCCAGAAACTTTTTTTTTTTGGTATATGAGATATGTTTATTTTTATTTATTTTTATTTTTTTGTTTTTTTCGAGACAGAGTTTTTCTGTGTAGTTTTGGTGCCTGTCCTGGATCTCGCTCTGTAGATCAAGCTGGTCTGGAACTCACAGAGATCCGCCTGGCTCTGCCTCCCAAGTGCTGGGATTAAAGGCATGTGTCACCACTGCCCCAGATATGTTTATTAAACGTGATCTTTAAAGACTTTGTAAGAGTTGGTTAGAAAAGCGAAGTGGAAGGGGACTCCTGGCTTTGTTCTTTACAACCGTACCGATGGATCCACAGGGTGCTTCGGGGGGTGGTACACAGCAAGGGCCTTTTAAAGGCAAAAACCACATCCTGGTGTCTCCCTCTGCAGCTGCAGACATGAAGGAGAAGAGGAGGCGAGGAACTTAACAGACCCTGCTACTGGAGGAGGGTCCGAAACACGGGCAATTCTGTCTTTTAGTGATCAGTCATTAGTTGGGTAGAGCGGGACTTGGAGTGAGGAGGACGCAAACTCCTTTACAGTACCAACGTGAGCCCAGGAGCCCGAGCCAGGTGAGGGTCAGTGGCGACAGAGAGGATGAACTTAAAATACACGTAGGTAATAAAACTTGAGTTGATTGGATACAGAAGTGGAGGTGAAACATCTTTGGTGTGGATAACTGGATGTTGGTGGTGTCACCGACTTTAATCTGCAGTTGCTAGCCCCTCTCTTCCATGCATCTCTTCAGACGCATTTCTAGTTGTCTTCCTGAATATTCATTATGTATTCAGTTGTGGTAAAATGTAGAGTCTACTGTTCCCTTTCTCAGCTGGTCCACAGGTCTTCAGACAACAAAACTCTGTTAACTTTCCGTTCCCACTGTCAGTATGGAATCCTCAACCACCATAAGATCTCCTCGCCGACTTGTTTCTGATTTCCCTTTTCTCAAAGTCAAGATCTAGATGTTAATTCTGATCTTTTTTAAAGAAACACCAATAGTTCTATAAATTATCTGCAGAATCCACCCCCAAACATCCAAGTAGAGAAAGACGGCTCTATTATCTACAGTTTCAGTCTATCTGTTCATCCTCACATGCTGTGCTTTTGTCTGCCATCACCACTTTTTTTTAACTGTTGCCAAAATTTCCCCAGTCCTGTGCCCCACATTAAATCATTCAATCTTATGTGGGGTTGCAAACTACAGTTTAAGAAGTTGGTGCACCCAGGTGGTGGTGGTGGTGGTGGTGGTGGTGGCGGTGGCGCACACCTTTAATCCCAGCACTCGGGAGGCAGAGGCAGGTGGATCTCTGTGAGTTCGAGGCCATCCTGATTTGCAAAGCAAGTTCCAGGACAGCCAGAGGTACACAGAGAAACCCTGTCTTGAAACATGCTCCGCCCCCCCCACTCCCGCAAATAAAAGAAGCCGTGTTTTCTAGGGCCATGTGCTCAGTTATCAGCAGCCCTGGACAGGGCTGGGTATCCTTAGGCAGGAAGTATATGGTGATAAGGACAAGGCTTTGGACTTGGAGAGCAGTGTGTAGGGAAGAGCAGGGCAGGGCAGGGATAGAATGCAGCCTTCTTGGGGCCCTGGAGGATCTTGATTATGAATGGCATTGGTGACTTTATAATTTCCACCCTAGGAGCTCTAAAAGCCTGAATTTATTGCCTAAAAAAGTTGTGCTCAATGATTGCAAATCCCCAAAGTGAGTAAATGTAGAAAAAGAAACCTTAAAAGCATAAATATCGGAAAAAGGAGAAAATGATGGTTATTAGTAATTGACTCCCTGACCTCCTGCAGGGGAATGTGTCTCTAAGGGTGTAGCCTCACTCTGCCTGGTTTTGAGTGATGGGTATTGAACTCCACGCTGTTTGTGTCCGGGTTCTGGTCCCTGTTCTGCTCTTGCAGCGGCCGACGCTACACAGCTCTGGTTTGTCTTCCCTGTCACAGAATAGTCCATGCAAAGACTTTACTGCATTTATTTTTCCTTTACCCTGCTGCCAGGTATTTTTGGTAGGTTGCTTCAGTTTATTCAGTTTGTTGGGGTTTTGGTGTTTGAACGGAACCCAGGCTCTCTTGCATGCCTGGAAAGCCCTGAGTCACAGCCAACCTGCTTAGACTCACGTACAACACCAGTCTAATAATCACCACGAGTAATGTGATTATATCAGTCTGAGTGCAACTGCTGGACCTTAGAACAATGTAGTTTCTTCAACTGCAGAATGAACTGCCCAGGTATTCTCTGCACTTTCTACTTTTACTACGGTATGAGAGTTCTCATAGGTCCAGGTATTCAGGAAATTGGCACAATTCAGTATCCATTCTTGATTTTTTTTCCCCACAAATTCTTATTGAGCTGAGACTGTATCTCAGTGATAGAGCATATTCTTAGCATACCCAAGGTCTTGGGTTCAGTCCCCCAAACCCAAACTAATAAATAACAAAACACCACACACACACACACACACACACACACACACACACACACACACACACACATCACTTTAAAAATTACTATGGATATTTCCTTAACATGAGAATGCATTTATCTCAACTATAAAGTTGATACTTGGTGGAGGAAATAGCAAAGGAGTCCTCTCAAAATCAGGAGCAGGACAGCGATATCCACTATCATTACTTAGCATCAATCTGGAGATAAGAGCTAATGAACCAAACAATAGAAAGAAAGGCCCTCAGCTGCGGAGTTCTTGCCAGCATGCAGGAGGCATGTCATTGGCAAGGGGCTGGGAAGGAGCTTAGCTGGTAGAGCACTTGCCTAGCATGCCTGAGGCCCCGAGTTCCATCCCCCAGCACCTCATAAAGCATGCATGTTTGGAGGGCAGAGGCAGGAAGGTGAGAAGTTCAAAGTCATCCTTGGCTACACAGTGAGTTTGAACCCAGCCTGTAAAACATGACACTGGAGACAGAGACAGAGACAGAGACAGAGAGAGACAGAAGCAGAGAGAGACAGAGGGAATATCGTTATATTATATTACATTTGTATCTAACAAAAAGCAATGAATTTAGAAATGTGAGTCACCTAAGTGTTGTTAAAAATGATAAGAGAATCCAGTAAGGGTTCGAACTCAGAAGGTAAAATAACCAACTTGCAGGGATACAGGCAACAGTAAGCAGGCCTGTGGAATAAAAGACCCTTTTTCCATAGCAGCAAGAATTATAAAGGACTGGGGTTTGATCTGACAGGTTACACATAGACACGTGCATATAATTAAAAATAAAACAATCTTAAAAAAAAAATCCACATTGTAGTATGTTGTTATAGTAGGACTTCCTGTCTGATCACGCTTGCTACATCAGAAAACAGAGACATGTCTAGCATGCAGGAGGCCCTGGATTCCATTCTCAGCACCGAAACAAACAAATAACCAAATAAGCTATGACTGTGTCTCAATTGCCACCCGACTCACAGCCACGATAAATAAGGTCTGATTGCAAAGAGGCCGAGGCTAAGTGTCAGGGTAAACAAGTCGACCTCCAGGACCTGTCGACCTAAGGCTGACTGCCTCCTGGGAGGGGATTCTGGGTGAGAGAGACTGTCTTCCGGACTGTTTAAAATATAAAACTGGGAACATGTCAACATGGAGAGGTGAAAATTTCTTATGGTCCCACCCCTAGACGTTGAACTACCCATAATTTATGACTTCGGGGAGAGGGAGAGTCAGCCTCTCCCACGGGTGGGTCCCTTATCGGTTGTCCACTGCAGAGTGGTCAGCCTTGAGAGCATGTACACACAACAAAAACAGGGTCAGCGGGCTGTATTTACATATGTTTGTGTGTGTGTGTGTGTGCGCGTGTGCGCGTGTATAACAAATAATCAAACCTGAAAGTGGTGGGAAGGGCGTAGGAGGGGCTTGAGGGAGGGAGGGCTTGAGGGAGGGAGGGGCCTGAGGAAAGGAGGGAGGAAAAGGGGAAAAAAGAAAAACGAAGGACAAACGTTGATGGTGGTGTGGTTGAAAGGGAACCCTTAACCCCTGCTGCTGGGCATGTAAACCAGTCCAATAACTGTGAAACTCAGTACGGACGGAGGCTTCTATACAAAAATAACAGGAAAATTTCCACAGGACTCCGTTAAAGCCTTCCTGGGTATTTGCCCAAAGAACCCCAACAGGCTGACACGTCACAGAGACACTTGCACTGATGTGCTTGTTGTAGCTCTAGTCACAACAGCGAGTTAGGGGACCAACCCCCATGTCTCAACACCGAGGAACGGAAAAGGAAAAGGTCGAGTGGATCGACGGCAGAGTTTTCCACAGGTGTGAAGAATGAAGTCGGGATGTTTTCAGGAAAATGGACGCAACTGGAGATAACCATACTAAAGGAATTAAATGAATCTCAGAAACACAGATATTGCATCTTATCTCTCATTTTGGCTCCTAGAGTGTACGTGGGTACAAAAAATTATCTATCTATCTATCTATCTATCGTGAAAGTAGAACCATCTAGGGTTCTAAGGAGGACCAATAGAAGAGAGAGGGAAAGGGGAGGGTACAAAGGGTACAAGGAGGAATGTGCTCAATATGAAGTATATACATGTGCAAAAGCTTTTAAAAATTAAAATATGGATCAGTGAGATGCCTCACAACCAGGGCCAACGTGGTGAGAGGAGGGAATCAACTCTTGAAAGTCGTTCTCTGATAGTTACATGCATACCATACTCTGTGCCTCCACCCCCAAGTAAATAAATAAAAACAACACAAACTGAAAAAACATATAGATTAGAAACACAGCTTGGGAAAAAATATAAAATTTAGAATGGAATATGGTGGCCCACACCTGTACTCTTAACCTGCTGTGGAGGCTGAGGCAGGAGATCACTTTAAATTCAGCAGTTGCAAGCGAGGCAATGGAACATAGTAAAACCCATCTCTTCAAATAAAATTGGGGCTGGACTGTAGCTCAGTCCAGAGCACATGCTTAGCATCCCTGAGGCCTCGGGGTCCAATCCCAGCACTGTGCAGAAACAAAACAAAAACCAACTCACCCAACAAAGCAGAACATACCCTCACCCATATCCCACCAAACTCCTAACTGAAAACCCTGTTAAACACCCCCCAAAGCAGAACATAACCTCACCCATATCCCACCAAACCCCTAACTGAAAACCCAGTTAAACCGCCCCCCCCAATATGTAAGGATGACTTTTAAAAACTAAAAATTGTATACTTTTGAAACACAGTGTGCAGATAATGATAGTAGAATCTTCAAGATGCGGAGAGCATTTGCAGGATATTTGTAAAAGGAGCAGGCAGGAGACAGGAAGAGCCTGCCTCTTCCTACATTCCCTTCCACAGGTTTGAATGTTGCTGAATTCTAATTATTTTCAAAAGAAAAATGTCAACTTACATTTTAGGAAGTTCACCACTCAAGAAACTTAACAGTGCAAGAGACGGTTGACATTTCTTGAGTACCTACTGTGTACCAAGAGACTAACTAGGAATTCTGTGGGCATCCTAATTAACTGGACTAATTTCTGGTGTAAGAAGTACCTTTCCCCCATTTCCCCAGAGGAGACTCACATCCTTGGAAGAGGGTCTAAGGTCTGCAGAGCCAGCTGGTGACTATGGCAGCATGTGAACTTCGGCAGGGCGGAGAAGGGACCGGTGGCCTGAAATGTTTGGTATCCCCTCTTTGACCTAGGAAGTTGAGGTGCTCTGGGAGAACTGGGAGGCCACCCAGGGCAGGTCTGGATGCCCCTCTGCACTGCCTCCCAGGGACCACACAGCCCCAGGCAGGGGTTAAGGAGCTCCATGATGTGCGGCCAGGCCACCTGTGGCACCTGGGCTGGCCTTGGTGTACTTGCCAAGCAAACACAAAATGTCTGTCCCTGCCCAGTGAGGGGACCCCAGACACCTGGAGCTCTCCTAGAAAGACTGTCCTGGACTCTCCTGAAAAGACTATCCTGGACTTTCGATTCCCTGACCTTAGAGGTCCTTGGGTCTGATGTTACTCCAGATGGTCTCTACTCTGAAGTCCTAAGATGATGTCCTGTTCCCATTGTGGTGTGATGTCCCAGCCCTCACCTGGCAGCCCAACCTCTGGAGTCAAATCATAAGAGCCAGAGAGTGGGGAGGGGACTGGGGGACACCAGGCTTCTCTCTGACCTCAGCCCTCATTCCCAGCGTGACTGGGCCACTGCCCTCCCCTGGGCCCTTAACACTGGCCTACAGTCAGGAAAGGCATTGTGTAGAGAGCAACCAGGCTTCATTCCAGGGGTCCCCTCTCCTGGAATGGGCCAAAGACCTGGTCTGGGGGCTGCTTTCCAATCTCCAGCCTGACCTGGGTCAGACCCAGGCAGGAGTGGTAGGGAAGACAGCTGCTCTTCTGCATGACAAAGGGTGGCCCTGCTGGAGAGCCGTGGAACACCACACCAAGTCTTGCAATCCACGATGGCTTTTCTCTTTAGCCCCCGACTGAGGTTGCCAGAATCCGCAAATAAAAGCTCTAGATACTGGTGTAATGCAAACCATAGGTAAACAGTGAATAATATATTAGTGTAATCATGTCCTGAATTCAGTCTCGGGTTTTACTTAGCAGTTCTACTCCTGGTGGGCGGCTCAATTTTATTTCTCTAGTACAAGTCTTTAACCAGCTCGCAAATCCACATCCAGGTGTCCGGCCGGTGTCTTGGAGGAGGCTTAGTAGACCGAGGAATATAGCCACACACACCTCGCGCCCCTACTCCAACCACACACATGGCATTGAGTCCTTCTAACTTTCTTCAAGTGCCTGGGGCAGACTTGGCAGAAGATAACTAGAGATATGGAAAGCACTGACTATTGTGGGCACTAATCTTTTTTTTTCTTTTTGGTTTCTCATGACAGGGTTTCTCTGTGTAGCCCCGGCTGTCCTGGAACTCGCTCTGTAGACCAGGCTGGCCTTGAACTCAGAGATCCACCTGTCTCTGTGTCCGGAGTGCTGGGATTAACGAACGGTGTGGGCCAGCACCACTCAGCAGTGGGCACTGATCTTTATGTTGCTCCTTCTCTGGGCCGCTATTCTCTTGGCTCAAAAATTGGGGGAGGGTGGACTTTCAACTTTAATTCCCATAGAGCAAGGGAAGGGGAGGATGGGGCTCCTTACTGGCCAGCCCCAGGCTTTGTGGCCAAGGAATCCTCCCCAAAGTGGGACATCCTGGCTCTTATCAGCCCCAGAAGTCTTTGGAACACCTGGCCAGGGGTACTGCGAGGCAAGTCGGTTGGAGAGCCCAGGTGTTGATTGGCATGTGGATCTTTCCAGAGTTTGGGAGCGGCAATGAACAAGATTATAGGTGCACATTCCAGACACTGGGAGCAGGCACCCAGCAGAGAATGGGCCCTCCGCATCTTCTCTGAGATCAGTCCCCCAGTCTGTGCTGGGCTTGTATTTAGGGCTTCACGAGTGCAGGGCGAGTGCTCTTACCACTGAGCTATTACTGCGTCCACCTTGAATATCTTAACTGGCCAGGCACCCTTCAGTCAATGTTGAGGCATATTGACAGACAGTGGTGGCCAGATGTTCTCAGTCCAGACAGGCCTTTGTGTCCTTTCTAGACAGCCCCTCCTCAGGGTTCAGGGGCTTGTTTCATGCTGAGCTCCCAGGAGGTCCCAGGGGTGTGACCTCCCTCCTTCTTGTTCCCCACCCCCCACCCAGGGCCAGCTATAAAGCCGGTCTGCCCCAGCCCTCAGTAGACTCAAGACCCTTTCGGGACACCTCAGGGACACACACATCCACAGCTCCTCCTCCTGGGCAGCACCATGCGGTCCCTGTGGCTCAGCTGGGCACTCTGGGCACTGTCCCTGCTCGGCCCCGGGGCAGCTCTGACTGGCGAGCAGGTCCTGGGCAGCTTACTGCGGCAGCTGCAGCTGACTGAGCCACCGGTCTTGGACAAGGCTGATGTGGAGGGGCTGGCCATCCCCTCCCACGTGAGGGCCCAGTACGTGGCTCAGCTGCAACGCAGCCACGCCAGCCGCTCCCGAGGGAAGAGGTTCAGCCAGAACTTTCGAGGTAAGCCTTCCCACGTCCCTCACCTCTAGGAAAGGCAGGCTCACCATGCTCTCCCACTTGTGATGTCAGTGGGCTCTTGCTTTGTGGGGGCTCAGAGTGGAAGTCATAGTCTGAGGGGGTTGCTAGAGGGTGTGCAGATCTGGGAGGGTGGCTGGGTCTGGGACCCGGCTGCACACTGAAGGACCCTTGGGGGAATAGGAAAAGGGGGAGCTGAACTTGCCGGGAAATTCAGGAGCAGAGAGAGGAGGGTGGAGGAAAACAGAGCCCCAGGAGAGGTCAAGGCCACATAGAACTTCTTGGAGTCACCACCTGGAATAGCGGCAGACTATGTCTTGCCATGGACAGAGAACAGTGACTGGGTCGAGGCAGTCCTGGGTAACAGAAAGTTTGGAAGAGTGAGAGAACAGACATCCGGCTGTCACGATAGCAAGGGCCAGCATGGTAGCATCGCCTCTTTCGGTCCTAGGGCACAGCCACACCCCCAAATTCACTCTTCTATGGTACCGAGGCCTGGAGACATAAGGATGCTGGTTCTGGGCAGGCAATAGAGATGACTGCTGAGGACAGGTGTAGCCGGCAGCTCAGGTGACGACCTTGCTGTCCTAGAGCCTCGGGTGTTAGGGAACAAACACATTGACTGATGCCATTTAGGAAGGTGACAAGTCCTTAACCTTTGCACTAGGGTTCAGTGGTCCTGATAAAGGTGTTCATAGGAGCCGGGCGGTGGTGGCGCACGCCTTTAATCCCAGCACTCGGGAGGCAGAGCCAGGCGGATCTCTGTGAGTTCGAGGCCAGCCTGGGCTACAGAGTGAGATCCAGGAAAGGCGCAAAGCTACGCAGAGAAACCCTGTCTCGAAAAACCAAAAAAAAAAAAAAAAAAAAAAAAAAAAAAAAAAAAAAAAAAAAAGGTGTTCATAGGCTCCCGTTCCTCTTTCATGGATGTGCCATTGAGCAGAAATCCTCACGAGAGAGTCTGCCCCTTAAGAAAGGCACAGTTCCACTAGTGACCTTGGATTTCCAGTCTCCAGCCTCTGCAGCCTGACTCTGTACTCCGCACCCATCTTCTCCGCAACCTTCCCCAAAGAACCCTGCGTTGCTGAGCCCTTGAACCCCGCCAGCCAGCTCCTTCCTTGCACAGGGTTCCAAAGCCACCACCAGGGGTGGAAGTGGATAATAAAAAAGACACAACCCTACCGATTGTTTCAACATTCAGGGCCTCATCGCAAAATTTACAAACCCTAGAAAGGGAGAGGCACCTCTTTTTTCCACGGTGTTCATGGGCTTCCGGCTCCCAGTTCTCCTGTGGATTAGAAAGGAATCTTGGCCTTGGGTCTTGCCGCTCTGGAGGTTATCTGGTGCCAATAGAGGCCCGACTGACTCTGTCCACGTTCACAGAGGTGGCAGGCAGGTTCCTGGTGTCCGAGACCTCCACACACTTGCTAGTGTTCGGCATGGAGCAGCGGCTGCCGCCCAATAGCGAGCTGGTGCAGGCCGTGCTGCGGCTGTTCCAGGAACCGGTCCCCAGAACTGCTCTCCGGAGGCAAAAGAGGCTGTCCCCCCACAGTGCCCGGGCTCGGGTCACCATTGAGTGGCTACGCTTCCGCGAGGACGGCTCCAACCGCACCGCCCTCATCGACTCTAGGTATGTTGGTTATAGCTAGCTCTCTCTCTCTCTCTCTCTCTCTCTCTCTCTCTCTCTCTCTCTCTGGGGGCGGGGTGGGGGGAGGGATTGGGGAGCTCGGATCGGCCTTGCTGGGGGAGGGGAGCAGCAGAGGACGGGATGATGGGGACAGGACGGGACCGGAGACTCCTCCTCCTGACTCGCCGCTGTGTCTCAGGCTCGTGTCCGTCTACGAGAGCGGCTGGAAGGCCTTCGACGTGACCGAGGCCGTGAACTTCTGGCAGCAGCTGAGCCGGCCGAGGCAGCCGCTGCTGCTGCAGGTGTCGGTGCAGAGGGAGCACCTGGGCCCGGGGACCTGGAGCGCACACAAGTTGGTCCGGTTTGCTGCGCAAGGGGCGCCGGGCAGCGAGGGACAGGGCGAGCCACAGCTGGAGCTGCACACGCTGGACCTCAAGGACTACGGGTAGGCGCTGGGGGCTAAACTGATAAGCGAAATCCAGAGACAAACGGGAAGTCTGACTTAACTGTGAAATGACCGAGTCAGAGTGTGTGAATGTTCAGAAAAGTCCCTCTGCCTGTTAGGAAGCCCCCAGTAAATGTTATTTATTTTAGTTCTAATCACCCCACATATATTTCCAGTTCAGTTGTTTCCTTTGCTGTGGTGCTAGGGTTGGAACCCAGGGAGGGCTTCACAATATACCTGTGCTCCCCCAGTGAGCCATACACTCAGCCCAATTCTTGAATACTGTGAGAGTTTGTTTGTTTGTTTGAGACAGGGTTTCTCTGTGTAGCCCTGGCTGTCCTGGAACTAGCGCTATAGACCAGGCTGGCCTTGAACTCGCAGAGATACGCCTGCCTCTGTCTCCCAAGTGCTGGGATCAAGGACCTGTGTCACTACCGCCCAGCCCAGTGGGGAGCTGGATCTTAACTCTCCCTCCCAGATGCCCTGATTTTAGGCTTCTCAGCTGACCTTTGCTGTCTCATCCCCACAGAGCTCAAGGCAATTGTGACCCGGAGGCACCTGTGACTGAAGGCACCCGATGCTGTCGCCAAGAGATGTACCTTGACCTGCAGGGGATGAAGTGGGCGGAGAACTGGATCCTCGAACCCCCAGGGTTCCTGACTTACGAGTGTGTGGGCAGTTGCCTGCAGCTCCCAGAGTCCCTGACCATCAAGTGGCCATTTCTGGGGCCACGGCAGTGCATTGCCTCAGAGATGACTTCCCTGCCCATGATTGTCAGCATCAAGGAGGGAGGCAGGACCAGGCCTCAGGTGGTCAGCCTGCCCAACATGAGGGTACAGAAGTGTAGCTGTGCCTCTGATGGGGCGCCCATACCCAGGACGCTGGAGCCTTAGGCACAGGAAGTGGCGTCCCCAAGGATGTGACTTCTATGTATATCTGAAGTGTTCTATTGTACCGGGAGAGATGGGGATTCTGAATCCCTGAGGGGGCTAATGCCTGTCTGTGCTCTTCAATGAGCTCTGCATTTGCTTCCTCTGGACCGGCCTCATCCCCTAGATTTTACCTTTAAGGAATGTGACTCACTGGCCACTAGGGGGCCCTACCTAGTCATCTCTGTTCTTCATATTGTTCACTGCACTATATGTTAAAGCACTTACATGTATAGTTACTGTAAGCTAAGGACAGAATTCCTAATTGTCACTGGATCTGGGCTGAGCCCCGGTCTTAACTTGGGACCTAAGAAACAAGTGTATCAAACACGCTCAGCCTAGGTAATATGGACTTTGCTAGATGTGAATAAAGTATGTTTTGTTCTGTAACTTTTGTTGTTGTTTTGTTTTTTGAGACAGGGGCAGAGGCAGGTGAATCTCTGAGTTCGAGGACAGCTTGTTTTACAGAGCCGGTTCTAGGACAGCCAAGGCTACACAGAGAAACTCTGTCTCAAAAAAAAAAAAAAATCAATGTCATTCATAATTCTAGAAGAACAGGGCTCATTCCTGTCAGACTGATACAGGGAGCATTACAGCATTGTCTGGAACATGGCAGGATACCACGTGTACAGAGACTTTGAAGAAATAAGCGATGCAGGGTCTCAGCCCAGGAAGGGACCTTTTAGTCTCCCCGTGAGTCTGCACAGCTGTTAGCTGAAAATTCCACAGTCTGTCTCCTAACACTTCTCACCTTGACTCAGTAAACAGGAGCGATCCCCAGCTTCCATAGTTGTGGTTTGAGGAACCAATGCTTTAATAATTACTTTACACACTGATTGGCACATCTGAGCTAGTCCAGCTCACACCCTGGGTTTGTTTATTTTGAGAGGGTCTCAATTTGGAGTTGCCTGTTTGTTTTTTTATTTTAGCGTTATTATTTCTTTGAGACAAAGTGTCATGCAGCTTAGGATGGTCTCCAACTCCATAGGCAGTCAAAGATGACCTTAAATATTTTAAAAATTAAATTGTGTGTGTGTGTGTGTGTGTGTGTGTGTGTGTGTGTGTGTGTGAGAGAGAGAGAGAGAGAGAGAGAGAGAGAGAGAGAGAGAGAGAGAGCCAGCATGTGCTGTGGAAGTCAGAGGGCATCTTTTGGGAGGTGGTTCCTTCAACAGTGGGTTCTGGGGGTTCAGACTCCGCTAGTCAGGATTTCATGGCAGAGACTTTGACCCCCAGAGCCATCCTCTTGGCCTAGACCTTGAACAGTGTTGTGGTTACAGGCTCGCACCACCATGGCTGGTTATATGGTGCTAGGCATCCAAAGCAGGCTTCATGCACACTACCCCAGCACTCTGCTAGCTTGAGCTACACCTCTCGCCTCCAGTTTCCTGCTTTCTTTATGTCAGCTCACACTCTGATCCATCGCATCACAGCCTTCTCTGGACGTTAAGACAGCTGTCACCTACTGAAGAGCAGCCGTAGGAAAGCCTTGCCTTCCGTTATCAAGCGCCCTAACCTGTTCTCTTCTTTGGTAGTGGTGCCACCGTCCATCCTCATAGGACTAGGGCTAGACCCCAGGACACAGGCCAGACAGGTGTTGGCATCATCAACAAAGGCAGGAACCGAGGGCTAAAGATGTGTGGAGCGGGAGCAGGGAGAAGGACAGACAGAATCCATCTGAGGAGCCAGGGGAATGAGCAGCGATCTAGAGAAGCCAGGTGGCAGCAGAGCAGGGGCATGGCCAGGCAGAGCTGGGGGAAGACCGGACACAACAGAGTTCTGGGAAATAACTGTTAGCTCGGCGCTGAAGGGAGAGACGATGGAAGTCTGAGGGAGGAAAGACGCCCTGTTTCAGATAGCCACTGGCTAGAATCGGGGATAGGGAGGTGGCGAGGATATTTTTATCTTTACAGTAGAAGATGAAAGCTCAGACATGGAAGTGAGGTCAGAGAAGAGGCAAAGCTGTGCCCTGGGGAACGAGGAGCTGCTCAGGCATGAAGCTGGCTGGTGCTGGCAAGGACTCCACAGCCAGCTTTGGTCCCACACTTTTCCTTGTGGAAACTGAGGCCTGCAAGGGGGTAGTTTGCAGCAGTGGTCCTGCCACAGGTCCATTCCCCTAGCACATCCATGGACGGTCCTGCCCCGGGTGAGGGGGCAAAGCAGGTAGGTGCAGAGCCTGCTGGTTCGCTGGAAACCTCCAAGTCCCAGCCAGAACACACCGGATGCTCAGCGTGTTTGGCTCCAGTTGGCAACGTTGGTGGCCTGGGCCGGAGCAATAAGGTGTGGTCCCAGGAAATGCTAGAAATGCTGTATTTTATTTAGGGCAGGACAGAGCTCTGGAACTTTCAAGGTCCCGGCTCCTTACCGCGGCGGGCCTCTCCGTGGCTACAGATGGCTGGGGGCAGGGTAGGTCTACAGTGCCCCGATGCTCTCCCGCACTGCGCCCCGGCTGGGCCAGCTTATGAAGTTCCTGGGGACATTCAACCCCACACAGAGCCGATCTCGAACGTTTGCAGATACTCTCCCGCGCCGCGACCATCCTAGGCTTGGCCCAGTGTCCTCTCCGTGGGGGATGTGCTGGGGCACAAAGGAAAGCAGTCTGGAGACGTCCTCTCCCGGCCTTGTGGGCGTTAGCCGGTCTGATCCCGCCCGCAGACCTCGGCGAGGACGGTCACGCGTAGACCAGGGCTAGGGAGCCACAGACGGGCTCACTGCCTGGCGCACGGTCTTGGCGGTCCAGCTGGCGCCGGCGCGGGCGAAAGAGTCCAAATTAGGTAAGGCGTGGACGCAGCTCTGCGCATGTGCAAGAGGCGCCGGAGTTTCACTTTGTAACTTTTAAGTGGTGGGAACGCTGCCCCGCCCCGCCAGGTACCGCCAGACCACTCCCCTCGGCGCGCGCCGCCGCCGCCGCCGCCGCCGCCGCCGCCGCCGCCGCCGCCGCAGGTAAAGTGGGAAGGGGACCCCAGCAGGGGGAGGTCGCGACCCGCCGCTCCCAGGACGCGCCGGCCGGGGTCCACACCCGGCAGTACGCCTCGGGTCGCCTTCTCTGGCGGCTGGCGGGGTGACAGTAGCCGGGCAGGTGGCTAGAGGGTGCCAATCAAACCCCGCGCCGCTGGGACTTCCTGACAGCCTTCCCTGGCTGCGTGGCCAGTACAAGTCCCTCCCTGTTCCTCCGCTGGCTTGGAGTTTGGCTGCCGGGTCCGATCTCCCCGCCTAACTCGGAGGGCAGCCTCGAAGCCCTCTCTAATTCCTTACGAGTCTAGACCCGGCTAGAGTACGGGCTTCGTACGGTCCTGGTGACCACTCCTGCCCTGGTAGCATCCGGGGGAGGAAACTTGGGGACTTGGGGGAGGGCGAGGGAGGGAGGCGCGGGGAAGAGCCCGGAGAGCTGTGACCGTAAAGAAACCACATCCGACAACTTATCCAGGGACCTGATAAGCCTGGCTACCTGAGACCTCGGGTGGGGTGGAGTTGCTGTCTTTCAACCCTAGGCAGGGACCAACAGCTTGTAGGGACTTTTGCAAAGGACCTGGGGACATAGTTTCTGTCCTGAAGCTCTACTCTGGTTGGGTCCCAGGGCCTGCCCTGTTGAGGGGTTTTTTGGGGGCTAGAAATGAGATGGTGTGATGCTGAGCATTTGCGTGTATGTATGTTCATTGAGTATGGGATGGTGACTACTGCTAAGCGTGGGCACCTAGGTAGGGCTTCTGAGTCCACAGTGACTAATTGCTTTTTTTTTTTTTTTTTTTAAGACACCCCCCTGCCCGCGCGCCCTCTTTCGTAGTGATGAGGTTGGACACAGGCCTTGTTGCACATTCTAGGCATGCACTTTGCTCTGAGCCGCACATTCCTAGCTCTTAGGGTCTAGTTTGGTTACTTCCACACCCCTAGAGGCGTCTCAGCTTGGACTGGCTGCCCCTCAATGGGTGCGCTCCCACCTGCCCTCTCAGAGCATGTTCCTTTGGGAAGGCAAGAAAGGGCTGGCTTATTGAGAGCCTCGGGAATGTTCCAGGAGCAGCCTCTGACTTTTCCCTCAGCTGGGGGTGGGGCGGGGTGGGGTCGGGGGTGGGAACTGGTTGCCCCTGGCTGGAAGAGCTGAAAGTCTGACACTATGGGCCTCAAAGGCATTTGATTTCCCCGATTGTAGCCCTTGGGGGACACTGAGGTACAGCAGCTGCCCTTGGAGTCTGCATGAGGCAGAACGGCTGGCCACTGGGAGGCTGGGTCTGAGCTCTGGCTCAGGTTATCCTCCCTGCTGGCTGAGCTAGCTCTCTTAGTTCTTTTTGTTTGTTTTATTTTTGAGTCAGAGTCTTGCTATGTAACCCTCGATGGCCTCAAACTCGCAGAGACCCACCTGCCTCTGCCTCCTGCACATTGGGATTAAATGGGTGTACCACCACACCCGCCCTCCCTTACCAAACTTGGTAAATTCTCTTGGCATGAGAAAAGTGACTTGGGAGTGTGACTGGGCTGTCACGGAAGGGGAGCCACAGGTACCCTCCTGGGGTCGAGGCCTCTCTGTTTCTCCAGGCCCCTGAAAGAGTGACTTTGGTGAGTCACCCTTCCCACCCCCACCACAGCGCCTCCCTCCCTCCCTCTCGGGACAATGTCCTTCTGTGAACATTTACGAGGATGTTTTTCCTTTTCTCTTTCCAAGCCTTCTTTGTTTGCTCTGTCTAGCTTCCCTTTCCCTGATTCTAGCCTTAGGGGGCCTTGGGGTGCTGCAGAAGCCCTCTGGGTCTGTATGAGGGTTTGGCTTGGGATGGATGCCACCTCTAGTCCACAGTGCCAGAAGTGGTAGAGAGGCCACCTGACTTTAGCAGGGCCTTGAGCCACCGGACAAGAGGCAGGAAGCTGGAGCCGCAGGTGCTGCTGGGTGAGGAGAGGGGGACGGGGCAGCAGAGAGGACCACTGGGAGCCAGAGGAGATCTTGCTCTGGGAGTTTAGGTGAAGAGCCAGGTAGGAGGAAACCCACTGGGCAAACCCAGAAAATGGGCACGTGGGATGAGAGACATTTAGGCAGGTCTGTGAGCAGGAGCAGGGTGCAGAAGGGTTTCTCTTCGGAATTCCTAAACTGGAAGAGGGTGGCTCCCTTGTGACTGATGTGGCACTGGGGTCATCTGTGTGGCCATGGGACAGTTTGTGAAGGTTGGTGTGGCAGGGACAAGTCAAAGTGGACAGCCTAGCCGGAAATTCGAAGTAGGCCAGAGGCCTGACTCACTGAAAATGGGAAACGAGGGGTGCTGATCCAACTGAGGACCTCCCCACTGCCCTTCCTCCCTCGGCAAGTGTGGCGACCGGAAGCCTTGCATCACCAGGCAGGGATGTTTTGAAGTACTGAGGTCCTGGAGATTTTTTTTTCCTTCGAAGCAGTCTTCCGTGGAGATTTCCATTAGTGCCAGGGGTGCCTGACGCCTCGGGAGGTGTCAGCCCTGAGCCTGGGGCCATGTCTGCTGGTCTCAGCTTTCTGTTGTAGCCCAGGCTGGCCTTAAAATCCCGACCCTCCTATTTCCTCCTGCGTGCTGGGCAGCAGGCCTTCTGAGACGGGTCCTTGCTCCTCTGGCTGAGGTTTAGAGGAGACAAAGCAGCTTCAAGGTGGAGATGGCATCCATGACTGTTCACAGCCACCACCCCAGGGCCATCCCACCATACCCACTCCTTCCTCCAGCCACTGCCAGTTCCTTCAGGAGGAGAAAGTGATCCACTCGCTTAGGCCTGGCTCCCACTTCCTATCTGGCATCCCCTCACTTCCTATCTGGCACATTGTACTGCGAGAATGTGTGTGTGTGTGTGTGTGTGTGTGTGTGTGTGTGTGTGTGTGTGTGTTCCCCAGCAGAGCGGTCCCAGGAGCCAGAATTGGGATTGGGCCCCTGCTCCCATGTCCTTCCCTCACTTCCTAGCACGCATATTGCATTGCACTGTCTGTGTGTTTGTTTGTGTGTGTGTGTGTGTGTGTGTGTGTGTGTGTGTGTGTCCCAGCACAGCAGTGTCAGAAGTCAGAATTGGGACCCTTCCCCCACCATGACCCAGAACACTTTTCAGCACTTTAGGTAGTTCAGACATCGGCTTCAGAGCTCTCCACCCCCTTTCTTGTCCCTAATACTTCGGTTTCTCTAGCAGATAGAAGAACCCGACTTTGAGAAAGTCCTCTGGGAATTGCAATTTCAGCAGATTTGGGGAGGTGGGAGCCCAAGGAGGAGGTGCTTTCTTATGACTCCCCACTCATAAATGATGTGAGGAGCGGGCCAGAACCTGGGCCCCGAAGCCCTCAGTCCTCAGTGCCAGGGGACAGACTCGAGAGATTTCCATTGGATGTGCCAGGGGTTCCAGGAGCCTCCAAGGCAGCACCCAGCCTGCAGCTGGGTCTGTCTGAAACACTGAACCTTCTGTTAGAGGGGAGGTGTCGACGGGAGAGGGCGGAGCTAGGGGCCTGCTTTGCCCCAGCCTCGCCCAGGAGAGGGCCTAGGCCTCTCCCCTCTGGCTGTCCCTCCTGCTTTTGCCTCTCTCAGGGAAGCACCCTGTGATGGCACTTAAAGAGCGAAGAAGAGTCAGGGTTCGAGGCTCAGTCCTGCTGCACCCAGCTTCTTGGTTTGGGAGATAGGTGGCTGTTAAGTTTCTGAGACTTGATTCCAGGTACAACCAGTCTTGGAGATCCCAGCTCTGACATTTTTTTTTTTTTTTTTTTTTTTTTTTGGTTTTTTGAGACAGGGTTTCTCTGTGTAGCTTTGCACCTTTCCTGGAACTCACTTGGTAGCCCAGGCTGGCCTCGAACTCACAGAGATCCCCCTGGCTCTGCCTCCCGAGTGCTGGGACATTCTTGAGGACAGCTGGAGAAGGCTCTTGTCCTTGGCTCAGACGACCAACAGTGTTCCTGGCTGTTCCCATCCCAGTTTGCTGGTGTCCGAGGTTTTCTCTTCCTAGCCTTTCTGGTCCTCTCTCCTGCTTGTTTCTGGTTGCCTTGAGGACTCTTGCAGGAGCTTTTTTCCCAGCAGTTCTTGAGGCTAGAGGAACTTCAGCACAGTGACAGCAGACCACCCCCTCTGACCACCCCATCCCTTTACCTCATTTACCCCCCTCGGGGCATCTGCTCACCGTGTCCCCAGGTGGGTCCTCTCGTCTGACCGTCTGGGCCATTCCCGTGAACGGAGCTGGTGTCTGTGAGCTCCACCAGGCCCTCTTCCGTGTGGTGTTCAGCTTTCCTGACGGTGCTGACTGGGAAAACTGGAAGCTCCCACCCTCATCTTCTGCTTTGTTCCCTAGGGAGAGAAGGCATGATGACCAGCTCCCCATTCCTGGATCCCTGGCCGTCCAAGGCGGTGTCCATCCGTGGGAACCTGGGCCTTGGGGACCACCCCAACGACTCCTACTGCTATAGCTCAGCCAAAAACAGCACTGTGCTTCAGGGGGTCACCTTCGGAGGCATCCCCACAGTCCTGCTCATAGATGTCGTCTGCTTTCTGGTAAGGTCCTCTCTCAGTCTAACCCCTGTTCTCTAGGACCATCTAGGGAGTGCGCGTGAGGTAGATGCATACACCCGTGCACGCTCTGGGGCCCTGGACATGTGTAGATAGACCCTGAGTTCTGGAAGCACTGTAATAATTCCTTCCTCGGAGGACTTGGGGCTCCTGTGGCAGCGTGATCATGATCCCGAGTGCAGAGACACTAGCCAGTCCGGTCTCTTCCTCCTGGCCCTCAGCGTGGGTGGCATGAGAGGTGTGAGGGTATGGACCAGGGTTGGAGCAGGCACAACTTCTCATGTGTGAGTGGGTACTTCCTGTCACCCTGGGGTGCCTGGGGCTTTCAAGAACCAGAAATAGATTCCTGGAGCTGACCTCAGGGGATGCGTGTCTCTTTCTTTAATGTGGGCCTCTGTTCACAAAGATTCCTCCAATTTGAAAGAGATGTTATTATCTTTGCAGTGACTCAACAGTAGTTGAGGTGTGTGTGTATGTGTGTGTGGGGTGTCTGTGTGTGTTTTGCTTTAGGGGGTGGAACCCAGGGCCTTGTGCATACTCCACAGGTACTTTCCTACTGAGCCCCATCCCAGCCTGATTAGTTTAGATTTATTGGCATTAACATGCACTGTCTTTACACTAACACCCCCAGAGCAGCGGCTCCCTTGACCCTAGCTTCTAAGAGCAGAGAGCATGGGGTATATGGGAGGGTGGAGTTCGTATCTTAGGTCTGTCCGGGACGGGTGGCTAAGCTGAGCTAGGAAAGGAAGGGAAGGGAGTCAGAGGACCCCAGTCCCTGCCAAGCGGGAGCAGAGGGTCCCACATCCACTTCTGACCCTAAACGTGACCACAGGAAGGCGTTTCTTCCTAATTTTGGTTCCTAGGACTAAGGTCTACATTGTTGCTCTTAAAATTTGCTACACTGTTGTTCATCGGGGCTGATAGGGGAAACTGCTGGTTACCACCTCGGCTTTCCCGAAAAAGGGCTCTCGACTACCAATGAGTGTTCTCAGCATCATCCGATTGGCAGAACAATTCTCCAAGCTTGTGGGACTTGGCCAAAAGGGAGGAGCAGGCTAGGTGTGGCAGTGTACTGAGAGGGGGTGGGTGGGGTCCTATGCCTTCAGGATAGGGAGAGCTAGGCTAAGGTGAGGCGCCTGGAGAGAACTAGGTAGAGCCCAGATGGGTTGGGTAGCTGTAGTGGGTAGCCATTCCAGCTTCGATCTGGAAGTTCCAACCCCCATTGAGGCCTTAATAATTTCACCAATAGGTAGCTGCTTGGGACGAAAGTCACTTTCATTTAGACTGTTCTGGGAGGAGTGATTTTTTTTTTCCTCTAAATTCCATGAGGGACAGGGTCTCATTATGTTGCTGAAGTGATCTCTGAGCACCTGGCCTCAAGCAATCCTCCTGCCTCAGCTACTCAAATAGATGGGATGACGGCTTATACAGCCACAATGGATTTTTGTTTTGTTTTGTTTGTTTGCTTGTTTGTTTTGTTTTTTTGTTTTTTCAAGACAGGGTTTCTCTGTGTAGCCCTGGCTGTCCTAGAACTCATTTTATAGACCAGACTGGCTTCAAACTCAGAGAGAGATCCACCTGCTTCTGCCTGGGATTAAAGGCGTGCACTACCACCCCCTGGCTATGAGTGTAGATTTTGATTGCAGGAATTTATGGGGTCAAGTGGGGGCCATGTGTAAGAAGACCTAGGTGTGGGAAGATATCCACACTGTGTGCACAGAGGCAAGGCAGTAGTGACAGACAGAGTGACCGAATGCTGAGGGACTTGTGTTTGTCCTCCAGTGTGACTCATCTGCCTGTCAAAACACATCACCCACTTCCGGACTTACCTTAAGAAAATCTTACAGAAACTCAGGGCTTATGGATTTCCCTTAAGGAAACAACATTCACCTTTAAAACCCCAGTTTCTAGTAGGGACTCTGCTCAGTGATAGAGCACTGATCTAGTATGTCTAAGGTGCAGGTTCCATCTCAGCACTAGATAAACACATAAATAAATCCAGTTTTGACCAGAGTGGGCAAGCCTGTGCTATTCCAGATGTTACTTTTCCACCTCTCTCTGAATCTCAAAGGAGCCTGTGTGGGTTGCGGGGAGAGGGGGCCAGGGTGGAACCAAATGGTCTGGGGAGGCAGGGAGCATCTCAGACATCTGGAGCTAATAGGCAGAGAGGGGCTGCTGGTGTCACATAGGCCTGTTGATCTGACCCAGCTCTTTGTGCTTGGGACAGCCTAGAGCGCCAAGGCATGACAGGGTTCACTGGATGCGCTTGCTGTGTGGGGCCTGCAAGCCTGCTTTTAGAAGAAACAAATGTGGCTGGGCGGTGGTGGCGCACGCCTTTAATCCCAGCACTCGGGAGGCAGAGGCAGGTGGATCTCTGTGAGTTCGAGACCAGCTTGTTCTACAGAGCAAGTTCCAGGACAGGTTCCAAAGCTACACAGAGAAACCCTGTCTTGAAAAACAACAACAAAACAAAGAAAGAAAGAAAGAAAGAAAGAAAGAAAGAAAGAAAGAAAGAAAGAAAGAAAGAAAGAAAGAAAGAAAGAGAGAAGGAGAAGAAGAAACAAATGCAAAGAATCTGACTCAAAATAAATTAAAATATAATTAAGAAAAATCAAGCCAGGTGCATTACCCTTAGTCCCAGCCACCACTGGCTGGGGCTGGAGGATCAGTTGAACTCAGGAGTTAGAGGCGAGCCTGGGCAATCCAGTGAGGGCGGTTTGGGTATGAAGTAGAGGGGAGAGCGTTTTTTTTCCAGTCTGGTGAGGTCAGACCTCACCTTCTGACTCGGGGTCTGCTGTGGCTGATGTGCTTGAGTAGGAAGACTTCGCTCAAGCCTGTGGCCATGTGACAGCCTTGGTGACATGGCCCAGGGGACGGAGGTTGTCCGGTGAGTGGAGGCAGGTGTCAGGCTGCTAAGCTGTGTGTTATTTCTGGGCTGGAGGGGTTCCTCTAGGCTGCCGAGTCCAGCTGTCCTCAGAACCTGGCCGGCCAGTGTTCTTGACTTGGTTTCTTTTCTCCTTTTAGATTTTAGTCCTGGTGTTTTCCATCATAAGGAGAAGATTCTGGGATTATGGCCGCATAGCTCTGGTATCAGAAGCAGGCAGGTAAAGAAAGCATTTCATTGAAAATGTGAGCGTATCACGCATCCCTCTGAGTGTGAGTTATGTGTGCATTGTGCATGTATGTGTGTATGTAGATGCATGTTTGCTTACATGTGTGTACATTGATATGTGTATATGTATGTATGTGTATTTTTGGGATGGGCTGGAGCCGGAAGCTGTATCTTTCCTTCTGCTGGCTACTGAAGACCCCCTTGAGGTCTTCCTGCTTAGAACTGTACTGAAGAAAACCTATGCTGGAGATCCACTCTCTCCTGGGGCTCTGGTTTCAGGCTGTGGAGGACCATCGTTGCCTTTCGGATTACTGCACCAGGGGAGGATGATGACATTTTCTTTCTCGCCTTGGACACGGCTCTCTGAGAGCATCGTATTGGAAGGGAGTTACTTTGCTCTGGGGTTGGCTTAGGGATCAAGAAGGGAGGCGGGTGTGGGGAAGCGGCCCTCCTTCTTTCTTGGTTAGGGCTCAAGTTGGACAAGCCTCTCAAACAAAGCACAGGCTCTCTGGCCAGACCTCAGGCTTTTCTGGTTCTACTCTGGGTGGGGACAGTTCTGTGCATCTTACTAAAGGTGAAGATGAATCCTAGAACTAGACTTTCCTGTTTGGTCTGGTTGCTGTGAACCTCGGGAACTTGTGTCGGATGAGGCAACATGTAGTGGATGGGAGGCATCAGATGCCCACTCCCAGGTCTATCTCGGTGGTCCATGGTCATTGCTTCAGCTCCTGAAATGTTGCAGTGGTAGCATGGGGAAGGAGAGTACATTTAGAGAGATGCTTCCTTCTCCCCCAGAAGAGGCCTTCAACAGCTCACTCAGCTTGGGCCTGAGCATGAGGTCCTACCTCAGCACACAGGAGAGGCTGTGGGAAGCATGGTTTACTTTATAACTGTGGAGGACATGTCCTTTCACACGAGTGCTATTCTCTTCCCTCTGTGTCACAGAACTGGGGAGGGCACCTCATTCTCAGACAAGGGGTCTTGGAGGACACTTTGAGACAAATATGTTTGGGTCTGAAATGCTGCGAGGGGGTGAGGTGAGCCAGCTCCTCTGTGGGCTCAGATAGCACATGACAATGTACTAATGTGATCTATTCTACACCTTGGCCAAGGCGCTGAGCTCCAGGTTCAGTGAGAGACTCTCAGATCATAAGATGAAGAGAGACTGAGGGGGATGCCAGGTGTTGACCCCTGGTCACCACAAGTGTGTGCATGTATAGTTGCACCTTAGTGAGTGTGTGCATATGTGTGCACACACAAACACACACACACACACACACACACACACACACACACACACACACACAGATGCCGCCACTGTATTTAACATGCCAGTCCATCCACTCTGAGTTGCACACTTGAGCATTTCTCATCGTTGACTTTAGAATTGGGATGCCTCTTTTATTGTTGTTATTATTATTATTATTATTATTATTATTATTATTATTTGGAGAAGATGTCTCCCATGCTCTGGCCTCACAGGTTGGTCTTCTTTGAACCTAGGATCTTCCGGCCTTAGCCGTCAAGTGAGTGCTGGGATAATTACAGGTGTGCACCATCATGCCCAACATGAGATTATCAGTTATAGCTTAACTGGTACCATTGTTTCTTTCTTAATGGTTCATTAAAAAAAACAACAACTATGCATCTGGCCACCACTGGTATCTTGGATTAGATAAAATATAGTGTGTATGCATGCAACATGTGTATTTTTTTTTTTGCAATTTTTACAATTTACAATTTTTATCTTATATGTATGGGTGTTTTGCATGCACACATGTCTGTGCACCACATGTGTGCTTGGTACCCACAGAGGACAGAAGGGGGTGTCCACAAGAGGGTGTTGGGTCCTCTGGAACTGGAGTTACAGATGGTTGTGAGCCCCATGTGGGTGCTGGGGACTGAACCCAGGTCCTCTGGAAGAGCAGTCAGTGTTCTAAACCACTGAGCCAGCTCTCCAGTCCTGTGTGTGGTTTGAAGTGGGCCCATTCCAACGATGAAGCCTTACGAGTATTCCTACTTTTCCTGAACTACTTCCTGGGGGGGAGGAGGGGTAATGTGTTCACCTGTCGCCCTCTGTTCCTATGGCCACTCGTTCTCAGGCGTCTTTTTCTGGAATGAAGCCTCTGTGGCTGTCATCCCAGTCATTTGGTAGGATAAAATACGGCATTCCAGATTGATCTGGATGTGTTAGGAAATGCACTGGAAACAGGTAACACTCTGAAGTTCCTTTGGGTGGACCAGCTCAGTGCTGAGGTTGGAGGGTGTACACACAGGTGTGGTTCCTTGATGACCCCCTAGCCCTGCTCTTCAGCCCATACAACACAGAGTTTTATGCCATATGGGTTTGTGGGCATTGCCTCCTCTTTTTTTTTTTTTTTTTTTGAAGCAGTTTATATTTGTGGCAACCACTGGGAGTCGGTAACTTTGATCCTGAACTCTAAGATTAGGAAGCAAAATACTGGAAATGTGTATTTAACCTTTCTGAATTTTAGAATTATTTATCTTTTTTTCCCTTTTTATGTCTCCAGTGAGGCCAGATTCCAGAGGTTGTCGTCGTCATCTTCTTCTTCCTCAGGGCAACAAGACTTTGAAAACGAACTGGTTGGTACCCGAGGATTGGTTGTTTTTGTGGCCCAAAGGGCAGAGGGTACAGCCTGGCGGTAATGATTGATGGAGGTCTGGGCAGTTGTACCCCTGGTTCAGTGACTAAGAGCAGCACTGTGGGCTGTGAGTGGTCGACGCTGGAGAAAGCGCCCCTCCACATGAGCAGAAACACGAGGGCTTAGAAGGACCTAGAAGGAGACAGTGTTGAAATGATCCCTCACTGCAAGGCTCCATTAACTGCAGGCAGAAAGGGCTGTGGATCCCCAGGGCTTTGCTGGCAACTTGTCGTGGTTACTCCTCTCTCACACTTACGGTTTCTGTGCAAGAGTTAATTATTGACTTGTCTGCTAGATTTTGAGCCAGATGTGGGCAGGAACCCTGCCCCCCTCCTCCAGCCTCGTCCCCAGCACTAGATATCTGGTAGGGTCTTAGTCATTGTTGAATGAATGGAGAGCAAATATTTGTCTTTCCCAGCAGGTAGCCACCCAGCTTTACAGAGTAGTAAGACACCAGCGATCACAGAATGTCCACATGCTTCTCTCCCTCTCCAGGGCCTGCTCGGGGGTACTTTCCAGCTCTCTAGACTTGTTCCTGTTTGTTGGTTTTTTTTTTTTCTGTCTCCACTCTTTTTGCCATCTGGAAATCATTTTACAGAAGTCCACATCCCCGTTCCCAGCTCTTGCTTGAAGTTTTGTGATTTGACCCTGGAGCTTATATAATGCCACCGATTGACAAAACTTGAGAGGTTCTTTTTTTTTTTTTAGCAAGGTTGTGGGTTTTGTTTTTGTTTTTGTTTTAATCCAGGCCCCCCACCCCCACCCCCACCTCATGGGATTGTGCCTTGCAAAGAATGAGAGCATAAGGGAGTAACTTACTGGGTGGGTGAAGGAAAATCCTGTTTTACACAGCAAGAAGTGGGGTGGTTATTTAATCTCAAAGATGTGATTGTATCTGCCTCCCAGAGACCTAGGTGTTGGGTACTAATACCTGTTCTCGGTCTCCAGGGATGCTGCCCTTGGCTGACTGCCATCTTCCGCCTGACGTGAGTAAGATGGGGTGTCTGCTGGGCGTGTGACTTGGTGTGGGGGTTTGGTCATTCAGGAGGAAGTCCCCGAGGGGTTTGACCCTGAAATGGTGTCTCTCATACTTTTCCGGCTCAGGGCCCAAACAGTGGAGAAGGGCCAGAACAAAAGTGAGTCAGGGCACAGGAAAGAAGGAGGTCTTTAGGGTGCATAGCTTACTGGCCCTCAGGGATCCCCACACTGTAGTTGGATTTCAAAGGTTCTTGAAGCTAGTGATAAGCTTTATTTAAAAATATTTCATGCTGGAGAGATGGCTCAGGGGTTAAGAGCACTGGCTGCTCTTCCAGAGGACCCGGGTTCAGTTCCAAGCATGCACATGGCCGCTCACAACTGTCTGTGACTCCAGTTCCAGGGGATCTGGTGCCCTCACACAGACGTGCATGCAGGCTTCTCCGCCTGACCTTGGGCACAACCTCCACCAAACTCCACCATTTACAACAGGGGCTCTCACATATGAGGTCGTTGGAATTGGCCCAGTGTCCTCCATAGTTTCTTATAGTCTTTATCAGTTCTAAGATGACTTTTTCTTCTATATTTCCATTTAGCAGAAACAGGGGATCTGCACTTATAGCCAGTGGTTGCTTAGCTGCCTGCACTTTCTTGTTTGTAGTGTGACAGGTGATGACATGTGTCTAACAAGGATGGCTGTGTAGACTTTGGGTGTGTAGACATCAACAGTGGCCGAGCGAAGACTCCCGCAGGCCCTGATGGCTGGCTCCTTCAAGCACAGGAGAAACCAGGCCTTTATCACCAAGTGTTTCTTAGATTTCTCTCCTTAAGTCCAGAGAGAGAGAGAGAGAGAGAGAGAGAGAGAGAGAGAGAGAGAGAGAGAGAGAGAGAGAGAGAGAGTGTCAGAGAGAGAGAGAGAGAGAGAAAATTTTGAACCAAATGAGGTGGCTGTATGGACATGGGATTGAGTCCAGGGCTTCATGCATAGTAGGCAAGAGTTCTGCTTCTGAGCTGTATCCCTAGCCCTTGTCTAAATGTATTTTATTTTCCCACTTTTTCATTCCAATACATATAAACCTGTCTAGCAGAGTTCCTATTTGTATCCAGTCAGTGTTAAATAGGAAGTAGAGTAATTCCTGCCTAAAGTAAGGCAAACTTTAATTAGCTTACATAATTATTATAAAAGAAAAGGATATTATAGAATTAATAAAATGTGTTGGTTTGGGGATATTGAGCTCCTCTCTCAGGGCCTCAGTTTTCCCACCTGAGTTCAGTGGCAGTTGTAGCTGAGGCTGCTGGGGGGAGGCAGGGTCACTGGGAGAAGCCAGAGAACTTCTTGAAGCAAGAGGGAGCAGGTGGGTGCGTGCATGGCTTGCTTAGAAGAGGAAGGTGTCTGTTGCAGATCTCATCCTGGAGTGAGACACTGAGCAAGCGTAAGACTCACTCCCTGAGCATCCTTGGGAGTTGGATGCGCTTTGTGTTCATGGCATCCTTGAGAGATGGCTCTGCTGGGTGGGTGAGGTTGGAAATGAGCGGTTTCTCTGAGCCCGTTCAGGTGTGGCTGTGCTGCACCTGTAGTAAGGTGCCTGGATGCAGAGCCCATGCTGCGCTGTGTAAATTCACTTTCTTCGTGCTTCTAGGCTTGCTTGCTTCTCTGGTTTTGCCACACAGGGCTTTCTTGGTCTCTGGAGCAGGACCCTTGGAACCCCTGCTGTGTGCAGACTATTCCGGGAAAGAGTAGCTGGGATGCCTGGTACTCCTCCCTCTATGGCAAGGAAATCTGGCTGTTGTGAGCCTGAGATTTTCCAACTGACTCAGGAATTCTTTGTGGGTAGGAAGGCAGATCAGGTCGTCTCTGGGGCCACAGCAGGGACGAAGGGAAGGAGTTGGGTGGGATGAGACATAAAATGTTCAAAACATGGCTCACCTTATTCTCCCAGCCCTTCCTGGGCTTGGGGGAGGGGAGAGAGGGTGAGGAAGGCCTGAGTACACTGCACTGCATTCCCAAAACGGCTTTCGTCAGCCATCTTGCTGTGGAAGCAGGTAGGGAAAGTTGTATCCACATGCCTCATCCATTATATATTGAGAGCGCAGATGTTTCTAGCAACAGAACACGGAGATGGCAGTTCCTCTGCTGAGAGCATGTGGCTGGGACTGAAGATGGCTCCGGAACTCATGTCAATAGCTTTGCCTTTACAAGTTGTGTGGTCCTTAAAGCTGTGCAGTTTTTCTGTGCCTCTGTGTCCACGCATCACAGTATCACAGTAGAGGGTGTGGGCTGAAACACTGTTCTTACAACCGTCGTGAGGACTGGATGAAAACTCCAGGCCTGGCCTGCCACTGCCGCCACCTGTTAAGAATGTCTCCACATGTGTGTCTTGGCCAGCGATGACCAGATCCTGGAGTGGTGTGGGGAGGATGCCATCCACTACCTGTCCTTCCAGAGGCACATCATCTTCCTGCTGGTGGTGATCAGCTTCTTGTCCCTATGCGTCATCTTGCCAGTCAACCTCTCAGGAGACTTGCTGGGTGAGACTCTTTCTCGGCCATTGTCTGTATTGGGATGGAGCAGGCCAGTGGCTCCAGGGAAGGGACTTGATTTGGTAGAGTAGACCCTGGGGGATGTGAGACAGTCTTAGAGTGACTTTGAGAAAAATTACCATCCCAATAAAGATCTAGAGGAGAATCCATCTAAACCTGGGTTGGGAGCTAGGGTCCCTTAAATATCAATTTTTGGTTCCATATAAGTAGGAAAAACAACCAACCAACCAACCAACCAACCAACCATCTAACCAACCAACCAACCAACCAACCAACCAACCAACCAACCACAAGTGCTATAGAATTGGAAGGTTTTAGCAGGTGTGTTTTGCTTGTTTTTTTGAGACAAGACCCTGCTGTGTAGTCCAGGCTAGCCTTCCCTCACCCTTCTGCGTGTTGGGATTGTAAGGATAGCCACCTCTCCCAGCTTCAGAATGTATCTTTCCATTTCCTGCCCTTATCCAAGTCTGGAGACCACTATTCATGGATCCAGAAGATGTCTGTGATACACTATGAAAGTCATTGTGGAATTATATCTCCCTAGCTTCCAAAATGCCATCCCAGATCCACTTGTGACGTTTAGTAGTTCTCAACCTTGAGAACCTTGAGTTGGTAACAACCAAGGATGCTTCTGGTTACCATCAAAGCATCTTTTAAAACAAACCTCAGTGCAAAATGAACTTAAATTCTGACTTTGCTGGCATGGTAAGCTGTAGCAGAGGTCCTGGTTGATGGAGCTTTAAATAGGTTGATGAATGATGCCATTGTCTTCCATGTCTAGGAAGACATGCCATGTCTAGGCATCTTGTGCTGTGCCTTCCTGAGCTGCAGAACTCTAAACCAAGATCAGTTAGGCTCCTTCCTGGGTTCTCATTGTGATCCCGGAACTAAGTGTCTGTTTCTCTGCAGATAAAGACCCCTACAGCTTTGGGAGGACAACAATAGCCAACCTGCAGACGAAGTGAGTGTGGAGCTTGTTGACCATGAAGAAGGCTGGTTTGGGAGCCTGGGGCAGGCTGGGAACACCGCAACACTGCTGTGCTGCTGGGCTGTGGTGTGAACACGGCCCAGGCAGCTTTTGTTTCCCAGGAGGCTTAGAGCCCCATGTCAGGACAGGGAAGCTGTGGTGTGGACATGTCTCAGGCAGCTTCAGTTTTGTAGGAGGCTTAGAGCCCAGCATAAGAATAGGGAACTCTCCAAAGTATCTACTCGCTGATGAGGGCCATTGGCCCACATGGCCTCTGCTGGAGGCAAAGCTGTTGACCCTTGACAAAGCACCCACTGAGGGTGATCCTGCCCTAGCCCTGCAACCTATTCCTTCTGCTGGGATGCCCAGCCCTGACAGCAGCTGATGTCTTCCTTAGCAATGACCTCCTTTGGCTGCACACCGTCTTCTCCGTCATCTACCTCTTCCTCACCGTGGGCTTCATGTGGCATCACACACGGTCCATCAGATACAAAGAGGAAAGCCTGGTGAGTGAGGCTGGGGCCTGGGACATGTTCCGGGAGGGTCTCAAGTGAGAGATGGAGGGGACGGCCCCCACGGTCTCCACAGAACCACATCAGACGTGAACCTGAGGTGAGCACTGGAATCTGATTTCCGTGTTTATGATCTCACGCGGCTTCACACTGCCACCATCACTGCCACCACCATCGTCTGTCACTGTTTTTTAAAAGAGGGTCTTGTGTAGCTCAGACTGACTTTGAGCCAGCTGTGTAGCCAAAGATGACCTTGAACTTATGATCATCTTGCCTCCACCTCCCAAGCGTTAGGAATACAGGCATGCGTCGGCATAACTTATTATTACTTAATTTATTGGTAAGCTGTAATTTGGACATTTTCCTTTATTTTCCCAGTTGCTATTTGATCCGTGGGGTCAGGGCTTGTAGCTACTGCTCTGAAGTAAAGAAGTACATTGAGGACTGAGCGTGAGCCCGTGGTGGAGGGCTTGGCTGCCATGTGTCAGGCGCTGGGTTTGATAACCTAGCACGGCAGAACAAAGTAACACGCCCTCTCCATTTCGGTTTCCTTTGTTCCTGTGATAAATACCATGACGCACAGCCACTTAGGGGAGGGGAAAGTTTATTTAACCATGTACTTCCAGAACACGGTCTGTCGTTGAGGGAAGTCTTGGCGGGAACTGAAACTGGGACCCTGGAAGAATACTGCCTCTGGCTCACTCCCAGGCTTAGGGCCTTCTACTTTCTTGTACAGTTCAGGACCACTTGCCTAGGGATGGTGCCCCCCATAGTAGGCTGGGTCCTCTGACGTCCATCATCTGTCACGACGGTCTCTTGTAGATACGGCCACAGACCAGTCTGCTCTGGGTGATTCCTCAACTGAGGTTCCCTCTTCCCAGGCGACTCTAGTTAGTATCAAATTGACAAAAATGAAACAAAAAACTAACCTTCCCTCCCCCAAGCCAGAGCAGTTTGGGTTAAGGACAGGCACCCCGCTGTGACTCCTTTGCTTTGTTGTGTGATCCCTTTGAGCCACTGTTCCTCTCTGGGCCCTTTCCCAGTCCCCTGCCCCGCAAAGGAGGCTCAGGAGTTGCGTTGGAAAAGGATGCAGCATAAGTAACACCCTGGGCCTCTTGAAGGCCGGGAGTGAGAAGCCTAGAACCTCGTATCTACCGGTTTCTTTTTTAGCTGAGAAGGAGGTGACACCTGCTGCCCCCTCCCCCCCTTACCCCGTGGCCTGTCTCTGACTTCCTTCCTGATACGCTCCCTCCCTGGCAGGTGAGACAGACCCTGTTCATCACAGGACTCCCCAGGGAAACAAGAAAGGAGACGGTGGAGAGCCACTTCCGGTAAGAGGAAGACCCTGTGAGCCACTCATGGTGAACAGGGACTGTCACTGGGCTGGCGCCTCCGAGGCCTGTGCTGTACAGACGGACACCCGCGTCGTCTTCTGTCTGAATACGCAGGGCTAATCCCACCCTGACGTAGGTATCAAGTGGCTTCCAGGTGTGGCCCGGCTGAGCCGTGCCAGCAGCCTGGCGGCTGGTGTGCACTGGGTAACTGTTGGGGGCTGGTGTGCACTCGGTGACTGTTGTTGGGGGCTGGTGTGCACTCGGTGACTGTTGTTGGGGGCTGGTGTGCACTCGGTGACTGTTGTTGGGGGCTGGTGTGCACTCGGTAACTGTTGTTGGGAGCTGGTGTGAACTGCTGATGTGCGCTCGGTAATGGTTGGCGTTAAGCCTCCGGGACCCAGGATCCAGGGTGCAGGCACAGCGTGCTCACACTGGAGACTGAGAGCCCAGCTCTCACAGATTGGTCTCCCAGACCCGGGGATGCTGGCAGGCTGTTGGGAGAGCCTCTGGCTGTCAAGGGCTCTGGGACAACCTCTGCAGCCATCGCTCCTGAGGGCAGAGCAGGCAATGCATGTGGCCACGGGAAAAGGCTCCGGTTCAATTCCTAGCCAAAAGAGCGGCTCCAGGGCTCCCTCTTCATCCTTGTCAGTTCTGCCGAATACCAGGGGTCAGCTACAGACTAACTTTGTGTAATTTGTGACAAAAACACGAGGTGAATCATGAGTAGAAACAGAACTGCAAGAGGAGAGTGAGAGTGATTTTCCGTTCTTGGAAAAACATTCCTCTAAGCTGCCTGCCGGGCTGTGTTTGGAAACAGTGAGTCCACTTCACGCACACACTTCATTAGAAAAACCAGTGTCCTCATTGCCCTGCAAACGCTGTATGACTCTGACTCGGGAAGCCTTCCCGGGGAAGGCTGTTGGAGTCACAGCCGCGGACTTGGGACTTGCTTTGCAGCAGGGCCACTTTCACCGGGAATCCCTTCCTCAAAGCCTCTTCCTTTCTCCTTTTTGTGGTTCTGATTATTCAATCTTCCTAGACAAAGCCTCTACCACTGAGCCACATCCCCAACCCTCCTCTGAGCTCTTGTTGGGGTCTGAAATGGTCCTACTGACCAACAGATTAGTTAGCTCCTCCGTGGGCTTGCCCTAAACTTAAGCGGGCTCTGCTCCCAGCACCCAGAATAGCAGCAGGTGGTGCCCGATATGGGCCCAGAGTCCTCAGGAGTCATTTGGACGGTGTTTTGTACATGGCGCAGGGCCATTTTGTGATAGCTATCGGCTGACCTTGGAGCTAGGCTGCCTGGATTCAGCTTCTGGCTCAGATATTCAGTCATTGTGTGACCCTGTGCACAAGAAGCCCTTACCCTTGGTGATGCAGGCATTTTGTTGACTGTTAATATGTATGTAGACATTTTCTAGCCTGAGGATTTTTTGCTGTTCTTAGACTCTCTAGAGGTCTGTTGCCTTCAAAAAGCTTATGGGCTGAGTAGGATTTCAGGGATAGCCTAAGGTAGATGATCAGCCTAGAACAGATGATCAATCTCTTTCCTTCAGTGGCTGGGGAGGATAATGGTGCTGGGGGTGGAACCCAGGGCCTTATGTATGCTAACACTCTACCACTGAGCCATACCTCGGTCCTGTTGTATCCATATTTCCCCATGATAAATTCCTACTAACCAAAAGCCGAGTGAGTATAAATTTGTCAGTTTAAGGCAATTACTTTCATATTATTGAAAAAAATACCTCTGGGGCTAGGGATGGAAAAAGTGATACAGTGTATGTTTAGCATTCACATGGCCATGGATTCATTCCCTGTCAACACACACTCTCACACCACACATACACACACACACACACACACACACACACACACACACACATACACACACACACACACATAGACACACACAGTTACACACAGACACACATAGATACACACACAGACACACACATAGATACACACATACACACACACAGACACACACATAGACACAGACCCACACACACACAGACACACAGAGACAGACAGACACAGATGCACAGACACACAGGCAGACACAGACAGACAGACAAGACACACACACAGGCACACATAGACACACAAATAGACACACACACAACACACACATAGACACACATACAGACAACAGACACAGACACACACACACTCACACACAGACACACATAGATACACACACATAGACACAGACACACACACAGACAGATGCACAGACACACAGACAGACAAGACACACACACACATACACCCCTCTTTGTATTAAACTTAAGGGGTTCCCTCTGGAAAATTAGGGACAATAGGCAGACAGCAGCAGTGTGACTCCAGTGTGTGTGTGTGTGGGGGGGCACGGGTAGTGGCGGCCATTTCTACGGGGATGATCTATTTCAATGGCCTTCTCTGCCCCCGCCCGCCTTGCTGGCCCGCTGCAGGGATGCGTATCCCACGTGTGAGGTGGTGGATGTCCAGCTGTGCTACAGCGTGGCTAAGCTGATGTACCTGTGCAGAGAGAGGTAAGGGAGGTGGGTGCCTGAGTCCAGCCGCAGCTTTCCCGCCCCTTGCCCCGAGATGCCCACCTGCGTCCTTGCTGGGACCCTTCAGCTGGCAAGGGGGAGGGTTGGCCTGCCCCTTTCTGGATCTCAAAGCTAAACTCCTAACCCTGCTGGTGACTAATTGTTGGCTGTGGCGTGGCACCAGGATGGTGAATCTGAGTTTGTGCCTCCCTCCTACCTTACAGGAAGAAGGCAGAGAAGAGCCTTGCCTATTACACAAGCCTGCAGGCCAAGACCGGCCGACCGACCCTCATCAACCCCAAGACTTGTGGCCAGTTCTGCTGCTGTGAAGTGCAGGGCTGCGAGCGGGTGAGACATTGCCACCTACCTGCCTGGAGCAGGGGACAGGCATGGGGACCCAGGTCACATCACCCAGGGACTGTGTCTTCTGGCAGGAAGACGCTATCTCTTACTACACCCGAATGAATGACAGACTGCTGGAGAGGATTACAGCCGAGGAGTCCCGGGTCCAGGACCAGCCCCTAGGAATGGCCTTTGTCACCTTCCGTGAGAAGTCCATGGCTACTTTGTGAGTATGCTCACGCGTGTCTCTTGTGTAGAGGCACGCTGCCCTCCCCTCTCAGGGGATTTCCCATCTCTGTTTGAGTGACAGCTGGTAGGGCTGGGTCCTTGCTGACCCCTGCCAGGCTGATGTGACCAGCCCCACTGTTGAGTGTCCCCCCCCCCAGCTGCTCCAGCCCTGCAGTCCACACCGATGTTTGTGTGCAGCACTCTGCCAGGTGGATTGGAACTCAGGACCCAGGGCCCTGCTCTGTCTGTCGACAAATGGACAGCTGGGGGGACACTGTGGAGCACTCTGGGCGTCCGTAGCTACAGGATCCTGGAGCTGCGAGCTTCTGAAGTTCTCTCGGGCCCGGGACCTTCCTGTCACCTCACCTTAGAGCACAGAGTGTGTGCGGGGTGCAGAAAGGATGCCAGGCCTGCAGTGGTTCATGTGCCTCAGGCGTGGTGGCTCTGGGGATGGTCTCTGGGGTGTCACCAAGGGCTCTGGCCTCAGACCGTGGGAAGAGGAGAGGTACTCGGAAGTAGCCAAAGCAGAGAGAAGCCTGAGATGGTGAGGGTGGGCCACGAGTCCTAGGAGGGAACTTCAAGTGTGTAATGTGACCTGATGCCATTCCTGGCCTGGCACAGAGTCAGCTTTATGCTCCAGGGTTACAAGGGGGCCTAGAGCGTGGCCCCTGGGAAGCGTGCTCTGGTAGGGCCACGCAAACAACACAGAAGCAGGCCAGACATCTGGGGATGCTAAAACCTACTGTGCTGGGCCTTGCAGGGCCATGATGAGGATGAATCAAAACCTTCTGCAGCGTGGCAGGCATGGCATTTCTTTTTGACTGTTTGAGATGGGGTCTTAAACAGTTCAGATTGGCTTGGAATTCATTACGTGGCCTAAGCTGGCCTTGTCTACTGTCTTAGTTAGGGTTTCTATTGCTGTGAAGAGACACCATGACCATAGCAACTCTTATAAAGGAAAGCCTATAATTAGGGCTGGCTTACAGTTTCAGAGGTTTAGTCCATTATCATCGTGGTGGGACATGGCAGCATGCAGGCAGACATGGTGCTGGAGAAGGAGCTGAGAGTTTTACATCTGTGATCCACAGGCAGCAGGAAGTGACAGTGAACCACACTAGGCCTGGCTTCAGCTTCTGAGACCTCAAAGCTAACTAACCCCCTAGTGATGCACTTCTTCAACAAAGCCACACCCACTTCAAGAAGGCCACACCTCCTAATAGTGCCACTCCCTATGGACCTCTGGGGACCATTTTTATTCAGACCACCACATTTACTCATGGTCCTCCTGCCTCAGCCTCTCCAGTGCTGGGACCACAGGTGTGCAGCCCAGCATGCTTGGGTCTTTCCTGGCACTAATTGATGGTGACAATATGGCAGGCATTCTGTGCTCGAACCCTCATTCTGTCTGCAGTTGTTGCCGTGGAGTACGTGACACACGGGTGAACCGCACCGTAATAGCCTCTGCATCTCTTGACAGCATCCTGAAAGACTTTAATGCCTGCAAGTGCCAGGGCCTTAGGTGTAAAGGTGAACCCCAGCCATCCTCCTATAGCAAAGAGCTCTGTGTCTCCAAGTGGATTGTCACCTTTGCCTCGTACCCTGAGGACGTCTGCTGGTGAGTTCCCAGACTGGGAAGGGTGGGAGAGAGAGACCTGGCTTCCTGCAGGGGTTACGGGGTGGAGAGATGGGGGATTGAGGGTGGGGGTGGGGGCTCCCTGCTTACCTGGAGCATAGATGTGGCCTGGCTTTTTTTTTTCCCTCCTTAAACAAATATTTATATATTGCCATGTGGTGGTGGTGGTGGTGGTGGTGGTGGTGGTGGTGGTGGTGGTGGTGGTGGTAGTGGTGGCACACATCTTTAATCCTAGCACTCAGGAGGCAGAGGCAGGCGGATCTCTGTGAGTTCAAGGCCAGACTGGTTTACAGAGTGAGATCCAGGGCAGCCAGGACTGTTACATAGAGAAACCCTATATAGAAAAACCAATAAATCAATCAATCAATAATTTATTGTTTTATTATTTTTTTGGTTGTTTTGAGATGGGGCTCTGGCTGTCCTGGAACTCACTGTGTATACCAGACTGGCCTTGAACTCAGAGAGACCCTCTTGTCTCTGATATTAAAGGTATGCACCAGTATACCCAGCTCTTTAACAAATATTTAAACACCTACTGTATGTGTAAGCGAATTAAAGAGATTCTGTTAAAAGGGTACCAAGGATTTATTAAGATATAAAATGGAGAGAAAATGCACTCATGGATACAGAACAAAGTAAACGGCCACCATGGTCCTCTGTTCTGCCCGTGTGTGTGTGTGTGTGTGTGTGTGTGTGTGTGTGTGTGTGTGTGTATGTGTATGTGAATGGAACCAGCAGTCTGATCTCTGACCACCACAAGCACACGCTCTCTCTGCACTCTTCTCAGTTTTATTTTATTTTATTTATTTATTTTTTGTTTGTTTTTTGCAAGACAGGGTTTCTCTGTATAACTTTGGAGCCTGTCCTGGATCTCACTTTGCAGACCAGGCTGCACTCGAACTCACTAAGATTTGCCTGGCTCTGCCTCCTGAGTGCTGGGATTAAAGGCGTGCACCACCACCGCAGTCACATACCCAGAGAAAACCACGCCTCTATCAAGCCAGATACCCCAAGGTCATTGGCAGAGCAAATTCCCACAACATTATATGCTAGATACCATTCTATTTTCATTGGTTTTATTATTTTAGTTTTTATGTACAGGGGTATTTTGCCTGCATGTATGTCTGTGTACCACATCGTGCCCACAAAGACCAGGAGAGGGTGTCATAGTCTCTGGAACTAGAGTTATAGATGGTTGTAAGCCTCCATGTTGGTGCTGAGAATTGAACCTGGATCCCCTGGAGCAGACTGCACACTTAATCATTGAGCCATCTTCCAGTTCCCATGGCCTTGCATTTAATGGCCAGCTACCCAGGTCACGTGACATTTAGGACCCACACTGAGGCTGGAGGCACCCTACCTAACATGCTGCCCCCTAGGCAGGGCTTTCTCGGTTGCTGGGTGGAGTCAATCTTGGATGCACATACCCTTCGCTTTTGAGCTCAGCCTCTGACAAGATCTTTCCTCTGGGTCATAGAGCATCCCAGAATTGAGGCTGTTTTTGTGGGGTGAGGAGTCAGGTCCAGCTGTGCCTATGCCTCCTGCCTGCCTCCTTGCCCCTCAGCCCGTGCCCTCCCCGGAAAGAATGCACTGTTAGTTACACCGGGGTGCGGCACTCTGAGAAGCGCTAGGCTGGAGTTCTGCCTGGACAGTGTTTGGCGTCTGTGACGTCACTGGTCGTTCCCATCACTACCGACAGCTGGTTCCCTCCTAGCTCCAGGACCTGAAACTCGGCCTCCTTGTGGCTGAAGGCCAGAGCAGAGAACTTGCTTTGCTCTTGAGGTCCAGAGGAGCCTCAGCCAGAGTCCTAGCCTGGCCTCCCTAAAGTTGCCCTGCCGTGCCTCAGCCCTGGGCACCGCGGGCCTTGTGGATGGCCTGTGCCTGGGAGGTTAAGCCTCTCGGCTGGTGTTGCCCTCTGCAGGAAGAACCTCTCCATCCAGGGTGTCCGCTGGTGGCTGCAGTGGCTGGGAGTCAACTTCACTCTGTTTGTGGTGCTGTTTTTCCTGACCACGCCCTCCATCATCCTGTCTACCATGGACAAGTTCAACGTCACCAAACCCATCCATGCGCTGAATGTGAGTGGTCAATATGCAGGAAGGAGGTGGTGGGGAGCAGTGAGACCTGGACATGGAGCTTGAAGGTTTGAAACAGGGGGGCATGTGACTCAGCTCCTGTGTGTGTGTGTGTGTGTGTGTGTGTGCGCGCGCGTGCGTGTGCGTGTGCGTGCGTGCGTGCGTGCGTGCGTGTGTGTGTGTGTGTGTGTGTGTGTAAGCCAGAGTAAGCCAGAGAAGGATGTTGGTTATCCTGCTTTATTACTTTGAGACAATCACTTATTGATCCTGGCACGAGTCTGGCAGCTAGAAGGCCCAGCGATCTTCCTGGCTCCACCACTTACAGTGCCGTGGGCAGAGGTGTGTGCAAGCCTGGCTTTTCACACAGACTGCTGGGGATTTGAACTCAGATCCTCAGCCTTGCACAGCAAATAGTCTTACCCAGTGGAGCCTTTCTAGCCCGTCTTTGCCCTTTTAAGCTTTAAGCAGGCATGGTGATGTTTATTATAGAGCCTTTATAGCAATGCAATTATAGTCACTTAATGGAATCATTCTAATGCTCAGCAGGGAAGACCTTCTGAGTTGAATGAAGTCTGTTTAGTCTGAAGGAAATGGGAAACATTTATGAAAAACTGCATAGTTATTTTGGTAAGCTTATAACAAAAACAGAATATACAGCTTGGCATGATGGCTCATACCTTTAATCCTAGCACTTGGGAGGGAGAGGAAGGAAGATTAATATAAGTTCAAGGCCAGACTGGTCTACTGAGTGAGACCCTGTTTCAAAAACAGGCCCAGAGACATGTCTCATGGCTGAGAGCACTTGCTGCCTTTCTAGAGGACACGGGTTCTGTTCCCAGAACCACACCAGGCAGCTTACAACTGCCTGTCACTCGGCCCTCCACATCAGCCTGAATGTGTTGTGCATAAACTCACACAGGCAAACATACATATAAAAATAAACAAGTCTTAAAAAAAAAGAACCCAACCAACCAATCAAACAAAACCCCCCAACACGCAATGTAGAATGCTTCTAAGCAATGTCTCCAGTGATGCTGATATATGAGGATGGAGAAGGGGCACAAGGCGTAAGGCACACGAAAGGAGCCTCTTTGGTTGGGGTGGCATTGTGAATGGCTTATTTTATGATTTAGTCCTGATTATCTTGCTTTAAAGCATTTTTGCTGTAGGCAATGAATGGTTTTCAAAACACCTCAGATAATCAGGCATGATGGATACCCAAGAGACTAAGATAGGTTGTATGCCGGATGTGGTAGTGCACATCTGTAATTCCAGAGCTTGGGAGAGGCCTTGGCACCCTGGTCTTGGCTTTTCCGTCACTAGCTGGTGAATCCTGAGTCTGAGTTTTTCATCCACTAGCTGGAATTGGTCACCTGTCATGTTATACCTATGATAGATAGAAGGAGCGCTGATCTGACTCCAAAGGTATTAAAAAACACCTCAGTATACACGAATGGTTTCCTTTAGACTGACAGCAGGTAAAATTCATTCTCTTGCCGATCTTTTGATGCAGGGCCAAGACCTGTTTTCTGAGAAATTTCTGCTGGTTAGAGTTCCCCTTTGTCTGTCTTCTAGAAACTACATTCTTGTTTAATCAGTTCTGATCCTAGTTTGGATTTCTCTAAGTAAGAATTTGAATTGTGGGTGTAGCTCAGTGGCATAACAAGAAAGCAGGCACAGAGCCCCTCATCCTCTCCCAAGTACCCCAAATAGATGAATACATGAAGTAAAGCAACCCTTTAAACACATGTGCATGCCTGGTGCTTGTGGAAGCCAGAAAAGGGTGTTGGATCCCACTAGAACTAAAGTTATAGATGGTTGTGAGCCACCATCTGGGTCCCGGGGAATTGAACCCATGTCCTCTGGAAGAGTAGCCAGTGTTCTTAACCACTGAGCCATCTCTCCAGCCCCTAACTTACTCTTACGTAATTCAACAACGTATTTTCAGAAACTGACCTTAATAAGTCCTTTCAACATGTTCAACTTAAGCTTTTGAATTTTTATGTATTTATTCTGAGGTCCTGGGAACTCACACAGACTAGGCAAACACTGGATACCGAGACACACCTCTAGATATCCCAGCTTAGTTTTCAAAGGGAATTTCCTCCTGTTTTTATGTTCCTGTAATCAGTGAAAATACATTCTCTAATGACAATAAGCTAGTCCAACCAGTATAAACAGGATTAGGAGCAGATACCATGAGGCTGTGGCAAGCTGCAGCTGGACAGTGGGGGCTGACGGGCAGACAGGCCGGCTGGAGAGGAGCCCTGGCCTCCAAGCTGCAGCCGTCAGCTCTCCGCTGGGGATGGAGAAGCTGGTCTCACCTGCCCATCATTGCAGTGGTCACGCCTTTCTGTAAAGGTCTGGGTAATCATGCAGTACAGTACTGTCTATTTGCCAGTGTTTGAGGACTGCCCACCCGTTACCCAACACAGTTTGGGTGTTGGAGGATGGCTAGGAGCACTTTGAGCTACCAGGTCCCCAGGGACCCCCAGTCCTCACTTGACCTGACGTGGTGGCCCTTGTTTTTTCAGAACCCTGTCATCAGCCAGTTTTTCCCCACGCTCCTGCTGTGGTCCTTCTCGGCGCTGCTCCCATCCATTGTCTACTATTCCACACTGCTGGAGTCTCACTGGACGAGGTGAGCAGAGCCTGAGACTGTTCTGGGGTGGATGCCTCTTACCCCACCCAGGGCAGCAGGCCCATCACTGGATCTTTCTCGACAACGTATAAACTTGTCTCTGTCCCCTGCAGGTCGGGGGAAAACCGGATCATGGTGTCAAAGGTCTATATATTCTTGATCTTCATGGTGCTGATCCTGCCCTCCCTCGGCCTGACTAGGTACACCCGCCCCCTGGGCAGCCCCCGTCAGAAGCAGGACCCAGTTCTTGCCATCTATTCTGGAACTATGGTAGTCCTGAAAAACAAAGAGATTGTGAGCAAAACTTACATAGGACTTCCCTTGTAGGGAGGGTCTATTCCTAGCTGTGTTCTTCTTGTGGAAGGAAGTGCCTGTTAAAACATGTGTGGTGAGTCACATGTAAGGGGCAGCGCAGGAAACCAATGTCTTAAGATTGGGGCTGCTTTGAGAGGGGAAGAAAATGAAAGTGTGTCGTAACTACATGGATCATGACGAAGAAAACCGGAGGGCAGAGCTCTCTCGACTGGTGTGAGTGAGACCCTGGGTTTCCTCTCCAGTGTTGAAACAAACAAACAAACAAACACACACACACACACACACACACACACACACACACACACACACACACACACAAACACCTCCCCCCCCCCCAATCCAAATGAATAAGAAACTCATGGAATTCATCTGCTTTCCAGCCTGGATTTCTTCTTCCGGTGGCTCTTTGACAAAACTTCCTCAGAGGGCTCCATCCGGTTGGAGTAAGTATCGGCTCAGTCGCCGCCATCCAGAGTGCAGCTCTAAAGAGCTCTGTCGGGGAGGGCGCTGCAGTGTGGTGTTAGGCTCCCGGACAGGCATCCTCCCCTGGAAATAACAGGCCTGGCAATCACACCGGCCCCCCCTGCATTCCTGGAACGTGCTGTGGGAGCCGACCTACTTTGTGTATGCATGCAGAAATGTGGTTGTCATTTAGGCCAAGGCTCAATTAGTGGCCAGCCACTTCCCTTGTTTGAGACTTATTTACAGACCACAGAGCCGCTGGGAGAAGGGGCAGCTGGGTTTTAGTGATGCCCCAGTCAGGGAAGGATACTAATTAAATGTAGTGACTGTGCAGCCTGTGGATTGTTTTGTCAGGAGAATGGAGTTCAGTTTGGGGCTGGTTATGTGTCCTCGTTACTACTGTAAGCCTATGGTCCACTCCCCTGATTTTGACAGCTGTTATTTAAAAATGGCTTCTATGCTAAATGCTTATGAGTCCTTTTCTTATTCAACCCTCACAAGAAGCTATGAGCGGGTGCTGAAGAGACAGTTTCGTGTGTAAAGTGCTTGTAGTCCAGGTACTAGGACACGGACAGGAGGATTCCAGGAGCTTATTGGCCATCTCCAGTCAGTGGGTGGGCTCTAGTTTCAGTGAGAGAGAGAGAGAGAGAGAGAGACAGGGTCTAAAAAAATAAGGTGGAGAGCCATAGAGGAAGATATCTCATGTACACACATACATTCCCCTACCACCTCCACACCCACGAGAGAGAGAGAGAGAGAGAGAGAGAGAGAGAGAGAGAGAGAGAGAGAGAGAGAGAGAGAGAGAGAGGTGGGGGGGGGGCGGGAGGGAAAGGGAGGTGAGAGGGATATGGATAGGGAGAGGGAGAAAGCTGTGAGGTAGATGTTATTCCTGTCTCCATTTTACAGACAATGGGGGTCAGAGATATTGAGTAAATCACACAAGGCTGTCTGGCTAGTTATTCAGCCTATTTCACCATACTTGGGGGCTTTCAATAGCCCCAAAGGCTCTAGATTGATTGGGAATGGTTGTGGGGAGGCTGACCCGAAAGGATGGGGCAGTTGTTCTTGCTGAGTTGACTGGTGACTCAGGAGCCGAGCGCTCTAGATAGACAAATACCTACCCAACTAGCTCTTGCCTTGACGGCCAGTGACTTCTGACTACCAAACCCAGCGGCCTGCTCTCTTCCTATTCTCTGTGACCTATGAGTCATACCTGACATATTGGCGGAGGCTCTTCCCGGAGTCAGTGTTCTCTCGTGACTCTGAACTCTGCTCCTGGGCTCCCTGTCCACAGCATCTCCTTTGCAACCTCTGTGGACTTCCTGCCAAGCTAGGCATTGGCTGCCTGCGGGCTCTGTCCTAGCCCTCCTCATCCGGACTCAGGCTTAGTTGCTATTTAACTGCTGAATTAAAATCTTTGCACACAGGGGCTAAAGGTATGGCTCACTGGGCTTCATCCAGCACCAAGAAGTTAAAGAAAAAATTAGATTCCACGGTATCCACACTGTTACGTCAGAGTCTTCTGTCTCCTTCCTCAGCCTCAGAGGGAGCCTCCGCTGGGCACTGGGGACCTTGCCTGCCCTAACCTACATCTGTTGTGCCCCCAGTTTTCCTCCTAACTCTCAAGTTGGTCTAGAAAAAGCCTCAGAGCTCCTCATGCCTTTCTCCTTCCTCCAACTCTGTATCCGGTCTGTCAGCAGATCCCCCGTTCCGTCTCCAAGAAAGATGTAGCATCAGACCCTGCCTCCTGATGGCCACCAGCACCTCCTCCAGGGCACCCCACAGCTGTGATAGTGTCCCCCAAACTCCCCCAAACTGTAGGATCCTTTCAGCCTCCTCACGGTCTGCCTCCCCCCCCCCCCCAACCCCGGCCTGTTTTCCAGGCCCACCTCCCCTCATACTGTTCTGGTGATGCCAAGTCCACAACTCTTCATCAATGGCATTATCCGGGGTCGCTTGGTGTCCAGGTGACCTGCTTCCTCAGTGGCCTTTATGATCAGCCCTCTAAGCTCATTCCCACCCAGCCAGACAGCCCCTCACTGCCTGTCATATAGTGTATGGCTGTGTTTGTTTGGGTTCCCAGAGAGTGTGCAAATGCAAAGGCCGCAGAGTCTGGGCCTTGGTTTGCTTTTTGTTTCGTTTTTTGTTGTTGTTGTTGAGATGAGACAGGTTTTCTCTGTAGCCTTGGCTGTCCTGGTACCTGGAACTTGCTCCATAAACCAGGCTGACCTTGAACTCACAGAGATCTGCCTGCCTCTGTCTCCCAAGTGCTGGGATTTTTGTTTGTTTGTTTTATTTTATTTTAAATTTTGAGGAAAGGTCTTGCTGTGTAGCTAGGAGGGTCTGGAATCATGATCCTCCTGCCTCTGCTGTCTCAGTGATGGGATTACAAGCATCATGGCTTGATTTTATTCTTAGCTTTCAGCATAGTAACTGCCACACAGATTGTCTCCACAAGTGTGTGCTGAATGAGGGAAGCAGGAAAAGTCCTCCCAGAGGTTCCCCCTTCTCCTTCCAGCTGGAAGGAAGCGCTGGGTTCCCAGCTCACAGGCCTGTGTCACTTTCTAGGTGCGTCTTCCTGCCAGACCAAGGTGCCTTCTTTGTGAACTACGTCATCGCCTCAGCCTTCATCGGCAGTGGCATGGAGCTGCTGCGGCTGCCCGGCCTCATCCTCTATACCTTCCGCATGATCATGGCCAAGACGGCCGCTGACCGCAGGAATGTTAAGCAGGTACTGCCTCGGATCCTCCTCAGTGCTCCCCGCCTGCGAGCCTCTCAGCTCTCTGGAATAAGTGCTGGGCCCAGTGACAAGAGCTGTTCAAGTCCAGGCCCAGGATCGCCTGTGCCTAGAACCTCTTTGGATCATGGCAAGTCTTTCTCTAGCTTCCATGCTGAATCATGGGCTGGAAGAAAGAGCTTGGGATTTTTTTTTTGGTCCAACTCGTCTGGCCACACACTGTATTACTTTTCTCATCCCCCCTTACAAAGTGCCTGACCGAGCAACTTCAGGAAGGAAGGATTTATTTTGGCCTCCAGTTTGAGGATACAGTCCATGGTGGTAGGAAGGAGTGGTGTGAGAATGTTTGTACCTGTGGGGTGGGAGTCTGAGACAGCCGCTCACGTTAGATCCTGTTAGGAAGCAGAGAGAGACCAGTGCTGGCGCTCAGCTTGCTGTCTCTTTCCCCTCTTTGCCCTCTTTCATTCAGTGGGGGACCGTAGCGCACAAAATGATGCCACACACCTTGGGTGGGCGTGGTCTTCTCGGTTAAACCTCCCTAGAAGTACTTACATAGAGAGCTGTGTCTCCTAGGTGATTCTGAATCCAGTCAAGTGGACATTTGAGGTTAATCATTGCACACCAAATACACAGCTAAAACCTACACATTCAATGGTTTAAACACCTGCTTAGCAAGAGAGAGATCTATGCCACCCATAGATCCCCTTGGGGGGGGGGTCTCTGTTTGGACTGATTCTTAGGAGCACCTCCGATGTCAAAGCTGTTTTCAGGCTATGGCACGTCTCCAGACCTCCTAAGTTGGATGGTGTGGGGGTTGCGGTTTCCCTGTGCCCTGGTGAGAAGAAGTAGGAGGCCAGCTGTCCTCTGTATTTTGGGATGGGCACCACTGATCTCATTTCAGGCCACCTGAACTAGGGTTGAGCTGATGACAGGGAGAATGCCCAGTCTGTGTGAAATCTCCGGATGGTGTATACTCCAGCTTGTATCTGTCCCAGGAGCTCATAGCCCTGGTGGACGGACACAATTCCAAGGGAACCCTGTGAGAACACACACACCATGCCTTGGAAGACCTGGCTGGAGAAGAGAAAGCCAAGGCTTGCAGAAGCACTCCTGACTATTTGTCCTTGCCAATCCCGTTGGACACCTCCCATCCCCCATGCTTGGAGTATATGGAAGGATGTTTCGGGGGCAGAACCAGGCTGAGAGCTCCTCAACCCTTTCTTCCCCTAGAACCAGGCCTTTGAATACGAGTTCGGAGCCATGTATGCGTGGACGTTGTGTGTCTTCACTGTCATCATGGCTTACAGCATCACTTGTCCCATTATCGTGCCATTTGGTAAGTGGCCCTGGCATCAGTCTCAGGGTTTGTGGACATCTGACTCTTTCATACCTGCTTGAGATGGCTACCGCTGGGTCATAGTGGATTCCCTGGCAGAGTGACTTGGAGTGACTGGAACCACAGCCTGTGACACAAAGTTTCATTTCCTTTCTAAATGATTGCGTCTGCTGGCCTCTCTCATCATGTCTGGTGTGAGTTTCTATTCTGGCCCACAGTGGTATCCTGTTTGATTTGTAAATGTATGCGTATGTATGTGTGCATGGGTGAGTATGGGTGTCCATGCACTTGGTATATAGGCCAAAATAGATATTGGATATCTTTTCTTTTCTTTCTCCTTCCTTCCTTCCTTCCTTCCTTCCTTCCTTCCTTCCTTCCTTCCTTCCTTCCTTCCTTCCTTCCTTCCTTCCTTCCTTCCTTCCTTCCTTCCATTTTCAAAGAGAAGTTCTCATTTTGTAGCCTTGGTTGGCCTAGAACTTACTATGTAGACTCGATTGGCCTCAGACTCCCAAAGATCTGCCCCCCCCCCCATGCCTCTGCCTCCTGTCCTGGGACTATGTGTCACTGTGCCTACCCTTGGATACTTTTCTCTATTACTTTCTACTGTGTTTTTTGGGACGGTCTCTGTGTAAACATAGAGCTCTCTCTAACTGGCTAGACTAGCTGTCTCTGGGGACCTACCTATCTCCACTTCCTCCCTTAGGGCAGTGGTTCCAGACGTGTCTCCCCCATGCCTGGCGTTTACATCTGTGCTGGGTCTGATCTCAGGACCTCAGGCTTGCAGCAGGCACCTTCAGGGACTGAGCAATCTCCCAGTCATGATTTTTATTATCATTATTTTTATCATCATCATCATCATCATCATCATCATCATCATCATGTAGCTCATATATTTTATAGAGACAAAGGCTTGCTATGTTGTAGCACAGATCAGCTTCAAACTCAGGACCCTCTGCGTCAGCCTCCCAAACACTGGGGTTACAGCTGTGCTGCCATGACTGGCTCTTTTTAATATAATTTAATTATTTAACTAATTAAGGGCTGGAGAGATGGCTCAGTGGTTAAGAGCACATATTGCTCTTGCGGAGGATCTGAGTTTGGTTCCCAGCACCCACATCAGGCAGCTCACAACTGCCTGAAAACTCCGGCCTCACAGAACTGACCTCTCTCACCCCCTTGGTCACATACACAAACATACGTAGTCACATAAATAGATAATAAGATTAAAATAATTCTTTCTTTCTTTTTTTTCTTTTCTTTTTTTTTTTCTTTTCTTTTTTTTTTTTTTTTTTTTTTTTTGGTTTTTCGAGACAGGGTTTCTCTGTGTAGCTTTGCGCCTTTCCTGGAGCTCACTTGGTAGCCCAGGATGGCCTCGAACTCACAGAGATCCGCCTGGCCCGCCTGGCTCTGCCTCCCGAGTGCTGGGATTAAAGGCGTGCGCCACCACCGCCCGGCTATTTATTTCTTGAGACTGGGTCTCACTATGTAGCTCTGGCTGTCCTGGAACTCACTATGTAGACCAGGCGGGTCTCGAACTCACAGAGATGCATCTGCCTTTGCCTCCCATGTGCTGGGATTTTGGCCCAGCAGGCTCTCTGGCTCACAGCCCCTCTTTTCAGGCCTCATCTACATCCTGCTCAAGCATCTGGTGGATCGGCACAACCTGTACTTCGCTTACCTCCCGGCCAAGCTGGAGAAGAGGATCCACTTTGCCGCTGTGAACCAGGCCTTGGCTGCTCCCATCCTCTGCCTCTTCTGGCTTTTCTTTTTCTCCTTCCTTCGCCTGGGTAAGGGGCATTCTGTGCTGTGCCCAGTGCCAGGGCCCTCGTTTTCCCACATGCCCACCCTCCAGCTGGGCCACTAACTGCTTTCACAGAGTACCAGTGTGGATGCTCCTGGGTGAGGGCTGGTTGGTATGGTGTTGACAACCTGGCTACTGAGCTAGGTTAGGTGTGACAGAGCTCTAGAAATCCCCACGGAGAAGACAGTTCCCGTACCAGTTCTGGGGGGACTGATTCAGAGGACATGAAACTCTCCAGTCACCCCCAGAGAGCCCTTATCCTGACTAGCCCCGGGCTCCAGAGGCTGGGGGGGTGTGAATCTGTCCCAGCAATCTCACTGTCAATGACCGCTTACTTGGTGTCCCGGTGTCCAAAATCTGACTAGGGATGATTCCAGCCATCACGTGGCTCCTATACCCTGTGTGCTCTTGGCTCTGAGGACACCATTCTGGATGTTGTGGAGGCTAGGGAGAAGTCACCCACAGTTTGAGCACCAGGCCTGGCCCCTTCCTCAACAGAGCAAGCAAGATAGGAAGTGCCCTGCCTCAAGGCTGCGCCTGTGTCCCCAGGTCTGAAGGCTCCCGCCACCCTGTTCACCTTCGTGGTGGTGCTGCTCACCATTCTGGCCTGCCTGCTCTACACCTGCTTTGGATGCTTCAAGCACCTGAGCCCCTGGAACTACAAGGTAGCCGGCTGTCTACCGGGCCTCGGCTCCCTCTTCTTCCTCCCTCCCCACGTGACCGCAGCAGCACCAGCCTCCTGCAGCTTTTCTTTGGAAGTGGGGGTGTGATGATGTGGCTTTCCCTCCCCTTTTCCGGGCCCCTGTCCCCCTCCCTCAGTGGAGCTGAGCTGGGAGCCTGGTGCCGGCTGGCTCCATTATTCTGCTGGTTACAAGCCTGTTTGTTTGGGGGACCTTAGAGAGACTGGGTCTGTCCCTCACTGTGTCTCTGCTGTTGTCCACAGACAGAAGAGTCAGCAAGTGACAGAGGAAGCGAAGCAGAGGCCCACGTGCCCTCATCATTCACAGTAAGCATCTGCGTTTCCACGCGGTAGCTGCCCTTTGTCACTCCGGTTGTAAGGTCCCAGCCAGAGAATCCCCAGGAGCGTGCTGGAGTAGTTCTAGCTGAACACAAAGCCCAGGTCAGTTGGCAGGCTGGTTTTGAGTCAATGTCAGTTGAAAGGACTCCCTAGTCAGTCAGGATGCTGCACCTGCACACCAGAAGCCGCCTTGGCCACTGAGGCTTACTCCGCCGGATAGATTCCCATCTTTCTCTGGACCACAGTGCCCCGCCCACTTGCCCTCACTCAGCCCTGCCCCCTGGAGAGTTGGGCCTTTAGTGCGGCTGTATCCCGAGGTCCTGTGGTTGGATGCAGCTTTGTCAGGTTATTCAAGTGTCTGTGTGAGGTCCCCTGACAGGTACGGGAGACCGCAGACTTACGTCTTTTTGAGTTTGGCAAATGCATAGGGCACCTGTTCTAGAAGGGGGCGCCAGGTTGGAAAAGCCCCTTCTTCTTCTTCTTCCTGCCTCTGCCCTCCAGGGTGCTACCTCAGGGTGGAGTGTGGCCCTTGGGCCCCAGGTGGTAGGGTGGTGGCTGCTGGCCATCTTAGTGGCTGTGAGGCTAGGACACTGGCTAGCCTCGTCAGTCTTAGTCTTTCCAGCAGCTACCTTCCTGGGGTAAAAGACTCCTCTTAAGGTCTGTCCTTGGACAAGCTCCTGATAAGTCGGTATTCAGGAGCATAATTACCCAGAGACACCTTTGGCCCTGCCAGCCAGCAAGCTGGCGATCCCTCATTTCCAGCCTGGGCCTGGGAGGATGCCTAGCTGTCAGACACATGTCTCCACAGACAGCCTGGTTCCCAAATAAACTGAGATGGTGACCCAGAGTACAGGAGCAGGAAGGAGTGTTTCCTCTGAGAACGAGAGGAAGTCACTTTGTTTCTTCACATGATCATGAGACCTGGGTTGGAAACTGCTTTCCATTTTGCTCTGGCTGCTGAGAAATGCTCAGTTGACTTATTTGGGATCCAGACGCTCCATGTGAATGCTATTTCTTGCTAATGTATCCACCCGTTGAGAGAAAGGGGTAGCGCAGGGCATGACCAGGACGTGGGACGTCAGACCTGCCACCATCTAAGATCTAACTCTTGAATTTGCCAACAGCCCTACGTGCCTCGGATTCTGAACGGCTTGGCCTCAGAGAGGACAGCCCTGTCCCCACAGCAGCAGCAGACCTATGGCGCCATCCGTAACATCAGTGGGACTCTTCCTGGGCAGCTTGTGGCTCAGAATCCCAGCGACAGTGTGGCCTGTGCCTACCAGGAATCCTGAGAGTGGGCAAGCTGCTGGTCTGGCAGGCTCTGGACACTCGGGAGGCCCGAGAGACAGAAGGGACTGGAACCCAGGCAGGCTCTTGAGTTCTTTCCTGTTTTAAAGCTCCTGTCTTGTGAGAAGAGGGAACCAGTGGGTCACGGGGGCTCGGGCCCTTGGCTGAGGGGATACGGTAGGGCTGCTGTCCCTTCGAGCCTTCTGTAGGCTGCTTTTCTGGTTCTAGTGTGGGGAGCACCTGCAGCCCCCCCTCGTGTGGTCACATGAGGATATGCACATTTATCCCCCCATCCACTCAGCGAGGGTACAGCTCTGTAGGGGGGGGATGATGTCCCCTAGTGGTTTGTAGCCAAGATCATGTGTTGGAATTTTGCCCTCAGGCTGATTGGAGTTGGAGACTATGGGTTGATGCGGAGTTGTGCCCAGGAAAGCCCTGGACACTGTTTAGCCTTCTGCAATGACCAGCAAGCCTGAGATGGAGCCCATGTGGGGTCCTAATGCTTCCTCAGCCCCTTCCAGGGACCAGTGGACAGCTGTAGGGACAAGGAAGTATCTTGTCCTTGCCTACAGCGGCAAGGCAGCAGGCTCCTGCCCACTGGCTAGATAGCCACCTCTGCACCTGCTGGGCCTCTGGGGTTTTGTATCATGTTGCCCAAGATTCCGTGACTGGGGTCACCCCGCAGTAGGCAGGGACACCGAGAACCATTAATAAAGTACCTGTTGGGCTGGGGGTAAGATCCCACCTCTCATGCGTCTTCCGGGTTAATGTGTGGCTGTTCATGTCCACGGAGGCTTCATCTAGCTTCTACCTGTTGTGTCTGCTCTGTCCAAGAAGGGAGGGGCATCGTCAAGGGTACCCTGGAATTATGGGAGGACAGAGGGGCAGGCACAGAGAGAAGAGGGTGTCCCCCCCATTTCTTCTGTCTTTGGTAGCTCTTTCTTCTTCCAGAGTGGGATCTGGGGTTGGGCCACAGGGGGCAGGGTGAGGCCGGATGCCCACAGGGAACAGAAGGGGTGTGGCAGGACACATCTGGGGATGTGGGGCTTGGCAGTCCAAGGTTGAGTGAAGGTGTGGGCCAGGGCAGAGCTGTGGTAAATCAGAAGCTAACCACTTGGGCCTGCCTGCCTCAATTCCTTACCACAGACAGGGTCCCTTACCACAGGGACCAGGCAGGATCTGCCGTCCCTCTTTTTCGGGTCTGGTGGCCCTTGACTATCAGGGCCTTTTCACGTGAGCTAGCCAGTCAGCCACACTGCCTTTTCTCCCTGGGCTTGAGCTTTGTGAGTGTCTGGATGGTGCCAGTACTACTCTGGGGGGTGCTTGGTCGAGGGTGGCACTGGCCAGTGACTATTTCCAGCTGCCTTCCCTGCCTTTGCCTTTGCCAGTCTGGACTGATTCACAGGGCCCAGTAGGCACCAAGCACAAGGGTAGAGGTGTGAGCTCACCTCTGGGAGGAGAGCCCTGTGTGGGTTGCTTTGGAGTAGAGGATGCCATTTGGTCCAGCTGTGCTTAGAAGCAAATCATTTGTCACCAAGGCTACCATGCTTAACACAGGTATATAGCACATCAGGAAAGATGCATAGGTGTCACAGACAGGTGCTGAGGTGAATTTTGCTCCAGAAAAACTTTATTAGGCATGCTATGACCTACAAGAGGGTCTTAAAGGGAAGGAGCCAGCCAGAGAGCCTCTGAGGATGTGGGGCAAAAGGGGGTTCTTCGCAAGTCGGGGAGGTCTCATGCCAGGAGATCTAGCTTACGTGCTAGGAGTGGGGGGCGGGGGGGCAAGAAGGCACTAGGTAAGAGTGAAATCATAATTCAGAGTTGCCTTGGGTCTTGGCAACAGGGGATTATAGGTCTATACTCGACCACAGCTGCAAGGTGGAGGAAGAGGCTTTGAGGACAACTCGGTTGTTAGTTCTCCGCCCCGGACTACTCCCTCCTCTGCAGGAAAGCATGGCTAGATCTTTCCAGAGCCGGGGTACCTGGTTCTTAAAGTGGCCATTTTTTTTTAAAAGATTTATTTATTTATTATGTATACAGTGTTCTGTCTGCATATACACCTGCAGGTCAGAAGAGGGCACAAGATCTCCTTATGGATGGTTGTGAACCACCATGTGGTTGCTGGGAATTGAACTCAGGACCTCTGGAAGAGCAGCCAGTGCTCTTATCCTCTGAGCCATCTCTCCAGCCCCGTGGCTGTGTGTTTTAAGGTCTGTAACCTAACATGAGGGTGGGAGAGGTGGAGGAGGTACCCAGGCTCCAGAGCCTGCAGGGCACAGAAACTTCCTTTAGAAAGAGGGCATCTCTCTTAAGAGAGACTGGGGAGACGCCAGGGCTGCTGCTGAGGCTGTAGATTGCTCCCTGAGGGCATCACTGCCTCTCTGCCAGGGACACGAACTTGCGGATGTCCTGGGCCAGAAGCTTGGGCTCTTCAAAGGCGGCAAAGTGGCCCCCACGCTCCATGTAGGAATAGGAGATGAGTTTGGGGTACTTGACCTTCACCCACTTTTCTGGAGCGTGCAGTAGCTCAGAAGGGAAGGCAGAATAGCCGGTGGGTACGAAGACCTTCATCCTGTGAGGAAGAGGAGGGATTGCTGTGGATTCAGGTTGTGGTCCTGCTCTCATGTCTCTAAAGCAGGACTAGAGCCTCAGGGCTGAGAGAGGCCATGTGGAACCTTAACGACAAGGACAAGTCAGCCATTCTACTAAGCCTCTGCTTCTCCTCCCTAAGGACCCTCTCTGCCTGGGAGGACCATGTGACAGGTCACGTGAGCCTCTAAGTGCCCACTTTGCCAGTCTTGATGTCACCTGAGGGTCTCCATGTGGACCTTGCAGATCCCAGTGCCTCTGTCCCAGCAGACCAGGATCCCGAGAACATCTGATGTCTTTCTTAACTTGCCATCACACCTTCTTTGGATTAAAGGCCAAGTGGTTCCCAGCCCGAGCCCCAGCCCCAGAGGCCCCTCTCCCTGCTCAGCCCGGCTTACCCCTCATGCCTATGGACCATGACGCCCTGGCCCATGTTCTCCTTGTAGAAGCGCTGCGAGGAGACAATGGTTCCTGTTGTCCAGTAGATCATGATGTTGGTCAGCAGATCTTCCAGGGAGTACTTCCTGGGAAAGAGCACAGGATGTCCAGGCTCGGTGCAAAGGCCCCTACCTATCTGGCCTTCCTCAAACGACTGGTGTCATTTTCTCCCACAGACTCAGGAATCAGTCAGCCATTCGTGGGTCAAGGGCCTGTCTCTAGATGGATAGCTGATGTAGAGTGCCGACCATGGCCGGCAGCAAGTGCTAAGTGCCCCCGCCGCCGCTTTCATTCATGAGTTCATCTCTGCCACCTGTCTCCATGGTAACACCACCCCCGTCTCCCCACCAGGCAGCACCCAGGTGCTCTGAGCCCAGAGGTGCACACCACAGCTCTTAGCTCCGACTTCCTCCTGGGCTTTCCAGGTCTCTGCTAGTACTACCTACCTCCAGTGACCATGCTCCCACCCCCAGTTTCTCAGAGTAATGAATTCTCCTCTCTTAGGAGCCCTAAGGGATTTGAAACTCCTGGCAGCAGGAAGAGGCTGGTCTCCGGGGTATTCCTCAGGAGCCCGCACGCAAGCTGGCTAGAGGCCAGGATCCAAGACTCAAGGGACTGCGATGCTGGTCTCAGCCATAATGCTAAAGAGCCCTGGGACTCGGGCGATGGTTTGCCATGCCTGTGTCTCAGTATTTTGCCCTCTGGTAAAAATAGAATGAGGACACTTGGAAGACATGTAGGGACATCAAAGTCAAGCGCAGTAGAAAACATGGGTCCCTTCCTTTGACAGCATGTCAATCAATGTGATGATTTGGATACGAGGTGCCCCACAAAGGGCTCGGAAACCGACCTGAGGTCGGGCTTTGGGGAAGTGATCCCGAGGGCTCTGACCTCATGAATAGACAACTTTATAGATGTCTTTCAAATTGGATAGCATTTAGGAGGTGGTAGAAATTGCAGGGGAGTCCGGCCCACAGCTCTGGGATTGGTCACTGCACAGGGAAAGAAAGGCATAGATAGACCCTGGGGACTGTGGGTCAGAGAAAATCCTGCACCAGGCTTAGGAACAAGACTTTATCCCTGTGCATGGTGCGTCTTCCAGAACTCTGGAGATGGGCTGGCTCCCCAGTCTTTCCCACAGCTCTCTTTTGATTGGCCCCCACAGAATCTAACCTACAGTCTAGTCTGTAGAGGCTCTGGCTGAGAGGCTTTGTCATTCTGCAATAAAGGTTGCTCATTGTCCTGGAGACTCCTTGGCTGTAGGGGGAACTACTGAGCTCTGAATTCTCTGTGACACTAACCTGTTGAACAAGACATTTGTCCTGTGGGTGCCTCTACCTCTCCATCCTCCACACAGGGTCCCCCGGTCACAGGTGGGGTGGCAGGATGTGTAGGACACCAAAGACAGAGGAGCTTGCTGGCCCTCTATAGAGGGTCTTGATCAGGGATGAATGGTAGGCAGGGAAAGGCAGAGCCTGGGGACCAGGTCCTTGCAGCAGGGCAGGGGTTGAGGGGCCTCACCTCTCCAGGCCTCCATCCTCCAGTTCACGGTATTCCTGGTTGGTCCAGGTGGAGAACTTTTCTAAGATGTAGGCAGCCAGGCCCACGGGCGAGTCGTTCAGAGCACAGCCTGGATGGGAAGAAGCAAGGGAGGCACTGAAGCCTGGCCCCAGGGAACATGACTCCAGGATGGAGGAATGGGGCTGGATCAGCGTTGTGCCAGGAAGAAGCCCTGTCTCCAGCACAGCCCTGCCATGAATCCCGCATCTGGAGCCCTTGTAACCTCATCTGGTAAATGGGTCCAATCCTCCCCATGATCTCATGGGGCTCATGATAAGGCAGTGTCTTTCAAACTGAAGGGCAGATCACTCTGGGGTTCTTGAGGTCCAAGAGAGAACACACACACACACACACACACACGCACGCACGCACGCACGCACGCACGCACGCACGCACGCACGCACGCACGCACGCACGCCTTATGTGGCACTGAGCCTTGAAGCCAGAGCTTCAGGTTTGCTAGGCAAGTGCTGTAGAACTCAGCCGTTCATCCACCTACAATGCTGTTTCTATAAAGATGAGAATTTGGGTCTATGTATCCTGATACTTAAAACGAGAACAGGAGAGATGGCTCAGTGGTTAAGGGCGCTCACTGCTCTTGCAGAGGACCTGGGTTCGGTTCCCAGCACCCATGTGGCAGCTCACAACTGCCTGTAGCCTAGTTTCAGGGGCATTGGATGCCCTTTTATGACCTCTGAGTCACACAGTGCATATAATACACTCAGGCACACACACACACATACACACACACACACACTCACACACACACACACTCACACACACACACACACACTCACACACACAAGAAAGAGAGAAAGAAAGGAAGGAAAGGAAAGGAAAAGGAAGATCTGAAAGTACATAAGAGGAAAATCAATTGTAAACATAGGCACATGGCTGAGATAAAACACATCCCATCGATCAAAACTGCAGGGCACTGGGGTGGAGCTCAGTGATACGATACCTGCTGAATATGCACGAGGCTCTTCTTCATTCATCCTTAGCATCAAAGCAACCAAACAAAAGCAAAATAATAGGCCGGGCGGTGGTGGCGCACGCCTTTAATCCCAGCACTTGGGAGGCAGAGCCAGGTGGATCTCTGTGAGTTCGAGGCCAGCCTGGGCTACCAAGTTAGCTCCAGGAAAGGCGCAAAGCTCCTGTCTCGAAAAACCAAAAAAAAAAAAAAAAAAAAAAAAAAAAAAAAAAAAGCAAAATAATAGACCCCAAACAAGCAAAACAGGCAAAAGCTCCAGACCAAACCAAAACACAGGGCTTCAATCATAGCGTAGGTGAGTATCTGGAATGTTGTGTTGCCATAGGACTGTGAGATGCTCAGAAATGGATCCAACAATTCTCAGGTGTTTTTAAGTGGACTAGGGGATCATCCAGAGGGCCCTTACCAGTCCTCCAATCCTTTAGGGCAGTGGTTCCCAACCTTGACCTTGACCCCTTAATACAGTTCCTCATGCTGTGGTGACCCCCAACCATAAAATTATTTTCGTTGCTACTTCATAACTGTAATTTTGCTACCATTACTAATCATAATATAATTTTCTTTTTTGGAGAGAGAGGTTTGCCAAAGGGGCCGCAACCCACAGGCTGAGAACTGCTGCTTTAAGGGGCCCATTTACCTTTGATATTGAGTCACTTCATGGCTCATTAAATTACAGAAAAGCCAGGGCGGTGCAAATGACTCTCGTCTTGTAGAGATGGACAAACACATCTTCCTAGTGATCTTTATCACTCTGTAAATGAGCTCTGCATTCATCAAAAAACTGGTTTGTAAGCCAGGCAGCAGGGGGTGCACACCTTTAATCCCAGCACTCGGGAGGCAGAGGCAGGTGGATCTCTGTGAGTTCGAGGCCAGCCTGGTCTACAGAGTGAGTTCCAGGACAGCCAGGGCTACCCAGAGACACCCTGTCTTGAAAAACCAAAAATGAAAGAAAGAAACCTGGTTTGTGCTCCTATCTGCCTTTGCGGCTGTCAACATTTTACTGGTTTCCCATGAACAAATGAGTGAAGTGTGCTGGGACCTGCTCACTTGATACTGGTTAGGAAACTTTGAGCTTTTCAGGTTCCAAAGCAAGCTGTCTATAGAACCCAGGACAGGAATGGAACTCCTTGGGGAGGACTGAAAACCAGGCTGGGGATGAGAAATCTAAGCCCCTCGAGCACACGATGAGGTAAGTTAGGGAGGTGTTTAGATTAGCCTGGGAATTTGGAAAGCGTGTGGAACCGTGGGAACTCGCCTCCATAGAGAATGCAGTCTCTGTTCTGGGGCCCTTCCTAGGGCCTTTCGGTCTGTGGGCAGCCTTCCTAGTTTCCCTCAGGTTTTGCTTCTCATGAGTATACTTACCCACGGTGTCTGGCTTGGTGGCCTGGATGTGTAGGTAGCCACTCTCCCTCATGATGCTATAGAAAGCCTTCTCCTTGAAGGGGTACAACAACTCAATATCCCTCTCAGTGTAGCCAAGAAATCTCCCGAAACGCCGGCCCAGGAGAGGGGTCAGGGTGTAGATATTTTTTGTAATGAAAGCTAGATTCAAGTGCAGGCCTTTCACGTGGCTGTGGGCAGAGAAATGGGCACAGGTGATTTTGGCTGCTATGAAGGACATGGAGAGGAGATGGAGGAGGAAGGGACAGGCCATGGAACTGAATAGCACAAGCCAGCCTCCTTCAGCACTCTGTTCCATCGGGAATCCATGGGCTTGGAGGTGAGAGACAGGAAAGGACAGTTTCTAGAGAGTTCTGGTCAGGGCTGTTTTGGAGTCTGCCAACCATGAAGGTCTATCAAGTGTGTCCAGCCTACAACGCGTGGACCACATGTGTACCAGGAAAGGTATGAATGCCACTCAGTGCACTGTGGTGACATTGGATTGTAGTGTTGGAATGTGGTGACATTGGATTGTAGTATTGGAATGTGGTGACATTGGATTGTAGTGTTGGAATGTGGTGACATTGGATTTTAGTGTTGGAAGGTTGGACATCCATGGATATCTCTTGTATCTCTGCTAACTCCTTTGCCCAGGTGCCTGGCCAAGGGTCACCACTCTTGTGTTATCCCAGGAGGAGGGTGTCAGTGTGTGTCATTCTCAGATATTGGTGGGAGGGGAACTCCCTATTCTGCACTGGGTCACCATGGAGGGCTTGGCTAGAGAGAGAGCTCCAAGTCTCCCCCCGAAGGGGCCTGGCATGTGTGTAGAGGCTGTACACACACAGATACCGGTGAGGCTGTACCATGCCTGTATGACTTCACCGACTCACTTGGGAACCATCTGGGCTATGTTGGTGCAGATGAGGGACCCCCAGTCCCCGCCTTGAATGTAGAATTTCTGGAAGCCCAGCCTCGACATCAGCTTGTAGAAGATCCTGGCAGTGGCCACCGTATTGAAACCTGAGTGTGAAGGGGACAGACAGGGGAGTCATGAGGATGCCTTTGGAGTACTCAGGTGCCCTCAAAGTGCCCCAGACCTGCCTCCCTCCAAGCTGAGGAAACAGAGGCCCACAGAAGGACAGAAGGAATCTTAGAGCTGCAAGCAGTGTCCCCTCACAGGGAAAGGTAGTGAGAAGTGCCCTTCTCAGGGTAGGGCATGATTCAATAGTTGCTACTCTGCCAGGCAAGGAAGGTATGTGCAGAGCTTGGCTAGCCACTGCAGGATGCAGGCCACACTGTACAGGGGCTTTAGTAGCCATGTTGGCCTAGAGCAGTGCATGGCTTATATGGAGCAGCCCCTGAGCAGTAAATAAATTTAAGAGTCTAGGCCTGAGCCTAGGCAGCCACATCTGTCCCCTTGACTCATGCCCTTAAAGAACTGGCCATGGAGAACCCAAAATGTCCCTCAGATTTTCTTTCCCAACTGTCTAGCCACCCTGCTTTATCTTAGAATGAGAACGTGGTGGCATCTTGGTCATATGAGGCACAGTCTGGGGGGTGCCCCCCCCCCCCCCGCACCCTGTACCTTTCTTGCTGGATGCCTCTGAGAAGCCATAGCCAGGAATGGAGGGACAGATGACTTCAAACACGTGCTCGTCACTCAGGCCGTGGGGCTTGGGGTCAGTCAGCAGCGGGATGATCTTGTAAAACTCATAGAAGGAGCCGGGCCAGCCATGCACCATCAGCAAGGGCTTTGGGGTGCGGCCTGAGGGCAGCTGGGGAGGCTTCACATGGATGAAGTGGATGTCCAGCCCTGGGGAGAGAGCAGTCAGGGTGAGGGAAGGAGGGTCCTGCTGCAGTGGAGGCTGAGGTCCTGGGGAATCTTGTTTCCCTGTGTGCCATTCCTGGGAGAGAATAAGTGCTGTGGCCTTGGTGTCCCCAAGGAACCCATGACAGTAATAACAAGTCTCACTGTTGGGTGCTTACAGTGTTCTCCGGCTATGAGCAAGTCCTCGCTGACCTCCCAGTCACACTAGAGTGTTCTCTCTGGAGGGCAGAGATGGGCTGGGAACATTGCCTGGCTTACAGCAGGACTCTATAAACACTTGTTCACTGAGAACACATCAGGGCTGGGAGAGGCCCGTATACCCAGCAACCAGGGGTAGCCTTCCACAGAGCACTGCTGTATGGTCATGTGAAGGGACCATCATCCGTGTGCTCATCTAACACACAGAAGAGTTCACTGGTAGATGCTAAAAGCAAATCACCATGTCATGTCTGTGGTGTGATCCAGTTTTTGCAAAAGTTGGCCTAAGATTAATCAGCGAACCAGGTACCAGAGCTTGAGGGAAAGAGGGACCTGGGAAGGTCCGTTATGAGGCAGGAGGATGGCGGCAAATATGATGCAGGAGCCTTATATTGGACCAAACTTACACTGGAGAACACAGAAAGGGAATCTAGCTGGAGACTTGTTGCACCTGGGGACTGAGGTCACCAAATAGCATTGTGGATGGTGCAGAGACCCACAAACCCAGGCCCAGCAGGACATCCTGGAAGCCCCAGGCCCAGCACAGGCTGCCAGTCCTGCTAGATCCCACAGGATTGTCTTAGTGGGCTGCTGTCCAAGGTGAACTCAAGGCTGGAACTGTCCTCTTGGAGCATTTGTACTCCAAGGGGGCTTTGCACTGTAACACTCTAGTAACTATGGTTACTAGGGAGACAGTGCGTCGAGGCTGAGCGCCCAAGCTTGCCACCCATGAAAGGGAAATACTGCTTAGTGCCATCCTGGGCATCGGCTGTCCTGCTTCCTCCTCCAGAGGCCACTTGCTCTAATGTCAGGCTCTGTGTATTTTGTCACAAGAGAATGTGAACTTGAAGTGTTTACACAGTGGCTCTGGTTTTCTTAGGTGTTTCCATATCTGATTGTCGTTAAGGTTTGTGATAGCTGCCAGGAATTGTTGACGTGACAGGGTGGAGGGTCGTCTAGGAGACAAGTCTCTGGGCAAACCTTTGAGGGGTTATCTAGATTAGGTTAATTAATGTGGGAAGACCTATGGTAAACGTGGGCAGTACCAGCCCACGGACTGGGTGACTGGACTGAATAAAAAGAAGAAAGCCAGCTGAGCACAGGAATTCATTGCTCTGTGCTTCCTGACTACAGACACACTGTGACCAGCTTCTTCATGCTCCTCCCAACCATGACGTTATCACGATGGCCAGCACCCTTCAACTGTTAGCTGAAATAAACCCTTCCTTTCTCAAGCTGGTGTGTGTGTATGTGTGCATGTGCATGTGTGTGTGTGTGTGTGTGTGTGTGTGTGTGCTTAGGCCAGGGGAGGACATCAGGAATCCTTCCCTAACATTCTGCCTTATTCCTCTTAAGAGAGGGTCTGCCACTGAACTTGGAACACATGTTCTTTTGCCTGGGCTGGGAGCTGCCAAGAATCTTCACCTTCTGATCCCACATTTCTGGGGTTACAGCTGTGATCTTTATTGCCAACATGGTTAGATTGGAGATCACTGAGGAGATGTGTGTGTGAGGGTGTTTCCATAGAGAGTTAAGAGAAGCGAGAAGACCCGCCCTGAATACTGGCAGCCTGGGGTGGTCAAAAGACTGACTATAATACAGAAGAAAGGAGTAAATGGGAAGACCACCTTCCTTTCTACTGCTTCCTGAGGACAGACAGATGGGGTATGACATCACCCCGCTGCTGCGGTGGATTCCCTAACCAGGAGCCAAAAGAAACCCAATGGTACTTAACTTGTCTTTGTCAGGCTTTATGTTAGAGCAACGAGGAAAATAAGGATTCAACAACTTTCAAGCACACCAGAAACCTTCCACTGACCCAGGGTGCTACCGCATGGTTGACTTGGGGCCACTCATCTCATGCAGGAAGGCTGCTCCCGTGACTCACACGCCCCCTCCGCCAGGCTGGCGTTCTGGAAACTCACCTTCAATCTTGGTCTTGAAGTGGGGGTACTGATTGAGGATCTCCACCTGCTTCCTCCAGTCAAACTCGTTTCTCCAGAAGGACACCACTTTCTTCAGGTAGTTGGAGTTGAAGCCATAGTGGAAGCGGCTGCCCTCCAAAGGCGGGGATGCCCGGAACCTGTCAATCCTCTGGTGTAAGTCCTGCAGGGAGGAAGCCAGGGTGGGTGGGCAGAGGCAGGGGAGAGCTTGTGTCCACAACTCAGCATGAACCCTTCAGCCATAGATGGGCACCACGGAGGGGTCACACAGGGCCCATGTGCATCAGTGGATCCCTGAGAGGCTGATGGTTCTTTCCTATGGACTTCAGGCCACACATGGTGGGTTCTCCCTTTTAGCTCCATCCCAGAACAATCCTTACTCTTTTCTTTCTTTCTTTCTTTCTTTCTTTCTTTCTTTCTTTCTTTCTTTCTTTCTTTCTTTCTTTCTTTCTTTCTTTCTTTCTTTCTTTCTTTCTTTCCTTCCTTCCTTCCTTCCTTCCTTCCTTCCTTCCTTCCTTCCTTCCTTCCTTCTTTCTTTCTTTCTTTCTTTCTTTCTTTCTTTCTTTTTTTTCTGAGACAGGTTTCTTTGTGTGGCCCTGGCTGTCCTGGAACTCACTCTGTAGACTAGACTGGCCTCAAACTCATAGAAATTTGCCCACCTCTGCTTCCTGAATGCTGGGATTAAAGGCATGCATCACCACTGCCCAGCTCCAATACTCACTTTTAATTCACCAAGCCTTCTGTAGAGTAGGGGTTGGTAAACTTTGTCAGGCTTTGCAAGATGCAAATCCTCCACTTTCTCCTAGCAGCAAAGGAGCTGCCACAGAGGACCCCCGAATGAACAGTGAGGCCATAGTCACAGATGACCCCCGAATGAACAGTGAGGCCATAGTCACAGATGACCCCCAATGAGCAGTGAGGCCATAGTCACAGATGACCCCCAATGAACAGTGAAGTCCTGGCCACAGATGATACTCGAATGAGCAGTGAGGTCATGGCTACAGATGACCCCCGAATGAGCAGTGAGGTCATGGCCACAGATGACCCCTGCAGGAGCAGTGAGATCATGGTCACAGATGACCCCTGCAGGAGTAGTGAGGTCATGGCCACAGATGACCCCTGCAGGAGTAGTGAGGTCATGGCCACAGATGACCCCTGCAGGAGCAGTGAGGTCATGGCCACAGATGGCCCCTGTAGGAGCAGTGAGGCCGTGTTCTATCAAACTTACATATATGACTGAAGCTCAAATGCTACACAATCATTGTATACCTCCAAGTATTAGCTTTCTTTTGGCTTTTGTCCACACCGATCTCAAGCTATAAAAGCCATTCTTGACAGTGGCCGGTGCAAGAAAAGGTCACAGGCTACATTTGGCCCGTGAGCCCAGAGGTGCCAACACTTGCTGACAGCTGAACGACTTACCCTAACCCAGTGAGATACAGTGGATTGTCTAGGAGACAGGTTCCAAGTGCCCTGGGTGTGAACTAGATACCAATCCAGCAACCCATCTGGGCATGCTCATTTCAGCTCACGGAAACAGTTCAGGTGCCACCATTTCCAGAGACATCCCCCATGCTCTGGCCTTTCCCAAACAGGTTTGCAGCCCTCAAAGCTTAGCTTCTGCCCTCAGCCTCCTGGTTCTCAGTCCCCTCCTCCTTGGAACTTTTGTCAGCGCGTCTGATGACATTGATTCTTCCTGATCCCTGGGTCTCCAGATCTTAACGACGTGCATTCCTTTCTCATCTACCGATGCTGAATGTGTGTGTGGAGCTGTGGGAGGGAAGTCGGGGAGGGGCCGTCTTCTCCCATGCATTCCATGGAGTGCTTGCACCCAGTAGGTAGTCAAGCACGGAGGGTGAAGAAAGGATGGGTAGGACCATGTCAGTCCCCCAAACCCCACGCCCTGCTCCATCCAGGCTCTTCAGGAGGCTCTTCCCTTTGCTCTCTGTCCCTACTGGTCTGCTTCTCTTGACTCTGGGGTTGTGAGTGGCCTTGGGATTGCAGATGATTTCTAACTGTTCTGCTTGTTCACACAATCTCCTGGGACCCCTGGCTGTACCATTTTCAGCTTCCTTTTTATCCTCTGTGAGCTGAGACAGCAAGCCCCATGGGCAGCATGATAAAGATCACGATGGGCCCAGGAGTACCCAACACACAGTGAGGACCCACCTAAGGCCGCCCCTGTGATCTCCATGTTGTTGCATTTTTTTGGGGGGGCATTGCCTTCTACATAGGATCTGGGGCATCTGCTTACTTTCCCCTTCAAACTGTCTCAAGCTCCATCCTTTCAGTTAGGCAAGGGGAAATGAATACAGCAGCCTCCTGTGACCTGTTGTGTATACAGACAGCTCCCTGGCAGTCCTCCTGATCCATCCTGGGCCTCAGGTTAAGGATGGGGACACACAGGAGGAAAGGCCCTGAAAAGCAGACAGCTTTCTTGGGAGCAATCTGTGTCTTGCTTGAGGAAGAAGGCTGGACAGATAAAGGGGGTCACCGAAGGGCTACCTTCCAGCTTTTGCTCCTGCCTGTAAAAGGGCGTCTCACCTTGATCTCCTCGTCTGAGGTCTCCACCTTGAAAGGCCGGATGCTCTCATCTTCCCTGGCGGAGGGCTTCGACCCGGGGCCCCACCATCCATCTTCAAGGGGCAAGGTTTCTTCCTTGTCCCGGGAGACAAATCGGTAGATGACAAGGCCCAGCACCGAAGCCAGGAGAAGTTCCAGCCACATGACTCCTGTGAGATTGAATGGAAAAAGAGAAACAACAAGCTTTAACCTTAATTAAACATGACCGAAAGGGGTTCACTATAGGCCTGCTTAGGGAGCATTAAGTTACACAGAAATAACTTACTGAAGGTCCCTGCCTCAGTGGGACTGGAGCATATCATCATAGGACAGACATGTCCTAGACAGTATAGAGAGTGCTAAGAACTCCTCATAGCTCTGACTTAGCTGGAACTTAGGTGTGCTGAAGCTGTGCTTTTAAAACTTGCTCCTCAGGGGCCTCTCCTCTCATCAGAAGAGCAAGCATTTGACAAACTGCCTTGATGAATGACCCCAAGAGCTGCTCAAGTCTTGTTTAAGGCAGCGGTAACCATGTTCCTCAGCCTCTGTGATCAGCTCAATCCCCCCCCCCCCAACATCCCCCCCCAACCGCAAAAAAATCATAGAGATAACCAAAGGCTTCAGTTTCTGTTTCTGTAACACTTGCCTAATTGCTCAAAAATGTAACTTGGTGTAGGAGCTTAAAGGCCACCTGTAGAAGAAAGTGTGTGTAACATTATAACATTACAGCATTCTGTGTACAATGTGACAAACTGGTTTGGAGGCTGAATTCCCTGAGCATTAGCAGGGCTCCGGATGCACACTTTAAAGAGTTTTTCCTTTTGTCTCTGAGTGCTGGTTGAATTTCTCATTGGGTGGGGTAAATTTCCATGACAAGACGAGGAGACCAGCAAGGGGAATGACGTGGCCAGGACTTGGTGCCAGGCAGGCCGGAGACTCCAGGTGCCAATGGGCTCCTGCCTGGCACCTCCCCCCGTCCCCCCGCCCCCTCCCCCCCCCACTCCTGGCTCTATTCGTGTTTGTCCCGAAAGAAAATGTCAATGACGACAGGATGAAAACCACGCTTCTTGTCTCAGCTGTGTTTTGCTTTTTACGAGAATCCCCGGGTTGCTGCTTGTTTGATGGCAGCCGTCACCCACACTGTCACACCCTAGGCTTGCACACAGCCACTGCTGCCTCACAGAGGTAGTTCTTTAAGGTGTCAGCACAGTGACTGTGCACTCCATCTCAGACCGAGGGCACTGTCCTAACCAATCACTATGGAGAGTTCCAGGAAAGGTGCAAAGCTACACAGAGAAACCCTGTCTCGAAAAACCAAAAAACAAACAAACAAACAAACAAAACAAACAAACAAAAACCCTCTGCCATGTGTCTTTAAGTTTTTTTTTTTTTTTTTTGTTTTTTTCCTGAGACAGAGTTTCTCTGTGTAGCTTTGGAGCCTGTTCTGGAACTCACTTTGTAGACCAGGGTGGCCTCGAACTCACAGAGATCTGCCTGCCTCTGCCCCCAAGTACTGGGATTAAAAGCGTGTGCCACCACCGCCCGGCTGGTTTGTTTGGTTTTAATTGCTGTGGCTGTGGCTACAGTTCACATTCTCAACCACACTAGGCCAGAACTCTTCCTCTCTCATTGAGCCCCACATTCCTTATTTGGCCTTTAAGAATATCCCCTTGTTCCAGCTACATCATAGTTTATGATTTATGTGTTCCTGGACAGGTAAACCCACCACACTCCCACTATGTCAAGAAAACCATGAACTATTCTGGGGAAATAGCGTGGCGACGTTGGCATGGCCCTGGATGGGTCCCTGGGGTGCATTCTGAGGCCTGGGACCTTAGAGGGAGTCTTTGGGTCCTGAAGCTGCTAGGGAGGCTCTCTGCACACCTAGACCCCGGGGAGAGGAGAGACTGTCACTGTGGATCTTACAGCAGGACTTGGGTCTGGGACTAGAGCTGACTGGGCTCCTTGCTCTGTGCTCTGTCTTTGTAGAGGGCCGTCCTTGAGGTAGGCAAAGGGGGGCAAGAGGTCAAAGGTTCTGGGAGATGGAGTCCAGGTGGTGATAATGGATTAGGAAGCTCGTCCTTGGCCACCCATATCATCTCTGTGTATTTCCAACAGCTGTATTGAAATAGAACGCACATGCCCTTCAAGTGTCTAATCCAGTTGGTTGGAGTGTACTCATGGCATGTGCAGTCACCCATGTGGTTCTTGGCTCTTGTATGTCTCACTCCATACATAGCTGGTTCTTCCATGTCCTACCCTCCCCTGGGCCCAATGCAACCAGTTCTCAAATTTAATAGGCTACTCATGGCCTATTAAAGCTCAGAAAATACGGTTATGTGTTAATCTGAATTTGTTTGGTTCTTGTGCATTTTTTTCCCCCTCAGAGAGGATCGAAAGAACTTAGTTTCTGCAAACTAGTAAGTCTCAGCCCAGACTGGGGTCTGGCTCCTCAGCTTCCCTTTTCCCAGGGAGCAGCCAGCATGGCTATGTTGGAAGAAGGTGGCTGGAACATGAACTGTGTCCTTGGGACAGTGGCGGGGAAGTTTCCTAAGACACCATGTATTCAGGACCAGCGGGAAGACAGAGCATGGAAGGGGACAAGATGGGTTCAGGGTCACTCTAGGCAGTGGAAGTCCAGGGAAGGAAAACATGCTGCCTGTGTGTCAGCCTCTCCCTGGGTGTTGTAGAGGCCCCGGGATACTCCTATTAAGAGTCCCTTAAAGCTGAGAATCGGGCCAGGGGGTGCCCTTCCTAAATACACTGGTGTGAGGACCAGCACTAGGGACTCTGCAGTACTGGGGCTGGGTACCGGGCATCTGCTTCCTGATGTGTGTGGGAACTCACACGTGGAAACTGGTTATGTTTCACAAGTGACCCTACCGACATTCCAGGCCCGTCATCAGCCTGGGAGTCATCTCTTTCTTCCTTCATAGCCATCCATCACCAGGCACTGCTGTCCCACAGATTCAGCCCCCTCCCTGGCCAGCTCCTCTCTGGTCAGACTCCCATTCCTACATCAGATACCGCTGTGGCTTTCAGGACTCACCCTGATGCCATTAGCTAGAACCGCAGGCACACTGAAGGCTCACTCCAGCCAGCTTTAGAAGCCACGCCCTGTGAACACAGACTTGAACTGCCCACACATTTCCCTCTTCAGGTCTGCATGGCTCAGAGTCTCTGTGACAATTTACAGAGTCTCAGAGTGCGAGAAGCAGGCTTTGCCCGTCCCCGCCAGAGGGCGCCATGGGCATGCGGGGAGTGGCCCATCCCCAGCCTGGCAGGCTGGAGGTTTCTTTTCCTCCCCCCCCAGTGCCTGTCCCCAGGACCCTTGTCCGTGATAATGGTCAGTCAGGCGGTGAGACCAGCATTCCCTGAATGAAAGAAGGCTGGAGATGGCCAATCCCCAGACAGGCCCCTGACTGAAGGGGATTAAGAAAAGAATGTTGAAAAAGAGAGAGAGAAAAAGAGAGAATGTTGCACAGGTTTCTTCTTTTTTTCCTTAAAAAAAACAAAACAAAACAAAACAAAAAACAACCCAAAGATACCTTCTCCCTGACAGAACTCTTACTCTCTGAGAAGGGGCACAATGTCCTCTGGTGCCCCCTGCATTGAAGGTAGGCTAGGTGCAGGGTCTGTGGGGGACACAGGGGGTCAGCCCCCTGGCAGGAGGGTAGGTGCGTGCGGTTCACCCAGCCTGAGGCTAAAGTCATAACAGGTCCAGTTACCAGCAGATGAGACTATGCCTGTCTAGGCTCCTGTGGCTTCCCTCGCACCCCGCCCCACAGCCGGCACCGACAATCACTGCTGTTTTGGACCCAGCTGAACAGGTCCTGGAAGCTAATGAGAACAAGTTTGCATGATGTCATCAGGAGAGCCACAAGGACGGGCAGCAGGACAGACGGCCGGCCTGTCTAAGGAACTTGACAACCAGCCCCCCCTACCTGAAGACAGCAGGGAGAGACCAAAACACCGCTGTGGCTTTCCTTGGGGACAGGAGCGTCTGCTTTCCTTTTCGGGGCAGGATTATCCCAGCATGCTCTGCTGTCCACCTGGGCTCTGTGCTGGCTCCTTGAGGCCCCTTCAAGCAGCAGACCTCTGGAGCTCTGCACACAGTAGCGTCCAGAGCCCCGGGAGAGGCCGGGCAGACTGAGCGTGAGTCCGCACCCACTCTCTCTTTGTACACTTGCACGGCCCCAATGACTCAGCAAATCTGCTGTGTGCACCAGCCAGTTACGCCTCTGGACTTCAGACAGCAAACTGAATGAACTTCAGTGACCCGGAGGCCAAGTGCCAAGAGATCGTCGCTGGACCTCCATCTAAAGGAAGGGAATGAAGGACACAGAGTGTTAGGATGGCCCGTGCCAACTTTGCCCAGCACTCTCCTTTTTTGGTGGAATTTTGGTTATATGTGGGGAAACTGCAACCTGAGAAACGTTATATTGAAATTTCAGAAATAGTTCATCATTTAAAACCGTGTGCCGCCCTGAGTGGCATGATAACAGCTCCCATTGTCCCAGTCTATCCCACCTGCTTCATAAGTCATGCCTTAGTCCACTGCATCAAAACTGTATGTGCTAGGTGTCCGTTAGCTACCTAGTAGCGATCGGTTGTCACATCGACTATTACAGTATGGCAGAGCTGTGTCCTGATTCCATTTAATAACAGTTCCAAAGCTCAGGTCCAGTGATACTGGCACCCCTGTACAGAATACAGAACACTGTTAACATTCAACTGGATTATTAGTTAATGTTGCTAATCTCTCACTGGACCTAGTTATGAACAGCTTTATCATGAGTGTGTATGCATGTGTACACATAGTATATTCTAATACGTTCTTCAGTTTTAGGCTGCCACGGGGTAAAGTTTCTTGGAAAGTATTTTCTTCCAATAAGCCCGAGTGAAGTTACAATGGAGAACAAAGTAACAGATCTAAAGTGAAATTTAAATTGTTCTTACACTCTAATTAAGATAAGCCAGTACTTTGCTCAAGGAAGAGACCTTGAGACTCAGGACCTCAGACTACAAGGCAGGTTTGACTATAGTGTGTTCGTTCCACATCTACCAACCTCCACTCCTTATTTTACAGCAGGTAGTAAACACTATTCTAGATTAGCCCAGAGTAGCAGCCGGCATTGACCTTCTGTAGGTCGGGTCTCCAGGATGTGATAGTAGACAGTGTGTACAGATTCATGAAGAAGACACACGTCACGGAACTGAATCTAGCCCAGGAAACAACAGCCAAAGCTGGCAGGTGGGATGGTGTCACGTTGCAATTCCACACTGCAGAGCAAAGCGATGACCTCAGGATGGGAGAAAGGTTTGGCTAGTGTTCCAGGCAACGGAAGATTAATACATAGAACACACAAAGAATAAAAAATAAAAAAACAAAAAAATCCAATTTATAAATGGGCCAATGCTTTGAGCAGACACATCTCAAAAGAGGAACAAATAGCCAATAAACAGAAAGGAAAATGCCCAATATACTTTGCTATTAAGGAATGCATTGCCATTCCAGTAAAAATGGCTGCTACCAAAATATCTAAAGGTAGCCAATTCAAGTGAGAATATGGAGGAAAAGGAATCTTTATATACTGTTGGTAGGAATGTGAATTAATGCAGCCACTATGGACATCAGTATAAAGGTTCCTTAAGAAACCAAAGTTAGAAAAAAAAAGAAAAAGAAAGAAAAGAAACCAAAGTTAGAGCCACCATAAGACCCATCCATAGCATTGGTAATAAACCTGAAGGAATATAAGTCAAAGCATCCTCTACACATCTATGTCAATTGCTACCTTATTCCAAGGCCAAGAGACCAGCATAGACACCCATAACAGATGAATGGATAAAGAAAATGAGGAGGTATGTGTACACAAAGGGGTTTTTACTAAGCTAGAAAGATGAATGACTTTGCAGGCAAATGGACAGAGGCTGAGGTCATCATGTTAAGCCAAAAGTCAGACGCAGAAAGACTTGTGTTTTAGTTGCTTTTCTGACGCTGTAATGAAACACCATGACCAAGCAACTTACAGAAGATTTATTTAGAGAGATAAGAGTTCATCATGGTGGGGGAGCATGGCTACAAGTGGGGGTCTGTGGCGGGAGCGGGGCACCCAGCCCTCACCTCTTAACCACAAGCGTGAAGCAGAGAGCCCAATTAGAAGTCGGGTGAGGCCTTAAGCACTCAAAACATGCCCTCAGGAACATATTTCTTCCAGCAAAGCCTCAGGTCCTAACCCTCCCCAGACAGTGCCACCAAATGAGAGTCCATTAAGTATTCAAATGCCGGAGATTATGGGGGTGATTTCTCACACAAACCCTCACAAGTATTACAGGTTTTCTTTCATATGAGAAAACTAGGGAGGAAAGAAAAAGGTGTCTTAAAAATAGAAGAGACAGTATTAGTGAAAGGCACCAGAAGAGGAAAGAAATGTGGGAGTGGCCAGCTGTGGCAGCACACACCTTCCATCCCAGCAGCCAGGAGGCAGAGGCAGGCAGGTCTCTGTGAGTTCGAGGCCAGCCTGGACTCCATAATGAGACTCAATTTAAAGAAAAGTGTGGGAGTAAGAAACTTGTAATGGTAGGTGAGATGACTAGTCAATTATCAACCTGATGAGCTCCAAAATCTCTTGATGGGTGAGCCTCAGGGCATGCCTGTGGGGGAGCATCCTGACTGGGTTAACTGAGGTGGGAGATCTGCTCACTGTGTGCAGAACCGTTCCCTGGGGTGGGATCAGGAATCACAGAGCACACTTCCATCTCTCTCAGCATCCTGACTGGGATCAATGTGACCTCACGCTCCTGCATCCGTGACTGTTCTGTCATAACAGACTATGGAACCATGAGCCAAAATCAATTCTCCCTTCCTTCAGTTGCTTTGCTACGGTATTTTAACAGGGCGACAGAAAAAGTAACTAGACAGTAGATAAGAGCAAAGAACCATAGAGACATGTATAGCAACGTCAATGAAGCTCATTAGAATTCCTGTCTGAAGAATGCTTCTCTGACTGTCAGGGCATCCATGTTGCCCAGCTCCCAGTCTGCTCTCCAGCAGCCATTTACGGTCTTAAGCCTCACACTACCTGTGGTGGTTTGAACTGAACTGGGCCCCATAACCTCATGGGGAGTGTGGCGCTGTTAGGAGGCATGGCTTTGTTGGAGTAGGTATGGCCTCGTTGGGAGGAAGTGTGTTACTGTGGATGTGGGCTCTGAGGTCTCATACAAGCTCAGGCCATCTGGAACACAGCCAGTGTTTCCGACCACTTCCTGTTGCCTGCAGGTCAAGATATAAGACTCTCAGCTCTGTCTCCAGCACCACCATGTCTGCCTGCACGCCACCATGTCCCACCATAATGACAATGGACTAAACCTCTGAAACTGTAAGCCAGCCTAATTAAATGTTTTCCTTCATAAAAGCTGCTGTGGTCATGGTGTCTCTTCACAGCAATAGAAACCCTGACTAAGGAATCTACCCTTAGGGGCAGCACAGCCTGCCAAGGGCCAGACCACTGGCCGGGAGGAGGCAGATTGCATTTTTCACCCCAAAGGAAAAGCTGATAAAAGCCAGGCCATGGATCAGGATGGATGCCAGTCAGAGCCAGGAAGGCGGCCTATCTGTATGGCTCTGCCCATAGGCCTGCCCTCCCATCCCACAAAGAGACTGAGGAGCACCTCCCCCAGGACAGTGGTGCCTTTATTTTTGCAATCTGTAGAAAATGGGGTCTCCACCAGCTGAGCCATTTCTCTGCCCAGGAGTTCTAGTTTTAACTTAGGGAACCTCTTACCAATTTCCTTAGTGGCTGCACCCCAGTTACATTCCCAGGAGCAGTGGATAGGCTGCTCCTCCTCACATCCTCACTGGCAGTGGCTGCCATATTTAGGACATTGCTTTTCCATGTATTTTTTGAGGTCATTTCCCTCTTTTGAGCTGTTCATTTGCCATCCATTGACTAGACGATTTTATTTTTGCGGGGGGGGGGGGGCTTGTCATTTTTGGAGCTCAGTATAGATCCTCGATATTACTCGAATCCTAAATGGTCTTATAATAAAAACCTGGAGCCAGATGTTGGGGTAAATACTGAAAGATCAGAGGAAACAAGCCACAGCCACTTCTCACCTCGCCAACTCCTCAGCTGAAAAGAGAAGATCCTGTCTCCACAAATCCTCAGACTGAATGCCTCTGAGTCCTCAGCCAAAAGGGCCTGTAGTTCCTGTCTCCTCCCACCTTATATTCCTTTCTCTGCCCAGCCATATCACTTCCTGTCTCAACCTTCCTAGTGCTGGGATTCAAGGCATGTGACTCTCAAATACTTGAATTAAAGATGTGTATCACCACTGCCTGGCTGTTTCTCTTTTATTTATTTATTTTTATTTTTATTTTTTAAAATTTATTTGTTATGTATACAGTGTTCTGCCTGCATGTGTCCCTGCAGGCCAGAAGAGGGAGCCAGATCTCATTACAGGTGGTTGTGAGCCACCATGTGGGTGCTGGGAATTGAACTCATGACCTGGCCGCAGATGACGTTAAAGAGCTATATTGACAAAAACATCAGTGCAGTCAGTGCTCTTAACCTCTGAGCCATCTCTCCAGGCCCTGTTTCTCTTTTAAACTGGATTAATCTCATGTAGTCCAGGGTGGCTTTGAACTCACAGAGATCCATCTGGCTCTGCTTCCGGAGTGCTGGGATCAAAGCTGTGGACCACCACTGCCCAGTCAGAGACTCAGGCCGTACATGAAGGTCTTTGATGCACTTTGAATGGATTTTTGCACAGGGTGAGCGACGTGGTCTAGTTTTCTTCTGCGCTTGAATATCCCGTTCTCTCATCCCCGTTTGCTGAGGCTTTCTGTCGAGGTGTTTTTGACACCAGGGGGAATCATCAGGGGCTGTCACTGCATAGGTCTATGTCTGGGTCCTCCACTGCAGTCCATTGGTCTGCATGTCTATGCTTGTGTTCTATCATGATGTTTTTGTCAATATAGTCTTTAACGTCATCTGCGGCCAGGTACTGTGGCATTTCCAGCACTGCCTTTTCTGCTTGGAACTGCTTTGGCTATTTGGGGCTTTTTGTGTTTCCATATAAATTTTGTGAGTTTTTTGAAGTCTTTTTTTTTATGATTTGTGAAATGTATTGTTGGAATTTTGATGGGTACTGAGTTCAATCTATAGATCACTTTCAGTAATATGGGCAATTTCACAATATTAACTCCACCTATTCATGAGCAGTGGAGACATTTCCATCTTTTAGTGCCTTCTATTTCTTCATTACAGTGTCTTAAAGTTTCTATTGTAGAGGCCTTTCATCTCCTTTGCTACCTTTAATCCTGTTTTATTTTTTATTAACTTTAAAATGTTGTTCTTTGATGTAGATGGTGCTTTGCCTGCATGTATGTCTGTGCACAGCATGCATCAATGGTGCCTGCAGAGGCCAGAACAGGGCACTGGATCTCCTGGAACTGGAGTTACGGATGGCTGAGTCGCCCTGTGGGTGTTGGGAATTTGAACCTCTGGAAGAGCAGCCAGTGCTCTTAGCTGCTGAGCCATCTCTTCAGCCCTGGTATTTTACTTTTAAAAGTTATTGTGAGTGGAGTCTGATTTCTTTCTCAACAAGTTTGTTACCGCCACATAGGAAAGCTTTACATGATGCTTTGGTATCCTGTTCGTTGCTGAGAGTGTTTATCAGCTAAGAGTGTTCAGTAGCATCTTTAATTTGTTTTTATATTAGATTTTTGCTCACATACATGCCTGTGTACCACACGTGTGCCAGCAGAAGGTGTCAGATTCCCAGGAACTAGAGTTATAGATGGTTGTGATCCCCATGTGGGTGTTGGAACCCAGGTCCTCTCAAAAAGCAGCCAGTGCTCTTAACCTCTGAGCCTTCTCTCCAGCTCCCTTTAGGGTCTTCTAAAGATAGGATCATGTATTCTAGAAATAGGTATAGATTGATCTTCTTTCAAATTTTTACCTTTTTTTTTTTTTTTTTTTTTTTAAAGAAATAAACCTTTAAGTGCAGAGCACTCACACGTCATTCTCAGTCTGTCCCGTGTGGCTTGTGTTCCCATGCATCCACACCATGTTAGCTTCTTGTCCCTTACTCACCAGTCTCAGTATGGTTAACCAGATCAGTGGTCAGTGCTTGGGGCCAGGTGCCATTATTTCACTTAACGATGGCCCTGGTGAGCAAGGGGAAATCATGTGGCATTCGGAATGCCAAAGAGGGACTTTGAAGCAATTCCCTCAAGTGAAACGTGAATGTTCTTGACATACGAGTATAGAAAAAGATATCAAGTGCTGAGACTCTTGGGGATCAAATCTTTGGCCCATAAACTTATGAAGAGGGAAGAAGAAATTTCTGTCATAGTCACCGTGGCTCAGAGTCACTGTGGCACCACACACCACGCCAGCTCCAGTCACAGTGTGCAGTAAGTGGTGGATTTACGGCTTTATGGCAGTTTCACGTAACTGTTGGGAATCTTGGGAGGCCTCCCCTGTAGATAAAGGGGAAGCCTTGTGGGGTGGATGCCCACCCCCTGGGCTGTAGTGCCCTCCTCGCTTGCCCTCTCTCAGACCCACTCACTGCCTGGAGAATTGGGTTTTCAGGGCAGCCATAACAGGAGGCTCTGTGGATGGGTGAGGTCCTCTGACAGCCACAAGGGGGCGGCAAACACACACGACTCTGAACTCAGCAACCGCAGGAGGCATCTGCTCCACAGGGGTAAGAGGCCAGGACCCCTTTCCTTCCTGGGTCTCCTCTCCTCTAGCCTCCAGATGTTGCCTCAGCGAGAGGCTGAGGCTCAGAGTCCCAGATAGCGGGGCAGTGAAGGCTGCTGCCCTCACAGTTGAAGACAGGAAAGCAGCCCTGGGCTTTGCAGTGGATACCTCCTTGAGGTCAGGGACTCTTCTTAGAATAGTCTGTCCTTGGACAAGTCCCTCATGAGAAGGTCCCCAGGGACCGTCATCACTCAAGGGCACCTGAGGCCCTGCCAACAGCAAGAGAATAGGCCAGGTGGGTGCTGGAGATCCCTCATTCCCAGCCTGTGTGGGGAGGAGGCGTAGCTGACCCACACCCATCTCCACAGACAGCCTGGCTTCCCAAATAAAGGTGGGAATTCTTGTATAATATTGGAGGAACCAGCCTCAATATTATACATCCCAGGTGCTCAGGAGAGAGATCTACTAATGGTGAGAACTATTTTCAGGAAATAGAATCTCAGCACACCGAGCTCTATAGTCCACTTGCTTTAATTCCTCTGGCATAACATCCTTTATACACAGTTCAGTTCTGTTCTCCTGTCTAGCTCCTTTCTTGCCTGATTTCTCTCTATATTTATCTACTGTCCCCTCTAGGTTCTATCTTAATTCCTTCATCTGGTTCTGTCCCTTCTAGGTTCTCATCTATCTAGTTCTTTCCCCTATCAGCTCCTCTCTCGTCTCCTTCTCTCTCATCTGGCTCTTCCTCATCTTGTTCTTCCCCATCTGGCTCTTCCTCATCTTCCATCTCGTTCCTCTAGTCCTCTCTTTTAGCCCTTCAATCTAGTTCTTCCTCATCTCAGTTCGTTCCTCTCAAGTTCTTACCCATCTAGTTCTTCCATTCTCTTTTCTCTTCTCCCCTGCCTCCTGGAAGTCTCGGTATATAAAGGGAGGGTCCGAGCTAAATCGTGTAAAGCTATTACTTAACGTCCACCTCTCCTAGGCGGTGTCTCCTTGTGGAATTTACCGTTAAGTCAGGAGACTTGCATGTGGGCTGTTATCATTGTTAGTCCACCTGGGACTAACAATGGGTGCCCACCTGGGTGGTGTTTCCTGTAGTCCTTGAAAGTGGCCAAGGGAGATATCTGATTCCAGAGAAAGCCTTTCCCTGAGGCTGTTCTCCAAATACCTGGAATGTGTATGTCCAGAGAGTGCTCAGTCTACACTGTTAGTCCTTCTTAGGGAAAAGTCAATTGGGAAAGCTATGAAGGCACACATGATTTTCATAACAGAATACAGCTGATAATAACAAGCCAAGTAACATCAAAAACTCCTTGGGATTTGGCTTCCTCTGGAGGAATTCCCTGATCCCTCCAGGTAGTGACTTTGCCATAACCAGATGAGTTCTTATGATATATTCCTGCGGCCCGCAGCAGGGAATCTCCCAGAACACAGTACCAGGAAGGTGTGTGTCCTCTGCGGATTGGGGAAACATCGCTGTTGCTATCCTGCAGGAGCCAGGCCTGATGTGGACTCCAGATGGGTTCCAGAGCCTCATTGCAGCCCCACTTAGGGACTCCCAGAGGGGAGGTGTGGGGACAGGGAAGGCTTCTGCTGTTGCTGATTGTAGCAGCCTCCTAGCAGATGTACCCCGCGACACCCCCAATCCCTACTGTTGTTCTGGGTTTCTGTATCTGTTACCTGGGACTCAGGCTGGATCAGGACAGAGGTTCTGGGTCATCACAGAGAAAGCACAGACAATGAGGGCTATGAATAAAGTTCCCCCTGGGCCCAGGGCTGAGACCCCACCTCAGTGTCTGTTCCTTCTAAGGTGGGAGAGGCAGTGCCATGGGGCTCACGGGAGGATATGAAGACAGAGCGGGAGTTGGAGAGTGGGGTGCCCAGGTTGAGTGTTGGGGTGTCCTCAGTCTGAAGCTGCAACCCGCAGAAGGTCAGGCAGTCCCTTGTGTTCCCTCACTTGGGGCTTGGAGCTGGGCTGCTGCTTTTGGCAAAGAGCATCCTCCCTGCTGTCCTCTGGGGAAGGCCAGAGGTACAGGATCATGATGGGGAGATCCTTCAGGGTAGAGAAGGAGGTCCTGCTCTGGCGGCACAGATCGAGGAAGCATGGGTGAGCCTTCCCTATACCTCAGCCAGAGGACCACTGGACCAACACAGCTTTGCAGACCTCTCTGGGCTCATCTGGAGGGCTGGCTGGGCCTGGGATACTCAGAGTTTCTCACAGACAATGGCCAGCCTCACAACTTCTGTTCCCAGTGGCCTGTGAGTGGCTCAAGATGGGAGCTAGCAGCCTCCTGGAGACTGCCTAATGCAGCACAGCCTTGACCCTTGGTGGCATCTAACTGCCTCTCTGCCTGCCCTAGTCAGCAGGGCCAGGTTCAGAGGGCCCAGCAGGACCCTCCGTGTTGGGGGCGGGGGCACCTGGCAACTCTCTTTTGGAAGGGAAGCCCCATGTGGGTGTCTAAGAAATACACGGCGTTTGGTCCAGACACTCTTAGAAATAAAACCATTTATCATCAAAGCAGTGTAGCTTAACACAGGTGTGTAGTGGGGTGACCCACGTGGGGGTGGTGAGAGGTGACTCTGTGAGCGGTTAAGTCAGGGCCCCCAGTGTGGTCAGGGGACAAAAACCAAACTTATTCTTTAGAAAGGGGTCATCTCCCCTGCGTGACTTGGGAGGGACCAGGGGCTGCAGCTAAAGCCGTGGTTGGTATCTCGGGTCATTACTGCAGTTCAACCAGGGACACGAACTTGCGGATGTCCTGGGCCAGAAGCTTGGGCTCTTCAAAGGCGGCAAAGTGGCCCCCACGCTCCATGTAGGAATAGGAGATGAGCTTGGGGTACTTGACCTTCACCCATTTTTCTGGAGCATGCATTATCTCGGAAGGGAAAGCGGAATAGCCGGTGGGCACGAAGACCTTCATCCTGTGAGGAAGAGGAGGGGGGGGATGAGGCTGAGGCGCTGTGTTCTTCTGTTTCCAGAGGAGACTGCTATGGCCTGGGGAGGACTCAGCGAGGTCATATGGAGCCCTAGTGACAAGGGGTTACACTACCCTTCCATTGTAGTCCCTACTTTTCACTCACTAAGGACCCTCTCTGCCTGGGAGGACCATGTGACAGGTCACGTGAGCCTCTAAGTGCCCACTTTGCCAGTCTTGATGTCACCTGAGGGTCTCCATGTGGACCTTGCAGATCCCAGTGCCTCTGTCCCAGCAGACCAGGATCCCGAGAACATCTGATGTCTTTCTTAACTTGCCATCACACCTTCTTTGGATTAAAGGCCAAGTGGTTCCCAGCCCGAGCCCCAGCCCCAGAGGCCCCTCTCCCTGCTCAGCCAGGCTTACATCTCATGCCTATGGACATTGATGCCCTGGCCCACGTTCTCCTTGTAGAAGCGCTGAGAGGAGACAATGGTTCCTGTTGTCCAGTAGATCATGATGTTGGTCAGCAGATCTTCCAGGGAGTACTTCCTGGGAAAGAGCACAGGATGTCCAGGCTCAGTGAAAGCCATGGCTGTCAGGAACAGAGGGCTGCCCCTTCAGGCTGAGAACATCGGGTAAGGTCTAGCTCTCACATGCTGGGAGCCCAGGGAAGGGTTGGTGAGTTATGGTTGCCACTCAAGGGTGTGACTTCCGCGACTCCAGTGATCCCTGGTAGCTGTCTGTCTTGTGGAAGGGCCTCTGTTTTGACCCTCTACTGCAGAATGCTGCCATCCCTTCTGTGACACTTGCTGACCTCAGAGATTCAGCCCTGTGGTCTTAGGAGTCTTAACTCTGACTAGCTATAGCCCCAAGTGGCCTCTGAACCCAGCTGACCGACCACACTCCATCCCAGTTGTTGACTCCTCCAAAGGCCCTTGGATGTGCCCTGATGGGTCACAAGTCTATCACAGTCCCACCTCCATGTTGCCCTTTTTGAGAATATCTTAGTCTGGCAGACGAGTCTGGGCCTGGTGTTTCCAGGTTTTTCTGCCCTAGAGTTGTGATCTGCCAGTGTTGGTCCCTGAATCACCCATTGGCCTCCTTGGCCACGCTGGCTTCTTCCTCCTCCTGCACTAGCCACACTATCTGGTCTCACGTTGCCCCTAGGCCCCTGCTCCCAGCTGCCCTTCCCACCACTCCATCTCCATTCTGCTCTACCCTCCACTCCATCCTTTCTCAGTCCTGCTTCCTGAAACTGCTCTTATTGCTAAGGTCTGTAGGAGTGGGGCTCTTATCTGACTCTGCCCTTTTAAAGTCTGTCTGTCCCATCCCTCTGTCCTTTACCTCCTCTGTAGTCAACAAGACTTCCTGGCATCCCTAGATGCCGCCACCCACATTTTCTGTGATATCTAACCAGATCACACGGGACTGTCTCTTCCTTATGATATTTTACCCAAGTTCTACCTCTGTGGATCCAGGCTCTGAATGGACACCCTCACTTGGGTGTCTCACAGTCTGCGCCTGAATGTGACCATGCCACAAACGAGCTTGGCATCAATGCTAAGCTCCTCTGGCACAGTGGTGTGTCAGAGGCACACACGAGTGCACTCTCACAACCCTGCCCCTTCCCATTGGTTTTTCATAGAGCTCACAGGCTAAATGGGTCCCATGAGAGAGGGTTCAGCTAAAAGGGTGTTTGCTACTTTGGGGACTTCCTGGCACACATATTTTGTCTCACCACCAACTGGGAGGCTGAACAAGTCACTGGACCTTTCTTGCCTCTCCCTCCCCCTCCCCTACACAGGACTCCATTGGCCATGGAGTAGGAGGTGCAGCAAGCCAAGGAATGAAGAAGCTTGGTAGCTTTCCCCATGGAGTGCTTGGAGACAGGTGGAACGGCAGGCCGAGAGAGGCAGAGAGCCTGGGGATCTGGTCTGAGGGCAGGGTGATGGGGCCTCACCTCTCCAGGCCTCCATCCTCCAGTTCACGGTATTCTGACTTGGTCCAGGTGGAGAACTTTTCTAAGATGTAGGCAGCCAGGCCCACGGGCGAGTCGTTCAGAGCACAGCCTGGATGGGATGGAGCAAGGGAGGCATTGAAGCCTGGCCCCAGGGAGTATGACTCCAGGACGGAGGTGTGTGGGTGCCACAGAGCAGCAGCAAGCCCCGCCACGCACCCCACTTCTGGAGCCCTGGCCTGAGCAGCCTCATAGAGCAAATAGAGGTCAACATTCCCATCATCTCATGGGATTCACAGACTACGTGGGCTGTATCTTGGTCAAAAATAGGACAGTTTGTTACAAATAAATATCGATGTACCCATGGGCTAAAATACTATCTCAGTCATTGAAATAGCAGGGACAGGGGAGATCAGTGGAGCAGCACATGCTTAGCACCCATGAGGCTCCAGGTGCCATGCCTAGCCTTAAACATCATGACTGGGATAACAGTATAGAACACATGCATCACAGCATAAATACCTCAGCTGGGATAGCATCATAGAACACATGCATCTCAGCATTATATACCGCAGCTGGGATAACAGTATAGAACACAGGCATCGCAGCATTAAATACTGCAGCTGGGATAACTATATAGAACACATGCATCACAGCATTAAATACCGCAGCTGGGATAACATCATAGAACACATGCATCACAGCATTAAATACCGCAGCTGGGATAACAGTATAGAACACATGCATCACAGCATTAAATACCACATCTGGGATAACTGTATAGAACACATGCATTGCAGCATTAAATACTGCAGCTGGGATAACTGTATAGAACACATGCATCGCAGCATTATATACCGCAGCTGGGATAACTGTATAGAACACATGCATCGCAGCATTAAATACCGCAGCTGGGATAACTGTATAGAACACATGCATCGCAGCATTATATACCGCAGCTGGGATAACTGTATAAAGCCTCACAAAAGTCATGTTGAGAAAAGGAGCAAGAATGCAAAGTCCATGCTGTGTGGTCCAGTCACCAGAAGGGGGAGTACAGGCAACAGCACCCTAGGACATTTCGGGGGGGGGGGGCGTTCAGGTCCTGAAAGAGGCCGTCACCTGTGTCTGGACACATGGGGATCTGCATTTACAACATGCATAAGGGACAATGTTGGCGAGCTCTTCTGGAGAGTACCACTGGCAGGCACGAGAGCTGGAGACTGACTTCTCTGCTTTGTTTGTTTGCTTGTTTGTTTGTTTTTTGCATTTTTTGCATTTCTAGTCAAACGATGAACATCTGCTTCACAACTGGGAAGGAAGTCTGACTTTATATAAAGTGCTGTTATGGTTAGGAGCTGTCCTTGGTGTGGGTATGGGATGTCAAGGGAACTGTGGGAGGCTCTGAGTGGACTTGGGGGACATTCAGAGGACACCTCACAGTCTTGGGTCAGCCAAGGCAGTGCTTGTCAAGCTGTGGAATGTGACCCTCTGGGGGGTTGAGTAACTCTTTCATAGGGGTCACAGGTCAGAGATCCTGCACAGCGGGTATTTACATCACCATTCATAACAGTAGCAAAATTACAGTTAGGAAGTAGCAACAAAAATACTTCTATGGTTGGGGGTCACCACAACATGAGGAACTGGATTAAGGGGTCACAGCATTGGGAGGGTTGAGAACCACTGTTTTAGGGGGTCCCACCTTCCCTTGTCTTTCAGCTACTTTACAGCTCTGTAAACGATAGAAACCAGGAAAACACAAATGATTCTGGTCTATCAAGAAGAAAGACATTTTTTTCCAATGGTCATTTTTCTTTTATACTGGGGAATTGGACCGGGGACTTAACGGTTTCAAGGCAAACACTCTCCCTCTCAGCTGCCTCCCCACGTGGTTACAATGTTTACTCTGGGATCGGGTCTCAGAGTCAGCCCCGCAGGCAGGCAGGACTTTTTGGATTGTCTAGCTGCAGCTTCCAGAGCGGCTGGGATTATAGGCCTGCATGGGTCACCTGGCCTGGCTACTTGTAGATGTTAATGAGTTCCGTATCCATTAGAAAACAAATCTGTATTCTAAATACCTTTGAACAAACTATGGTTTGTTTGATCATCTCATCGATGTCCTTATGAATTAAAAGTTTTAGTTTCTTTTTTTCTTCTTTCCTCCTTCTTCTCCTCTTCTCCTTTTTCTTTTTTTGAGACAAGAGTCTTGCTATGCAGCCTAGGATGGCTTGGAACTCACTGTGTAGACTAGGCCGGCCTAAAACTTGTGGGGTTCTCCTAGCCTCTGCCTCTCATATGGGATTATAGCTGTGCTGGGTGGCAGATCCCATATCGAGCATGTGTGATGCCCTGGGTTCAGTTCTCAGCACGGAAAACAGAGTCCTGTGTTCCTTATTGGGGCTTTCTTTCTGTGAGCTGTGCTCTCAGGGGCAGTGGGATTCCCTCTGTGGCTCTGCCCTGGTATACTTACCCACGGTGTCTGGCTTGGTGGCCTGGATGTGTAGGTAGCCACTCTCCCTCATGATGCTATAGAAAACCTTCTCCTTGAAGGGGTACAACAACTCAATATCCCTCTCAGTGTAGCCAAGAAATCTCCCAAAACGCCGGCCCAGGAGAGGGGTCAAGGTGTAAATACTTCTTGAGATGAAAGCCATGTTCAAGTGCAGGCCTTTCACGTGGCTGTGGGCAGAGGAATGGGCACAAGTAAGTCTACCTGCTATGAAGGACAGGTGTGAGAGGAGATGGGGGAGGAAGGGACAGGCCCAGAGAGGCAGCTTCCTTTGGCACCTGTCCCTTGGGGGTATCCACTGAGTTGGAGGTGAGTGGTTGGGGAGGAGGAAATTTTGCTAGAGTATTCTGGTCAGGGCTGTTGTTGATCTTGTCCCACATGGTCTAACACATACCTCACCCTCTGCTTCAGACAGCCACCCCAGTTACCCCAAGGAGAGGATGGGGTCAACACACCCTCTCCCACCTAATGAGGGGAGATCTCTTTCCTCTGCTCCAGGCTCATATGCATCTGGGCCTGTGGGGGCCTGGCTAAGGGGAGCTCCAATGTCTTGGACATTGCTGAAGAGGGCCTAGTGTGAACAGCCCTGTGTCCTGTGTAGAGGCTGTACACACACAGATACCGGTGAGGCTGTACCATGCCTGTATGACTTCACCGACTCACTTGGGAACCATCTGAGCCATGTTGGTGCAGATGAGGGACCCCCAGTCCCCGCCTTGAATGTAGAATTTCTGGAAGCCCAGCCGCGACATCAGCTTGTAGAAGATCCTGGCAGTGGCCACCGAATTGAACCCTGAGTGTGAAGGGGACAGACAGGGTGTTCTGTGCAGTCCGGAGAATGGTCTACCTACAGTGACTGTACTTTGGGCTCTGAATGAAGGAGTTTAGGTACAGCAACAGTAGCAGCAGGTAAAATAGCAAAACATCATCAAATCAGAAATTTACAACAGACTGGAGAGATGAGGGGAGGCACTTGCCTGAGAAAGCAAGCAATAAAGAGACCTTCTAAACATCCTGCAGAAACCAAAGAGGGAAACTGAGGCAGTCAACTAGCATTCCCAGGGGAGAGCTTTCTCTCCATGGATGAGCATCCCACTGTAGGCATTTTTATGCCGTGGAATAAACATAGCCATGCCTGTTGGAAATATCTGCCTTCTTGCTGTCTTCAAGGATACAATGTTTTTTTTAAATAATCTTAGCTGTTTGCTATGTTTGCCTCTTCCCATTACAGAGGCAGGGGCCAGCCTGACCCAGGACTGAGTGTCCTGAAGGACACTGAGATAAACACACTTGAGTCTGAACTAGGGCGTCAGGATAGGGATGTCGACATCTTTGTTTCCAGAGTCAGCTTCACCGCGAGCTCAAACAGCACAGGACAACTTTCCAGTACCGTGAGCCTTATACAGGGAGACATGGGTAGTGCTCAGGTGCCTGTGAAGTTCCCCAGACCTTTCTATCCCCAGCTGAGGAGAAAGTAGCTCACAGGAGACCGGAAGGAAGGAGCCTTGGTACCCTGAGGATGACCCAGACCACAGGGCACTGTGCCTGGTCCTGCCACCCTTGGGGCACTGTAGCCACCGAAAGGTTTGTGAGCCACACAGTGGCACAGGGCTCAGGGTGGTGATGCCCCTAGCAGGTGATGGTGAGAACAGAGCACAGTCTGGGAGGTACCACCCCCCGGCACCCTGTACCTTTCTTGCTGGATGCCTCTGAGAAGCCATAGCCAGGAATGGAGGGACAGATGACTTCAAACACGTGCTCGTCACTCAGGCCATGGGTCTTGGGGTCAGTCAGCAGCGGGATGATCTTGTAAAACTCATAGAAGGAGCCGGGCCAGCCATGCACCATCAGCAAGGGCTTTGGGGTGCGGCCTGAGGGCAGCTGGGGAGGCTTCACATGGATGAAGTGGATGTCCAGCCCTGGGGAGAGAGCAGACAGGGTGAGGGATGGAGGGTCCTGCTGTAGTGGAGGCTGAGGTCCTGGGGAATCTTGTTTCCCTGTGTGCCATTCCTGGGAGAGAATAAGTGCTGTGATACAACTAAGTATTTTAATTTTGTTCTTTTGATATATGTATTGGCTGAAGCATTTCTTATCATTTTCCAATTATAAAACCAAACTTTTTTTTTTTAGATTATTTTATTGTATGCTTATGAGTGTTTTGATTGAATGTATGTCTGTATACCACATAAATGCCTGGTGCTTGCAGAGTTCAAAAGAGGGGACTTGATCTCCTGGAACTGGGGTTACAGATGGTTGTGAGCTGCTGTGGAACAATCCTTTTCTTCAGTGTGAATATGTATTACTCTCATTGGTTAATAAAAGGCTGTCAAGCTGGTAGCTGGGCAGGAAGTTAGGCGGGAAAGCCAAACTGAGAATGATGGGAAGGAGGGCAGAGTCAGGAGAGATGCCAGCCAGCCACCAAGGAAGCAAGACATGCTAGAGGACAGGTAAAGCCATGAGCCATGTGACAATACATAGATTAATAGAAATGGTTTGATTTAAATGTAAGTGCTAGCTAGTAACAAGCCTGAGCTATTGGCCAAGCATTTATAATTCATATTCAGCCTCTGTGTGGTAATTTGGAAGTGGCTTCTGTGATGGGAAAACTCCATTTGCAGTGAGCCATCATGTGGGTGCAGGGAACGCTGGGCCCCTGCAAGAACAAGAAGTGCTCTTAACTGCTGAGCCTGTCTCTCCAGCCCAACACTAAACCTTTTAAGTTCTCAGAATTATTCATTAAAAATTTCATCCATTCACTCTGAGCCACGCCCCTCACCAGCGGCACTGGTCACTATGGCGATAAAAAACAGAGCAGTCCCTAGAACTTACACATCTGCCATCACCACACCATTCTACACAGTTTTAGCATCTCCCCAGTCCAGTTAGTCTGTTTCTGTCCGTTTCTGTTTCAGATACCTCACATAGGTGGAATCCTTTGTGACTGACACCTGTCCCTCAGGACAATATAAAAAACATCCTTAAGTTTTGTCCACGGTGTCACACTGCAGAGTTTTTTCCTTATCACTCTCCCAGGTTGACCCTCAACTTCCCATCCCCCTGCCTCTGCCTTTCAAGTGCTAGGATAATAGATGACCACACTGCTTCGTTTTCTCGCTCTGAAAGCTGTGTGACGTTGGCACGTACATCCGGTGCTGTGCCATCCAGGGCTTCTCGGCTTTAATCTGACCTCCTTCTCAGGATCCTTCCCAGGGCCTGACTTGTGTTCTCAGGCTTCCTTTAGTGTAGTCCGCATTTTCAAGAAACACTTCTAGAACATGTCTTCCTTTAACAACACTAAACAGCCGCGCCTGTTCTATTTGGGAATGTTGATTTTCCCACTTAGCAATATCTCCCAGGGTCTTTCTCTGTCGCTCAACTTACTGCTATCTTCAAGTTTATTTTTATGATTTTTGGCCTGAACGGCATGGTATGAAGCTATTTTTCATTCAAAGTTTAGTATCACATCATCTGATTTTAAAATTAGAACAAAGAAATACCCACCCACAGAGCTCTCCCTCATGTAATTCTGTTAGAGCAGAATTTGGATCTGGGATGGGAATACCCTGACAGGAATCCTCACCTTTATCTGCGTTCCCTTGTAACAGCTACATTATAAAAATTTAAAGTTATTATCATCATTATTAATTCTTATCAGTATTAAATATAGAGTCCAGTGTCTTGTACATGCTACCTGACTGGGCCACATTCCAGCCTGAGGACACTGTTAAAATCCTGTAGTGCCGAGGTGACCTCATGGGTCCATTTCCCATGGAAGGAAAGGCTTTGGTTGGGTCTCCTGTAGGACAACAGCCCACAAATCCATAGTGAGTGCAGGAAGGCAATACTGGGTATGGAGAGAAGCGGGGGAGTCATGAGGTTGGGGGTGTCACTGGCTGGGAGCCTAAGTTCCCTGGACAGTGCCGGGGGGCGGGGGCGGGGGCAGGTGTAGGGTAGAAGTCAGGTGAGGAGTCTGGGCGCCTGCCTGGGCTTGCACCACCACCTGCCAGCCTCAGGGGCAACTGTCTCCTCCCTGGACGGTCGAGTGAACTTACCCATCAGCCTCTGAAACCCTCAGACTCTTTGCAGTGGCCATGGCCACCCTATCAGGAGGCCAGGGGCAGAGGTGGGTCTGGTGGTTTATAGAGCAAGCAGAAATTTGGTAGGACAGGGAGCTCCACGGAGGGACAGTGAGGACCTGGACACACCACTGGGGGAGGTGTCTGAGTCTGAAGCACAGACACTGGGGACACAGAGGTCCCACATAGCACAGCACAAGGCAGGGGGTGGCAGGGTACAGGGTGAGCCACCCCAGACTGTGG